>NC_140124.1:142941768-143506768 GCF_964035555.1 Netta rufina | reverse complement strand
AAATCTCATTTCTCTTTTTTACCAAGTAGCAATATGAAATTTCAGAAAATTAATATCAGTTCTTAGCACCTCTGCAATTCCTTCATTACTATCTTAGGCAATGGTTGAAAAATGTTATTAGGCTTCACGTCTTTAATGGAGTATTTTCTTGAATATGAGACAACTATCCTTAGATAACACAGACAACATCAAGCCAGACTCAAAGACATTTGTGGGTATAGATGTTTGTGTTTATATTTTAATCAAGTATTAGAAAAATCTGTTTACTGTGTTTTGGTTGTCACTGTGTTATTTTTACTAAAGCTGGCCCATTTCAGGTGCAAACCAAGATGGTTTAAAATATGAATGTTATAATTTATTTATTTTTTTCTGATTCAGTGTAAGATTTGATTAAATACAGATACTTTCAGTTATGTCAGATTTTTTCTCTGTTTCGGATTCTACATGGAGATATTAAGTTCAATTAGACATTATGGAACAGAGTGCAAGTACTTGAAAGCTGATTTATTGTTATAAAACTATTTTGTTCACACCCTTTTATCTATCTATCTATCTTATCTATCCATCTATCCATCTATCTATCCATTTATGTCACTGCAATTTTGATCTAGTTACATTTCTGCAAAAGGTATGTTAAACAGTTCTTTAAAGGGTGGTGGTGGTGGTGGTGAAAGAATAATCACTGAAGTTATATTGGAAGCAATTTTCAGTGAACCTGCCCTTTTACCCTAAGGAATTTTATAGACAATTGTCTTCCTAGGGTTATATCCAACATTATTAATTTAGTATAAGGTGGAAAAAAGAATATCTTCATTCATTTGACTGGTAACTGTTATTTCCTTCATTTTGGTGTTGCACAAAAAATTGTAATCAATTGGCACCATCAATTTGCCGAAAATGTTAAGTTATGACTATTGATAACAAATAACTATATATATACACACACACATATATAATATATATATAATATAATATATATTATATTATATTTATATAACTATTGATAACAAATGTTAAGACCATTGCCTTTCTACTAATACATCATTCAGACAGCTGTGACAAAATACTTTCCTTTTTTTTTTTTTTTTTTTCATGTAGGATAAGTAAACTCACTTCAGTTTCCAGAGTTATACCTGGACATACCTCCAACCTCCAGTTTATGGCACTGATTCAGAAAAACAAACACAGAGTTTAATGTCCATGGAATCAATAAAGTATTACTATGTGCTTTCAGCTATGCCTGCACTTCAAGGTTCATGGGCATCTGCTTTCTCTGCAAAATATGAATGACGGTTGTCTGCCAAATGCAACAGATATGTAAACAACTAACAACACTTGAACATATAAGCTATTTTATTTTTACCTTTTGCAATGTCTTTGGGCATCCCCAACTTCTTTTCTCTCTCAATAGCCACTACAATATCTATGGTAAATTCTGGTAAACTCGTTGGAGATTAGACAACAGACATTTTAATGCTCTGTGGGATAAGGGAGGAAGCAGTAGATTATTATTATTATTATTATTATTATTATTATTATTATTATTATTATTTAAAATATTTTCTTTGAGGGTACTTGAGGCTAGCAATGTACAGGATTGTCGTGGTTTAACCCGGCCGGCAGCTAAACACCACGCAGCCGTTCGCTCACCCTCCCCCCTCCCTCTCTGGGACGGGGGAGAGAAATGGAAAGTGAAGCCCGTGAGTTGAGATAAAGACAGTTTAATAAGACAGGAAAATAATAATAATAATAATAATAATAATAATAATAATAATAATAATAATAATAATAATAATAATACAATGATGATAATAGTACTACTACTAATAATATGTACAAACAAGTGATGCACAATGCAATTGCTCACCACCCGCTGACCGATGCCCAGCTTAACCCCGAGCAGTCCGGCCCCCTGCCCCGGCTAGCCACCCCTATATATTGTTTAGCATGACGTCAGATGGTATGGAATACCCCTTTGGCTAGTTCGGGTCACCTGTCCTGGGTCTGTCCCCTCCCAGCTCTTACTGCACCCCCAGCCTGCCTGTTGGCAGGACAGAGCGAAAGGCTGAGATGTCCTTGGCTTGGTATAAGCACTGCTCTGCAACAGTTAAAACATCGGGGTGTTATCAGCACTCTTCTCATCCTAAGCCAAAACACAGCATTCCACCAGCTACTAGGAAGAAAATTAATTCTGTTCTAACTGAAACCAGGACAAGGATAGATACTATCCATACTGAGCAGGAAAGCTTTGTTGCAGAGCAAGCAGTGGGAAAACATATGGGCAGTACCAGCCTCTAGACCCCAACTTAACTGATCTTTAGATGCATTAGAAACCACTACAACCTCACACCAAACAACGGTCCTGAGAGCTTTGTTGTCCCACAGGTATGCTTCACCTTAAGCCTGGGAAAGGAAAAGTAAAGCTTGGTTAACTCTGAGCTGTCAGGTCCTGTATGTATGCTATGACATGGACAAGGAATATGAGTGAGTGCGCCCCTGTTTCTTAGATTCCTTTCTGCTGCGTAGTGTGATCATCAAGTTGGATGAACTGTCACATGCAGTGACAGCTATTGGGCAGAATAAGAAACCTTTTCAAAGACCAGCAGTAAGTGCAAAGAAATTAGAACCTGGCTCAGGAAAAAGCAGGGAAGTCTACATCTTATATTAATGTCCTCAAATACCTGCTAACATATGAGGAAAGGGGCTTATTAATGGGAAATTATGAGTTTGGTAGGGATTTATGTGTTGGATGACTTATAATAGGATCCTGCTAGGCCTTAGACTTCCCCTGATTTATTTACAGAGCGAATATAAGCCAGATAATACTTCACACTGAAAAGGCAAGAGGTTGCTCCTTAATGGTATTTACCTTTCAGCTTCCAATAGCAATTCTGACCAATTGAGTCTTCCAGAATTTTTCAAAGCACTCCCAGAAGCTGCTGTATAATGTGTCCTTCCAAACTCTAGCCTAAAATGCATCAACACTGAAGTAAACACTGTCTATATGGTAGAGTTCCTTCAAACACCAAAACTTGAGAAATATCATCTACTTGTTTTCCATCGATGCCCCAAGGGAAAAAAATATAATAACATTTGTGATTTTAAAAATTTATTTTTAATAAATAAATTAACAATCTTATTAACAATCTTGCATATGCATCCCCAGCACTTCAGTTGCAGCTTGTAAGATATTTGTGATTGCCAAAAATATCAGATAGAATTTCTGCTTTCTACCCAATGGAAATACAGTTCCTACTAAACAGCAACAACAACAAAACAAAAAAAGGAACAAGACACTAGGATCTAAAATAAGGTAAAATTTTGATAATCTAGATTGTAAATGGTAAAAAAAAAAAAAAAAAGAGGAAAGGAGGGACAGAGAGGAGAGGGGAGGGGAGGGAAGGTAAAAGTATCATTTAGTATCAAAAGCTGTAATACTTACTAGAGAAATTAAACCCACAGATTCACCAAAACAGGAAATTAGTTTCTTAGTTTAATTAAATATGTCTGTTGAGGAAAAATCTATGTTTACTTGAGTTCATTCACTGTGGTGAGACCTTTATCCCAGATGGAACCATTGAGAAATTCTATAATGAAATGTTAGAATGGGTTATCAAAAATATAAATTTAACATTTTTTGTTTGAATTTATGTTTTAGATATTTATTTGTAAATTGTTTATGTATTTAGGTAATTTAATTTTAATAGCAAATTTATTCTTAATCTGTTTTGGATATATCATAACAGAAATTTTATCTTGGGAAGAAAACATTTTAGTTTTTTATGTCAAAAGAACTTTTCTTTTTTGAATATAAACTTGTAGGCTTTCCATTTTCTTTTTTTTTTTGTCTTTTTTTTTTTTTTTTTAATTATTCCAAGAAGCATGTCTAGAAAATATATACCAAATGTTTTTGAAAAAGTAATTATACAAAAAAAAAAAAAAAATCAAGCCTTTTACTTTCAAATGTGATTTAAAATGGGAAAAGTTTCTGGTGGTCTGAACCATTTAACATTTTGCATAAAAGGCTATAATATAGACTTTATATATATATATATATAAAATATATATATATTATATTATATATATATATTATATATTATATATATAATATAGTTAGAAACTGAACAGATAGCTGCTGGCATGTGGTATTGATAGCCTGTTCAATCTTTAAATATATAATTTCCTATGACATTGGCTGTATACTACTCACATTTGCTGCTGGCAGCTTCTTCATCATTATGGCACTACATTTTCTTCAGAAGCTATATTTATTTATCAATCTATGTATCTATTTATTTACTATTGTGTCTACCACTAACTGATTGCTTGGTTTTAGATCATTTGATATATAAAATTGTTATATTGGAACCTTCAATTTTATTGGTATTTAGAATAATTATGAGGTTTCTGAAGTGATTTCTGGTGAGATTTCTGAAAAAAAAAAAAAAAGTATCTGATAGTGACAGTTTGTTTTCAAGGTTCTGCTATGTTTACACAGAGTAAACAGCATCATATAGGAGATTCTTGATCCTTATATATTCCACTCAGGAATCAAGAAAAGTTTTACTACTGAATTCAGTGGGGACTCAAACTCCCTCTCTTTGCTGAAGGGCAAGTTGTATTTTTAATTATTTATGGAAGCAGTCTTTGAAAAATCTTTCATTAGGCATTTCCTCTGCCCTACAATTTGCTTAGGAACCTGGAACCTGGTTTATAACATACTCTGTAATACTTTAAAGCACTGAAAAATCAATAAAGGTGATTTAGTAGTTAGCTGGTATAAGTTAAGTGTAATTTTGTTTGATAAATCCTTGTCATGCATGTATATATAAAATAAATCCTTTTCCAGATGCTAAATTATAACAAAGAGAACAGCTGGGACTGATGATTTTGCAAGAGCTGAAGAAAAGAGATTTGCATGAGAAAGGAGACTTCAAGAGACAGCAGAGTGAACCAGAATAGCTTCCTAAAGTAAAAACTTAATTACAATTTTTGTTCAGGGATGAGAATGTATAGGGTTATAGTGGCTGACATCAGTTCCCTTGTGAAACAAAAGGTACACAGATAACCTGTGTTTCTCTTACTGAAGCCAAAGCAGGTATACTGAAATTCCCACAGGTCTCCAGCTATGCAAAATGTAAGACTGCTGAAACAAAATAGACTTTGAGTCCTTGAAAGTCTCATGGGTATAAGTCAATGGCTTTAAACAGTGGTGTGCAAGGAAGTGGTAATGGAAATGCTTAACCTCTAAATATCCTAGCTAAGGAAGTTAGAACATTCTTTGTAACACAATGGAGAGTAGTGTCCCACTTCAATCAGTTGAAACAATTGCATATTATAGGGCAATAAATTCACTTTAAATAGTACTTTTTTTCATCCCAGCACACTTTGTGTAGCTGTTTCACTACCATGTTCCTGTTTGCCTTTCATTTTGCTAGTTTAAACAAGTCAAGGTCTCTAATTTTCACTCAAATGATAGGCTCTCCAATTCCTTCTTAACCTTTTCTGTACCTGTCCTCATTCAAAATATTCTTTTTTTTTCAGCACATGATTAGAATTGTTAACTGTTCTCCAGGCAGAAACTCATCACTATATGTCTGCTCCTAATACCTTGATGATATAATCCAGGTATACCTTAGGCATATCTCGCAACTCTGAAGAGAATGTGGGTACCCAATAGCAAATGAAAGTGTCATACACTCTGCTTCTGATGGCAACAGAACTGTCAAATTATTCATCAGGATGTGAGTATAAATATGTTTTGTTGTTGAAAAGAATATCACGACAGACATCGTGCTTGCAGTGAATTATACATCATTTAACTATTCAACTCAACAGCATGCACGTTTAGTTTGAACCGTATGAGACTCAGTTGTGTGATACTCAGTTGCTAGGTATTTCCATTTAATTTACTTGTCTGATTCAGTCATTCTTAACCAGAAGGCAAAGTGTTACTGTTTTTGATATTCCTCATCACCACAGCATTACAGGACTCAGGACAAAGTCAGGAGGTGTCCACATTTCCTGCATAAATACATTTATAATCAGGTCTCTGAGAATTTGTATCAGTCACTGAGCTGTAGGATATTATTAAAGGATGAGACTATAAAGCCCATGGATGATCATAACAGGAAACAACATGAAAGAGCTTCTTTTCTTTTCTTTTCTTTTCTTTTCTTTTCTTTTCTTTTCTTTTCTTTTCTTTTCTTTTCTTTTCTTTTCTTTTCTTTTCTTTTCTTTTCTTTTCTTTTCTTTTCTTTTCTTTTCTTTTCTTTTCTTTTCTTTTCTTTTCTTTTCTCTTCTCTTCTCTTCTCTTCTCTTCTCTTCTCTTCTCTTCTCTTCTCTTCTCTTCTCTTCTCTTCTCTTCTCTTCTCTTCTCTTCTCTTCTCTTCTCTTCTCTTCTCTTCTCTTCTCTTCTCTTCTCTTCTCTTCTCTTCTCTTCTCTTCTCTTCTCTTCTCTTCTCTTCTCTTCTCTTCTCTTCTCTTTTCCTTCCTTTTCTTTTCCTTTCTTTTCTTTTAGTTTTAAACCACTACTCCTTGGTTTATCACTGCATTCCCTGACAAAGACTTCCACCCCACTTTTATTGTGGCTTCCCTTTAGGTATTGGAAATTTGTTATAAGGCCTCCCTTGAGCCTTCTCTTCTCCAGACGGAAAAATTCCGACCCTCTCAGCCTGTTGTCATAGGAAAAGTGTTCCAGCATTTTGATCATCTTTGTGGCACTCCTCTGGACTCATTCTAATACTTCCATGTCTTTCTTGCATTTGGGGCCCCAGAGCTCAACACAGTACTCCAGGTAGGGTCTCAGGAGAGCAAAGTAGAGGGGGAGAATCACCTTCCTCGACCTGCTGTCCATGCTTCTTTTGATGCAGCCCAGGATACAGTTGACTTTCTGGGTTGCAAACTCACATTGCTGTTTCTCATTGTTGAGCTTATTTTCGAGGTTCTCATCAACTAACACCCCCAGGTCCTTCCCCTCAGGGCTGCTTTCAGTCCTCCTTCCAACTTGTATTTGTGGTTGGGTTTCCCCAGACCAGTTGCAGGATCAGTACCAGTTTGTAGCTAATTTGGAGTAAAAAAAAGTCTGACACTAGATGAGTTCTAATGTAATTAGTTACTTAGATAGGCAAAATAAAAGCTACTCATCTCTGTAGAACTGGAAAGACCAAAGATGACTCAGTAATCAATCCAAAAAAATGTTTTTATGTCAAAGAAGAAAGGAACATTGTTGTTGAATTTCTAATCAGGTTACATGATAACTCAGCCTCTACTTTCTATGTTGGTAATCTAAAATGATCTTTCTTAGCATAATCTCAGTTGCTTGAATGGTTTATTCTTTTCCACTTTGTATATTAATCACACACATTTCTTATGACAGATCTGTCTCTTAGCACAGATAAATGATCAGGGACCTTCCGCTCTGGCTATTGTGTTTTTCACTGGCAAATAATTATTTCAATTCACTAGTACAAAAGAAATAGTTCTTTAAAACGATGATGCATTATATGCTCACAGCATGAACATTAGAACTAGAACATCCGGCATGTACTGTGCCATGTGTTATAAACAGAGCTGCATTAAAAAGAAAATTTCCCCCCTTTCTCATTAATTTGAATTGCTATTGAAAATGTCTGTTCTGCTGAAAAGCTGTCTGTATTTTCAACTTCCTGTTTGTAAGCTGTGGGACTTTTTTCAGTTCCACCTAATTTCAGGCATTGCTTAAATTAAGAACACTGACACAAGAACACAAGACTGCCTTTTCTGTCAGAGGAAGATAGAGGAGCCTCCAAAAGGTAGCTCAACTGAATTAAGAACTGAATTAGCTTCTGGAGGTACAAACAGTCCAGGACAAAAATGATTCTAACTTAGAATCTTAGAATGCTCAGTTAGATGGCTCAAGACATCTAAAGGGAAAAAAAAAAAAAAAAAAAAAAGAAGCGTGCATATAGAGTTATGTGTAGGGGGAGAAATCAAGCAAATAAAAAAGAGAATTACACAAGTGTAAAGACATTCAGACTTGAACATGAACAATAGCACCTGGAAAAGGGTCTGTGTGTTTTTGTGTTTGCAAGAAGAAGACCTGCTGTACCCAGTAATGTATGTGTCATTACACCTGTACAGTTTCTTAAACAATAAACGTTCAAGCCAAGACAAAGATTGTCTTAGTGGAGAAAAATGACATGTATGTCTCAAAAAGTGTTTGGAGGAAAGAGACCAAAGTCAGAAGGGAAATGAAACAAGCTAACAGGAGGACTGTCTGCTTGGCCAACACCACAGTGTACATCTAAAGATGTGCAAGATGAAAATTCTAAAACAAAAATTGCTTTAAGGGAAAAAAAATCACAGAATCACAAAATCACAGAATCATCTCCAAGAACGCCGAGTCCAACCTCTGACCTAACACTAACAAAACCATATCACTAAGTGATACATCTAAACGTCTCCAGTTGCCCTCCAGGGATGGCAACTCGACCACTTCCCTGGGCAGCCCATTCCAACCCTTTCAGTAAAGAAGTTCTTCCTGATAGTGCCAACGTATGGCTGTGAATGAGGATAAAGACTTAGTACTACAGTAGGATAATGAGGATAAAGACTTAGTACTACATTTGACATTATGTGGGTTCACATCTCACAAGCTTCAAGAAATTAGAATGCAATTAGAAAACTATGACCTAATTGCTCTCTCAGAAATGTAGTAGAATAAATCACACAACTGGAACACTGTAATTAAGGACTACAATATTTTCAGAACAGATAGGGCAGGAGGAGCGGGGGTGTTGCCCTTTATGTTAAGAAATGAATAAATTGTGAAGAGCTGCCTCTGAGAAACAGCCACGGACATGGTGACAGGTTGTGGGTAAAAGTTAGGAACTGGACCAATAAAGGACACCATGTGTTTGGGATCTACAACAGGCCTCTTGATAGGACCTTCTTACTTCAACTACAAGAAACATCGTGCTCACAGGCACTCATCATGATTGGGGGACTTCAACCAATCAGATGTCTACTGGGAAAGCTACACAGCAGGCTGTAAGCAATCTAGGAGACTCCTGGCATGTGTCAAGGAAAACTTCCTGGTCCTAGACAGAAACAGTTGGTGTTGTTCAGCCTAGAGAAGAGAAGACCCTGGGTACACCTCATTGCAGCCTTTCGTTACTTAAAGGTGGCTTATAAAAAAAGATGGAGGATAACTTTTTACATTGGCCAATAGAGAAGAAAGCGACAGGAAAAGGGGGAGCTCTTTTATATTAAAGAGGGGATATTTAGATTAGATATCAGGATGAAATTCTTCACTAAGAGTGTAGCAAGGTACTGGAACAGATTACCTAGAGAAGTTGTAGATGCCCCATTCCTGGAAGTGTTCAAGGCCAAGTTGTTTGGGCCCCTGGGCAACCTGATCTAGTGGGTTGCATCACTACCCATGGCAGGAGGGGTGGAATTAGATGATTTTTATGGTCCCTTCCAACCCAAACCATTCTGTGATTCTATAAAGAAATCCGAAGAGTTACCTGTGTATGTCAGTTATGTCAACTTTCATTTACATTAGAAAAATTTAAAAAATAACCCCAAATACAAGTACTAGCTAAGTCCTCACTAACAGGGATTTTGTAGAAGGATTCTGTAAAAGGCTTCTCTGGGGACTGTTTTTTTTTTTCCCCACATCTTTACTCTTTCAGACCTTCTGTGAAACAACTTTGTCCTGCTCTGGAGAAGATACTTGTCTAACAAGGCCTGTGCTTCAATACAGCATTACAGTTTGTATGTGACTATGATTCACCGGACTGCCTCTTTACATCTATATCCTTTCAAGAAAGAGTCTAGTGTTATTGCATAATGATTGCATTGATAGCCAAATGCCTTAATTTAAAAGCCTCTGTACGTTTAGTAGTCTTCTCTATTTCTTTCATTCTTACTTTCACTTCATGCTCTTTCCCCACTGACAGCACATTTTGGCAAAGAATCTTTTTGTTTTTTGTTTTTTTCTTTATTTTTTTCCCCCAAAGTCTCCTCTTTTTCTCCCTCATTTGCTACTTTAAAACAATTTATCAACACTTTTATCAGTCCTCTGTGAACTACTTTTCTATTTTCATGCATTCCCACAGTAGCAACAACAACAAAATGTAAATAATGATTTGTAAAACTCAGAATGCTGTCAGATGAACAGTAAAATTCAAGACAAATAGGTAACTTTGACCTATTTTTTTTTTTTTTTTTGATAAATGAATCACAAATTTTTCTTCTGGCATGCACAGGCACACAGTTTCAACTATCTTGCAAAAGCTAACAATTATAATGAATTTAAAAAAGCTATAGGGAATAATTCATTGAGGACCAAATAAAGATTAGCAAAGTTGCAGTTAAACTTCACTTCTACATGCACATCACAGTGTTGAGAAGTTAAACTTTGGTGAAAGCTGGCCAGAGTAAATGAAATTAATTACACAGAGAATTAGTCCTCCTACAGACATGGAAAACCAAAATATCAGTGAAACTTGCCATTAATTTTAAAGGACTTGTAGATTTTTACTGAGATTTTATATAAAATACTTAAGAAAGCATTTATGTACTCCACTTGAGTTTTGTTTAAGCATATATACTAGGTACAATTTGGAATATCTGAAGCTTAGGCTACAATTTTTCCTTTATATTTCCTACAAATTTCCTTCATAGTTGGACGGAGTAGAAGGCATTAAAAGGTAATTTAGAGGGTCTCAGTTTTACATTTTACTATCACGTGGTCTCAATAATCTCATCGTCAGTGTCTGTTTCAAAATTTCTCTATTCTCATGCCTATACTCTCAAGCAGTTCAGGTTTGAGGAAAGAAGAGCCTGGAGGGCTACCATTGGGGATTGCATCAAAATGGTTGCATTCTGATATACTTGCCCTGGGCAGTATTCCTGTAAAAATCTGAAACATACTTTGACTATCTTAACCAGGTTTTTACTGCACAAACACCATCTTTGAAACTGCTGGCATGTCCCAGTCTCATTGCATGATATGCACTATATGGGCTTGAAAAACCCATAGCAACTTGATGAGTAACTTGATCTCGTGGAATTTGCCCCTACCCCTCACAGGATATTAGAATTAGATGGATGAACTTTAAAGGTCCCTTCCAACACAAACCAACCTATGGTTCTAAGATTCTAGGATTTAGTAGTCATTATTTTTGAAGCACTTATAAATTCGAATTTTCTTAAAAAATATAGATAACATATTTACATATGTTTTGAATATTTGTGTCTTTTCTTTGAGCAATCAAATACAATTTGAAAAAACACTTGAAAATAATAATTTGAATAATTAACAATGGATAATAAGAAGTGATAAAAACATGGGCACAAATATTATAATATAACCACTGAGAAATTTGACATCATGTTTCCACTGGGAATATATTTCATGATTTCTATTTAATATAAAATCTCCTGTTAATCTGTCATAAATGTTCTCATGATAAATATATTTAGTGCAACTAAACTCTTGTGCATTTAAAAACAACTTATTGACATGAATGAGCTATAATGAAATAGAAGACACATTAGGGGAGTAACACCATACTTGAAAAAACTTTGGGTAGCTCAGTTTGTCTTCAGTAAAGCAGACACCTATTCAGGATGTCTGGTAAATTCATTAGTTAGGATATTACTGATTTTATGCTAAATTAGTTACAACAGAAAGCTGTAGTCAGAAAAACTACCTAAACGTCAACTAATTGTGATAAGAACATTGGTTTATTTTTCGTTTCTAGTATCTGACCTTCTGTCAAGGATGAAATACTCTAAATTAGAATAGACAGAAAAAATGTTATAGCAAAGATGATATCAAATATTTTATAATCCTCTCAAACTGACATTTTATCATATACATGTCATATATCAGAACTGTCACCAGGACTATCTGTTAAGCAGACATATTTTGCTGCACTTTTCATTGAATTCTTAAATCACAAACAACCAGAAGATACCAGACCTTAAATCTTTTATAGTTTAAAACTAAATAAATCTAATTGTTAGACCATTACTAAACAAGTGTAACGTGTATAAAGGAAAGAGAACTTTCCACTGCCACTGTGTTTTGTAATCTTCTAGTAACTCAGAATATTAGAGTTAACTGGGCATGATAGTTATGTTCTACACTATAGTTCCATGATCCAGAACATTTTTTATCATACAAAAGTAAAATATAAATATTTTAATAAAAACATTTTTAAACCTGAGTGTACAATTTTAAACAAAATTACTTTAATTTAAAAATAGCAAAGAGACAGCACCTCCTATTGATTTATATAGAGTGATAGAATGATTTGGGTTAGAAGGGACCTTAAAGATAATTTAATTCTAACCCCCTGCCAAGCTCAGGAATGCCCCCACCAGATTATGTTGGCTGAGACCCCGTCTCAGACCCCTGAGACTTCCAGGGATAGGGTATCCACAAGTTTTCTTGGCAACCTGTTCCAGTACCTCATCACCCTCAAAGTAAAGAATTTCCTCCAAATGTCTAATCTAATCTCATTTTTTCTTAGTTTTAAATCATTACTCCTTGGTTTATCACTACATTCCCTGACAAAGACTTTCTCCCCACTTTTATTGTGGCCTCTTTTTAGGTATTGGAAGTTTGTTATAAGGCCTCCCCTGAGCCTTCTCTTCTCCAGATGGAAAAACTCCAACCCTCTCAGCTTGTTGTCACAGGAAAGGTGTTCCAGCATTTTGATCGTACTTGCTGCTCTCCTCTGGACTCATTCCAAATGGTCCATGTCCTTCTTATATTGGGTGTCCAAGAGGTGAATGAAGTATTTCAGATGGGGTGAATAGACAAGAATAATACATACAATAAATCTGGTAAATATGTTTGCTATGATCTAGTCTGTGTTCTCTGACAATGTGTTTTTGATATGTGTATGATGACTGAAGACTCATTGTCACCATAATGGAAAATGGTGGCTCAAAGAGCCCCCAAAAGCTGTAACAGAGAATATTTGTACATTAATTGTAGTCCATTGTAGTCCTGTGAGGAGGTACCGGCTGAGTAGAGAAATGCTTCTCTGCTAACTGTCAAGGCACCTGCCTGTTTCTGTTCCCAAAGGATGCTTGGTTGCTCAGAAATGTTCTGTGGACAGTATTGAGCATTGCAGACATGTCCTAATAGTCAACAGAACATATGCTAATTGCATAGGGTTTTGAATGTCCTTTCTATGTCCTTAGAAACTCAAAGGCCCAGCTTTGCCCTTCACTGAATGTCCTGCTAACCCTTACGTAGTCCGTGTTATTCTGTAATCATCTGGAAACAACAGAGTACTTCATTGAAATATTGCAAATGTTGTGTAATCCTCTGTGGTACATATATGCCTATTTTGGAACTTGTTTTTTTCTTCTGTGTTTTTTTTTTTTTTCTTTCTTTTTATTTTTTCCCTACTCTAAACATACAAAAGTTTATAAAATGGTAAGAAGAGCTGCCTGGGGAGACAGAATCCCAAGTCCATTTAACTACAGTGTCTATGAGACATGCAGATACCTATGGAAGAGTATAAGATCACACTGGGCACCCACAATAATTCACCACATACACTTACAAAGTCTTCTGCATAGCCGCCCCCTGTGGATTTCCTTTCTGTAATCATTTAGTCTCACCATAAAGCTGTGTTCCACAACATTGCATTTTCCCCAAGAGAATGGGTGGTTCTTGTTTGCTGAACACACATTTTCTTGATTTTTTTTTCTTCACTGCAGTCTGTTCTCAGATTTACATCTGTAATTCCATTAACTTAAGTGTAAGCTCCACTGGATCAACTTATTGTGACAGAACCTAAAATATAATTTTATGGTCTAAACCATAATATTTCACAGAGTTCTATGATGGAACTATCCTTATATGGATCAAAACTTATTTGAAAGCTGAAGATAACTGTTAATGTGAGTTTGAAAAACAGTATTCAAAATGTTTTTCAGAAGCATCACAGAGCAAGATGAATGTTCTGGCTTGGCTTTATGTACTCTCCCTTATAAGGATTTATTCGTGTTTTACAGAAAGAATTATTTCATTTTTTCTCTTTTAAACTGTAGTCTGTCTATAGCTTCACTAGAGTTCATAATGGAAAAAACAACCAAGAGAAAAGGGGAATTTCATAAAAAAGATCACGGAGTGAATGGAAAAAATATACTGGAATCCCTTTCTGGCATTATAGCTTCTTTTGGGATACCAGAAAAGTCACATAGAAACAGAGCAACAAAACCACGTAGGTAACACTGACACGTTTTAAGTGTCCAAAACCAATAATTAGAATAAAACCTCCCTCATGCTCAGCTAACCTCATAACAGCTTATGGAACATACAAAAATATTCTGAAATACTTTTATATTCATTCAGCTTGTCTCAGTTTCTCACATTTCTGTTTAACTATTTATAATGGGAGACAATGAGTTAGATCCTTACTTGGGCTGAAAAGCAAGGGGATTAGGGGATATGAACACATATGCATCTAACCTAGACTTGGTTTTCAGTTTTGAAATGTGCCATTTATATAAAAATAAATTTCAGTTAAATAAGTTGGATAAAGCACTGGTGACATCAGACATTTGTAGCAACTAACTTTCCTTGGAAAAGGCATGAAAGAAAGGATTAGAATTAACACCATTTGAAAAGTAAGCAGGAGAGAGAAATGTTTGGAGTAAGAGGCACAAAGGGAAAGGCTTCTTGGATTTTGGGAGGGAGGAAAGTCAGCTTCTCTGTTATCTGACGGAGATTTGCTAAGCTGACAACCTGAATTGAGAACTTTATATGTAGGTGAGCAACAGACTCAGGTTCATTTTATTAAAGGTGTAACTGTTCTTTGCTGCCTATTTCCTGTAAAGAGTTTAAATGCCCATTTCTGAACTGATTCAGGTCTTTATAGAAAGGTCATGGGTGTTGGCATTTTCAGGCCCAGGCTGAAAGCTGGGGAATCCAAGAACTCATCTGTGTGCCAGGATCATGCAAGACATTTATTGTAAGGGTCACACAGGTGATAGATGAGACCTAAAAAAAATGATTTTGCATAGATGTCAGTAGACTATTTGTAGATGTAAACCAAATTTTGTAAGGACTTTAGCAGTCAGCTGTTACATATAAGACACATCATTGTGTTTCATGATGAGTACATCACTGTTTATTAGTACACATTCCTGGCACAGGTAGAAAAGGTCAGCACTAAAATCATTATTTTTCTAATATCTATTTGGTACACACATTGCTGTTTGACAGTGGTATGCATTGTGGGTAATTAACTGCATAGCCAACTGTTACTGTGAAATTTGTTTATAAGTAAAAAAAAAAAAAAAAAAAAAAAGTAGTATTGCAAGGAATCTCTGGAAGGTATTCAAATAGTACTCAGGGGTATATAATAAAATTCTTCCTAAGTTTCTTTTCAGGTCAATTTAAAGCTTGTGGAAGAAACTATACCTCTGTTTATTTACTCTTGTGTGTGTAAGTGTTACAAAATCTACAAAATTAAGAGGGTTTCCCTGATGTAAATTTTGAGTCCAGGTACCCGTTACTGAAACACAAAGATGTGTCTCCATTTTGTGTGGACTATCACAAGATGTCCCCAAGCTGCCATGGACAGAAACTGGTAAATTCATATAGTGCAGCACAGAACCAAAGAGACAAGTTATCTTGGGTTTGTAAGTCAGATAACTACATTAGTGTAATGCTGTTATTTAGAAAATAATGCACGGTCCTCTTTACATTACTTTTGGCTTATAAATTTATTGGCATTGCTGTCCTTACACCACTGTAGCAGACTTTTTTTACAGGGAGCTGGTTAAAATGTATCTGCATGCCTCATACAGCTTCTGCCCTGTATCATTTCATAGACCCAATAAGATCTTATGACCATTTAAATACATGATTTATTTTGGATCCCTTTTAACAGCTCCACATTACTTACTAGAGAGACCTATATTCCCAGTTCTTTTAAAACTATGGAAAAAAGCCACAATGCAAGCTACAATTCTTTGGAATTGAAAATGTTAGTAAAACCAAGCAAACAAACAAAGCAAACAAAAATTAACAACAAAATTATCAGTGAAAACATTACATTACTATCAACCTTCTGTCTTCTGGCTGACACCCACACAAAATATGTGCAGTAATGTAGTTAGCAACAAGGAACAATTTCTAAGTGTAACTTACAGGCATAGAAAGTGCTATATTTCAGTGCAAACTGGAAAGACAGAACTGCAGAAGACTTTGCAGACTTACAGCTACAGGTTGAAGTTTTGCCTCTTAATTTCAGACCACATGCCATTATACAAGTCTGCGTTAAAATATCTATTACATTATTGGCATATTAACATAGTTACATATTAGCATAGTTAAATGAAAAATAAACATAATAATAATAAAAAAGACTGTACTAGCCAAAAGCATCTGAGAGCGCAGTGTATAGACTGTTTTGGATCATAACTATAGAATATTGAAATGATTCTACCAGTCACCTTTGTATCAACTAAAGGTAGCCACAGAGTTCCAATCCAGAGTTTGGTCTGAATCCAAAAATTTTCAGAGTGAAAGTATACTCAGATTTGATTTTCCTGTTTGGTGCCTTTCCTAAAAACAACTGTTTTAACACCAATAGCACCATAGCACCAATTAGGATACTCCAGTAGTGTTCATGTGTGTTTTACCAAAATAACAGAATGGTGTTATCCGTGTTTCAGACCAAAACAAGGTAGAGTGGTCTGAAGAGAGCTTTTGTTATATCTTGTAATGCAGAGTAAGCCATTGAGTTTTGCAAGGTTATTACGTGACATACTTTTAAATAAAGAAAAAAAAAATATTTCAGAATGTCTTTCAGAACATTGCATTTGCTTTTTCCTTGTTAAGAGGAAAGTACAGAAATAATTTTAAAACATAAGTGTTTCTAAAATTTCATGTTAACAATTAATTTTTCTTTTTAATTGACAGAATAGTTTGAGAAGACACTTCGGGAATTTGCAAATTCTGCAGAGGGCTTTGGAATGGAATCCAGTTGATTTCTAATGTAGGACATATCTTGTCTTGATCTCACTAATAGCAAAAAAAAAATAAATCTAGCATCAAAATAGTACTCAGACCTTCTAAAAAAAATCTTATGGTTTTAATCAATGTTTCTAAATTAATATATATGTCCTAGGTCAAACCTAAATTTTAAAGTAAGACTGATACATGAGTGAGTGAAAGTGAAAGAGAATTTCTAGTTTTCCTTTTCACTCTTCAATTTGTAGAATATATATGTATTTTTCTAAAAATTAGATGTTTGAAAAGGTGAAAATTACAACTTTTATTCAATTTGTGTGCCTTTATGTCTATATCTATCCAAACTTCCTCATAAAATTCTGTTTGGCAGGTAGCCTAGAAAAAGAAGATTTTCAAGTTTAGCCATTTAAAATTTTATTATACTTTTTTTTTTTTTTTTCATTTAAATGTTTGTCATAGTGTATCTTTGTTAATAAATTGAAAAACCCACTTTTCATTATTAGTATCTTGTCTGTCAGTAGAAAGTATTTACATATTATTGTCCTAGAATTCACTTACAGCTGTTAGAAGAAACAAAATGATGTGTAGATAACAGATTAAACATATAATGTAGAAGCCCTAAGGCTTTTAGTCTTGGGAGATGTTATATTTCCATGGCAGTACAAGGATATAATATAAATAAATGAAGAGTTACAGTCTGCTAGTCAGGCATGCTGGATTGGATTTAAGGCATGTTAAACACGTTTGCAGTAAGCAAGTGAATATTGCCGATGAGATACAGGAGGTATTCTGGGGTCTGATATCATTTAAGCTACTTACTCAAACATCCAGTAATAAGATTGTGTTTAGAAGAAGGCTTAAGGTTATTTGAACCTTTGCATGACTTTTAGCAATAAATAAGGTTCTAATGGAATTTGCAGTCAGAGAAACCCATTTGGGACAAAAATAAAATGATATTTAAAAACTGAGTTCATGGAGGAAAGGTGGAAAAGGACTTGAAATGCTTGTGACTTCTATATATACATGTTGCTTTTGGGGAGGCAGACCCATTTTTGTTTTTGTTTTGTGTTTTTGTTTTGGAAGTGGTAAGTCAGTGCAACAGAAAGCAGGGAAGAAAACTCAGAAAGCAAGATATAAAACCTTTTGTTGTTAAGAACAGGTAAAAACAATGACCAATTAGCCGAGATAGCGGCAGAATTTGAGTGGATCATAGTCTTTATGGGATCACTATGGAGACAAGGAACACAGAACATTTCCTGCAAAACACTGAAATTTGCAAAATGTAAGATAGGCCTGTCCCAAACCCTATACCTTTCAAGAGCTGTTCATCCTCAGTATATAGTAGTCAGTGTATTAAACAAAGGTTATAATAAATTAGAAAATTCTTATAGTAAAACACTTATCTGTATGGTTTGATAGATAAAGCTGTATTGAATTGCTTTATTTCATGCTCTTTTGAAATTGCTAGGCATTGGATGACTTCTTTACATTTAAATTGTGCTGATTAGGCCAGTTTTACCTTAATAACTCCATGATAGTGACCGCCTTATCTTGCCCTTTAATTTTAAAATTAATGAAGTAATCATTTATCCTGGTCTCTTTCTGTGTTCTGCCCAATTACTTTAGTGCTGAATGGTACTTTGCATTTTTGCTGGTCCATTAGTCCTCTATCACGCTCTTTCTAGACTTCTTTGTTCAACTGAAGGATAATTAAATAGTGTCTTTTAGAATCTTTATAACCTTGGCACATAAATTTCCTTTGCAAACAGTTTAACCTAATAGATAAATGTCACTTTTCAGTACTTATTTTTGTTTGCTTCTAATTGCTTAAGGTATCTAACTCCAAACCATTGGAGTCAAATTACCATGTACTTTGCATTAATATTTTGATTTTACATATTGATCCACCTCTTGACTGTTAGATTTCAGAAAACACATCCCTACATTGAAGATGCATGGAAAAGAGCTGTTACATTTTGACTTACAAAATGTGGCAGACTTCGGACTGCCTAGAGAGAACTAATAGGAATTTCGCAGCATTGGACTGAAAGTGAATGAAGCAAATTTAACACTGGCTAGTTCATCATTCAAGGCTTGAAACTCATAAATGCAGAGCAGTCCTCTGTGGAGTTTATGAAATAGGGCTGCAGCAACCTGTTTACAAAAGATTTGCACTATTAGGAGCCAACCATTTTCTGCTTGCTTGGTCAGTCTCACAAGTTCATTGCTTGCCCTTTATGGTCTCAGTGAAAAGCAAATTTTAAAGCTTGATGGCATTTATTCAGACTATGTTCTATACTGTGAAATGTGGTTGTTTTATCTAGGTGACTTTTGTGAAGAAGAGCCATGTGGCACAAAAAATAAAATAAGATAAGATAAGATAAATAAAATAAAATAAAATAAAATAAAATAAAATAAAATAAAATAAAATAAAATAAAATAAAATAAAATAAAATAAAATAAAATAAAATAAAATTTGCTTTTTATATATTTTTTTTCTTATCTTGTAGATTATTTTCTGTTGCAATTTGATTGAATTCTTCCTAAGTTCATATATATGCAGACCTGTTAGAGAGAGAGAATATTTAATACAGTCTATAATACATTCAGATGAACTACATCCACGTTTTAAGAAGAACACATGATGTGACTGACATTTTCTGAGTTTTCATGTTTATGTGATCAAACAAAACTGCATTGCCAGTATCTAGGCTGAAGATTGGACCTCCATTTACACACTCTACTGTCATCTTATTCAATATAAAGTTTTGTAGTGAATTTCTTTGTTCCTATTTTTGACCAAAAAGTAGCATCTGAGTGCTCGTGCATTGAAATAAGTAGATGTGGAGTGTTTTTTTGAGAAAATATGATGTAAAAATTTTGGAGAAGATTTTGCAGAAGAAATTCAGCCTACCATTATGTTGAGTATATTGGTCCAACATATCGTTTTGCATGTGAATACAGAAACTAATTAACAAGTACACATTTCTTCTGAAGTCATATAATTTTTCTATCTTCAATAAAAATGTATTTATTAGCTGAAATCCTGGTCCTCTAAAGACAAAGGCAAAAACTGTTAATGATCTCAACAACAATCTCAACAATGTCAGGCATTCACCATTACCACTATCTTTTCAAATAGTGATGTGCTCTGAACTACGAAAGAAAAACAAAACATTCTCCTTTACCATTTCTCTCTGGCATTTTTCTGGATGACAAGGCTCAAAATACTTTTGATTAAAAAGAAGTACTGACTACAACATTGAGACATGATGGTCTAATATAGTCTGACCTGTCACAGAACACAGGCCACAAGTTTATTACGTAGCAACTGCATAAAGCCTTTATCTTCTGCTGCTTTATTACATATCTGTACTGGGTCTGGCTGGAATGTTAACTTTCCCGTCAGCAGCCCATTCAGTGCCGTACTCTGTACTTGTAGCTGGAACAGCAGTGTTATCACACCAGTGTTGTGTCTACTGCTGAGCAGCAGTGGCACAGCATTGGGCCTTTCTCTAACCCTCCTAGGGGGTGGGCAAAAAAGTGAGGAGAGAAACATCACTAGGGCAGCTGACCTAAACCAATCAAAGGGATATTCCATACCATGTGGTGTCACACTCAGCAATAAAAGGTGGAAACAGGAAGAAGAGGGGAGGGGTGGGCTCTCGTTGAGAAGACGTCGGTCCTCCTCTCGAACACCGGCTGCGTGCGTTGAGGCCTTGCTTCAAGGACGTGGTCAATCATCGCTCATTTGTGGGAAGTAGAGAGTAATTTCTTTCCTCTGCACTTCCATATCGCTTTCATTTATTTTGTTTGTTTGTTTTCCTCCCTTTTTCCCCTTTCCCTTTTATTTCCCCTTAGTTAAATTGTTTAGTTCATGGTAGTCTTTATTTAATTATTATAATTATTTCCCTTTAATTAAATTATCCTTATCTCAACACGTGAGTTGTTCTTTGCTTTACTTCTCCCCCTCCTTATCTAAAGGAGGGGGAGTGAGAGAGCGGTTGTGGGGTTTAGCTGCCCAGCACGGTAAAACCACCACAATATCTTTGGCTATCTATCTTATCTTGATTTAAAGACTGCTTATGGTGGAGAACATATAAATGCTCAACTACATCAGTTTCTATATGTTCTGCTAACAGCTTCACTTTTGTAATTCTATTTATTCAGTGTAATATGTGCCCTATACAAGCAATTTGAAAAAGCACAAAACTCACCATCACCACCACCACTTCAACAACAAAACAAAAAAATAGCCGAGTGCTGTTCTTAAATAACTATATGAATATATATATATATATTTTTCTGTATTTGTTTCTTTAACTATTATATATATTGACTATATAACCCAGATTTTATTCATTATACCAGGTGATATTCAAAGGGGATATCTGACAAACCAATTAATTCCTCTCAATTATTCTGGATGAGGAATGCTAATTCACAACTGGCAGCCATCCCAAATCCACTTTGGCAATTTAAACCAATCTATGTTATTCCTTTGTCATTCATGATTTTTTAAACTGAAAATATTCTATTGTGAAAATTAGTTGGTGAGCATATTTAGCTTTAATTCAAAAGAAAAGCTAAAAAAAAGTCAGATACATAATTTTCAGATTCTTTTGTCAAAATTACATTAAAAAAATATTCAAAATAACATAAAGATGGATGATAATCTGTATTACTGTCACATTATTTATTGTAAGGTAAATAAAAAATATTTTTAATTTACCCCAGCTCCCCTCAACTTTCTTTCAGGTAGTTGTAGAGAGCAATAAAGTCTCTCTCCCCCAAGCCTCTTCTTCTCCAGACTAAACAACCCCAGTTCCCTCAGCTGCTCCTCAAAGGACTGGTGCTCCAGATTCGCAGCTTTGCAGCTTTGCAGCCCTTCTCTGGATGTGCTCCAGGGCCTCAATTTCCTTCTTGTACTGAGGGGCCCAAAGCTGAACATAGTACGGCCTCACCAGAGCAAAGTATGGAGGGGTGATTGCTGGCCCTGTTGGTTACATTATTCTTGATACAAGCCAGGATACTGTTGGCCTTCTTGGCCATCTGGGCACACTGCTGGCTCATGTTCAGGAGAGCATCAACCAACACCCCTAGATCTTTTTCCTCTGCACAGCTTTCCAGATACTCTGCCCCAAGTCTGTAGCACTGCATGGGCTTGTTGTGACCAAAGTACATGACCCAGCACTTAGTCATATTCAACTTCATCCCATTCGCCTCTTCCCAATGATCCAACCTGTCCAGGTCCCTCTGTAGGGGCTTCCTACCCTCTGGCAGATCAACACTTCCCCTCCAGCTTGTTGTCCTCTGTAAATTTACTGAGGGTGCAATCAACTCCCTCATCCAAATAATTAATAAAGATATTAATTCTCTTCCCTCCCCTTCCCCTTCCCCTTCCCCTTCCCCTTCCCCTTCCCCTTCCCCTTCCCCTTCCCCTTCCCCTTCCCCTTCCCCTTCCCCTTCCCCTTCCCCTTCCCCTTCCCCTTCCCCTTCCCCTTCCCCTTCCCCTTCCCCTTCCCCTTCCCCTTCCCTTTAGTAAACCTATCAGTCCCAAACTCATGTTTTTCTTTTTTTAACATCTCTTCATGCCTCAGATAATATTTAGTAGACCATGTCCCTGGTCTGCCCTTGGAAACCCAATCCAGCACCCAGAGTCTAGTTCCTTTTTGCCTTAATAAATGGCAACAACGATCTGAACAAATACAGGTGTTAGATAGTCTCCATATAGACTCAAGTTACATTCATCTATTTTGGGCTTATATAGTTTCCCACTGTTCTCCACAGAATGCCATCCTCTTGCCTGAGTTTAAAGAGGCCTGCTACTTTTCTGTTCTTTCCTTTTTGGTCTCTGAAAGTATTTGGCTTGATAGTTTGATGTGCTTAACATATTTTCATTGTGGAAATCTAAGGTGAGGATAGAACTCTTATAGTCTAGATAGTCTTTAAGGTAGGAATGTGTTTTGATCAAACAAAATAAGAAACAGTTTCAAGGATAACCCTTTGGTTATGTCCAATAATAAGGATCTAGTAAGAATATTGTCATTACGAAAGTAATGAATGAATCTAAGAGTCATTCTACTGTTCACTTACAGAGTTCTGAGGATAAAATAAGGCCTCATGGCCGCTTACCCTTAGACATTGATTTTTCTTTTCTTTTCACAAACCATTGATAGTTTCTCCCTGCTGCCAGCAAGAATGAACTATCACCCACTTTGTTCATGACAACAGAAATCAAAATTAAGTGGAAAGTGACTGTGTATGGGATAAGAGATTCCTTTCAAGGTTTCTATACCTTATTTCCAGGCTGCTGCTGGGGGACAATAAATTGCCTCTTTGCAACAGTTGGCACTAATTGACATCCTTGTTGGCAGTGCAGAGGCTGAGTACAGAAGAGAGGTTTGAATAAGGATGGAGTCTGAACTGACTTGCCATTAGAACTAGTTTCTGCATCAAGAACTAAAATATATTCATGGAGGATGTGAGAAAAATCACTTCATGATTACTTCTGCTACACCTGTTCTCTGAGCAAAAAGAAGTTATTTCTACAGCCTTAGTAGCCCTCAGTTTACCAAAAAAGTGTTAATTAATGCCCTTATCTGCTATTCATAAAAACAGAGAAAGAGTCCATCCATCTCACCACCCCCACCCCGCAAAGATTTCTTAGCTTGTCTTCGCATCTTTTTGTTCAGTCATAGAATCATAGAATGGATTCAGTTGGAAGGTACCTTAAAGATCCTCTATTTCCAACCCCTCTCACCTTGCCATGGCCAGGGATGCCACCCCCTAGATAAGGTTGCCCAGGGCCTCATACAACCTGATCTTGAACACCTCCACGGATGGGGCATCCACAGCTTCTCTGGGCAACTTGTTCCAGTGCTTCACCACTCTCATAGTAAAGAATTTCTTCCTTATGCCTAAGCTAAATCTCCCCTATTTTAGTTTAAAACCATCACCCTTTCTTCTGTCACTAAATTCCTATGTAAAAAGAAACTATGCATTTTTTCATAAGTACTGAAAGATTACAATGAGGCCTCTCTGGAGCCTTCTCTTCTCTAGGCTGAATATCCCCAGTTTTTCTTCATAAGAGGGATGCTCCAGCCCTCTTTCAATGCCTTTGGTCCTCAGGTTAGTACCATCCCAATAGTAGAATGCACATTTATTTATTTATTTTCTCCCACAAACTGTTAATAATAACCTTAGAAATCACAAGAGACTTTTTTAGACTGAATTATTTTCTTGGAGATTTTGAAATCTCCAAGATTTATCTCATTTTGAAAAATTAATTGATTTTTTTTTTTCAGAAGTTTTCACCAGCACAAAATGATCAGTCATAGCTCTCCTTAATCCAATCACTCAAAATCTCGACTTTAATGACAATATTGAGCTTGTCTGCCACTGATCTCCAGATACTACCTCTGTTAAGGTTTTCATTTTTATTACAACACCAGAAAACTTCAGTTAAAGCTGAACCAGTTCTCCTGAATATTGCTTAGATTCACAGTGAAAGAATGTCCCCATTCTAAAACTATAAAAAAACACAAGTTGTACTAGAAGTGTTTAAATGATTTCTTTAAGGTCACATAGTTCAGCTACATCAAAGCAAAGAATAGAAAAGGGTTTTCTGAATTTGCCACAATGGACTGGGAGATATTTCAAAACCACAATTGCTTAAAAAGTTCCATGGGGGAAGCTAACAGGAAGTAAAGAAGGCCACAGTCATGCCAAAATGCTGACCATTTCAGAATCTTTGACCAATATGAATAACAGAAAGTTTTGCATGTAATTGTTTTTGATATTACACTTCCACATGTTTCAGACAGGTTTTGCTACTACTTGTTGCTGTTATTCTTTTTTCTATATACCTTTTTGTCACAAAAAATACTATTCCATAATATTTCTAAGCACCACTTCCTCCACTAATGAAGTCTAAGTGACAGTTCCCTGTGTGTTCTAGCAACAACAACAACAACAAAAATAATCCTAAAACTGAAAGAAAGCACATTGTGAGTACATTTTGCATATAATTGCTTTGGAATAATTATTATGCTGCCAGCTTCTTAGATTAATTAACTCTTTCTGATGACATTAAAAGAGAATAATTAAACTTATCCACTTTTATTCACTTATTCGCTTCTTAGTCACTCTGTAAAACCAATTCTGCCTTATATCAAACCTTTAAAAAGTAGATGTTTCATGCCTTTCAGAGTAAATAGGGCCCATGTACTTCTGCACACCGAGGATTGAATTTGCTGTGGAAATTAGTTATCTTGGAAAACACTTGTATTTTAGGCAAAGATGATATTACATTTCTTATTATCATTCACAATCTGTTTTTTAAATGCTATTTAAGGCTTTAGTGCACAAGTATAAATCTCATATGTAGTCCCATAGATATCAGTGAATAAAGGTTCATAGACTTTATGCCTGATCCAAAATTGATCAATAGACTTTGGATCAGACAAATAATAGTTTTATAAACTAGGAATGTGTTCTTGGCTTGAGAGAAGTCATCAAGTCTCAAAATTTAGGGATCAAATCTAATTACTGTGGTTACTTTATTACTTAAAACATTCTATATTTTAGTCATAAATTTGGCTGCATTTACATATGGAAAATTTTTGTGCTGTGTGTATATGTTGCTTTGGTATTTTGGAAGGATGAAGAAGAAAAGAGTGTGATTTCCAGAAGAAATATGCACCATATACTGGTTTGACTACCAATCACCCTCAAAATACAAGTTTTTTTTTTAATTGAATTTGGACCTACATCTCCATGATGCATGATAAGAGCCAAAGCATTTTTAAACATGCATTTGCTTTGTGTGCATCTCTTGTGTGGACTAACTTAATTTTGCTCATCTTTCTGCATTGGTAATTTATGCTGCAGTCTTCTTAACATCATGTGACACTGACAGATGCTAAAAAGACAGTCTGGAGTAATCACAGTTGTTCACTGCCATCTGCTATGCATCATTAATGGTATGTCACAGCCTGTCCCTATATTCCAACATTTAACAATACCCTTCCTCCTGTGGAGGTGCTGTTGGCATATTTGAAGATAAGACTGTGAACATGGCTTAGTTTTGGGATTATAGTATATATATAAAGAGGGAACTCTTCTTTATTATTCCTCACATTTACAAGGGAAAACTGGAAAAAAAACACTGTAGTATCTAACTTTTACCTTTTGGAGTAACTTGAGCATATAGTAATAAGACTTCATGGGCAGTGTATTAAAATAATTGAAACACCGAGTACATAAGTCTCTGTTTCAAGATAGATATGCAAGGTTTGAAGTTACTGTTATTCAATTATATTCCTATTTATTTCTAATCCTTTGGAATTCTTTTAGATGAGTTTAACCTTTTACTGATAACAAGCAATATTGTCACTCTTTTCAGCCTACAGACTTTACCTTGCAATTAACTATAGAATCTATTAAATCCATTGTCTACTCAAAGTTAGTTGTAGAGTCATTATGCATGGTTTATTGGGAACTAGAGAATGAGAAATGGGTGCCTTGGATAATTCTAAAGAGCTGTCTAGTCTAAAATCTGTTTATGAAAGTAACCATTAGCAGATTTTCTAATCTGCTAATAACCATTAGCAGATTTTCTAATCTGCTAATGTAGGAGGAGGACATGTAAAGTATGTAAAGTAATACTTTACATTAAAGTATTTAATGTAAATATAAAACTTTATTTAATGTTAATGTAAAACTTTACATTAAAGTATTTAATGTA
The DNA here is from genome assembly GCF_964035555.1 of Netta rufina. NCBI lineage: Eukaryota > Metazoa > Chordata > Aves > Anseriformes > Anatidae > Netta > Netta rufina. The sequence goes on along the minus strand of NC_140124.1, from coordinate 143,480,024 downwards.
AAGTAGGAGGACAAATGACACTTCTCTGATATACTTTCCTTTAAAAAACTTTATCTTGTTTAATTGAGAGTGATGGTGGAAGGAGGGAGCATAAGCCCTTCTGTGTGTTTCTTTCATGGCTTTGTCATCCTCTGGAGCTGGGAACACTCCTGGTGCTCCATGACTATAGCTCCCACAGCTTTACTGAGCCCTGACTGCCTCCTCTGCTGTTTGTTTCTCACCATTAAAACTGAAAAAAATCCACTGTTCTTCACCTGGGAGAGGCAGTAATTACTTTTAACCTTCTCTGTTTTGATCTTGATTTCTTCATTTAATGTCTCCTTGGTCTTCACTATTCAAAGCTGGGGAATCCTAACATATATTATTATTTCAGAAGTAATTCCATACACTTCAACATCTTTCCTGAATTTCTTCACTTTTCCAATTCTACCACATCTTTTCTGATATAGAGGTTCAGCTTTGCACATTGTAATTAAGGTGTGGGCATAGTATAGGTTTTCAAAGTATATAATGGTCTTTTCTGTTTTGTTCAAATTTGTAAGCATTCTGCATATTTGATTTCCTTTTTTGGCAGTTACTGAGCACTGAGCTAATATTTTCACAGAATTATTTATTATATTTGATTTTAAAACAACTAACTTGTATACAGTCCATCCAGGTTTAAATATGAAATACTTCACTTTTCTTCTTCTGTCCTCAATCTATTAGCTCAGCAATATATTGCCCTAGTACAGCTTGGAAAATGAATAGGAAATTGTGGAACTTCTTGAACAACCTTTGGCAGAATAGCTCCTACTGGACTACATAAGGAGTAAAGTAGTAGTTTATGTGAATAAAGATATTAGAAATAAGACTTTGCTACAAAGAGAAAAAAAATGTCACACACATGACATTCTAAATCATTCCTTGGACAGAATATTCATATGCAAATTAATTACTTATTCTCTAAGTAAAAAAAAGAGAAAAAAAGGAAAATAAAAGAGAATCCGAGAAATCAATAGCTAGCCAGGAGAATAATTTAAAAAGCATAAAATCATGCTGCAAGCACATACAGTGAACAATAGAGGAACACAGTGGCTGAAAGACCTCAAGATCAATTAATCAGGACAATTACTGTTCCTTTGAGCATGAAATGGAATTTTATTTTAACACAACAACTTCAGTTCAAATGGACACAGGAAATAAACAACCCTGTGTTGTTGTAGTACCATCTATTGCTACCTCCTTCTCAAACCTCTCACCTTCTTGACTAACACCAAAACAAATTAGACTGGCTTCCTGTCTAGTACCAAAAAAATTGAGACAGGAAGTCTCAATGGATACCGAGTATGGAATATTTAATTTGATGATGTTTTATTAGTTTTTACTACTTCACCTCTGGCTCCAACTGTCTGACTTACAAATGTGACTTAAACATAATGTAAGATTTTAGTCCTCAAAGGACAATAGGATCCTTTTTTTTTTTTTTCCTTTCTTTTTTTTTTTTTTTTTTTCTTTAGCAGTTGTAAAAGCCTTATCTATTTTGTTGGCATCCTTTACTTCCTTTCTGTCTTTGTTCCCTTTTCTTTTATCTGACCTACACTGTTCTAGCTACCATCAATATAAACCTGTCAATATAATTCAATTTGGGGAGATTTATTTTTAAGACTGCTAATTGTCTGGTGCTTTCTGTCTATACCTTTGATACTGTAACAGTGGTTCTTAGAGCATGAGAACATTAATTACATAGAAAATGAAGGAGTTTTCTATGTAGGCTCATAGCTTGTGTTGCAATGGCAGGCCTACAGCTACTTTCTGCTGTCAGCAGTGTATGAGTTCTTCACAGAGCACTGTATTTTTAGCAGAGTAACCAACAACCTTAGCCTGCAGCAAAGTAGACAGAAAAGGAGATTTAATTTTATCTTTTCCTGTATTGACACAAGTGACAATTACTGAACATAGTGCCTAGTGCCAGAAAGGAAGAGCAAGAGGGAGGCGGTAAAATTGTTTCTTCGTTTCACACAGCTACCTTAACCACAAAATAAACCAAACCAAACCAACCAACTAACTAACCAAACTAAAATTTATTTGATTATTTTAACTCTGTGGATTTCCTAAGTCAGAATGTCACCCTTCAAGAGCTGTATTATCTTCTTAATTAGGAGGAGATAAACAAGTTTGGGAAAAAACAACAACAACAAAACAAACAAACAAACAAAAACATAACTGTCTCCCCAAAACCCTTTAAAAGTTCTTAGAATAATAAATGTTAGAGGTAGGAGAACAAACAAACAAACAAAACCCAATTCCATAAAATTCTTTATCAGGTACCAATATTCTGTAGGCTATGGTAACATGGCATGACATTCAATTATTATTATTATTATTTTTTTTCCTTTTTATCTGGATTTGAAGCACTTCAGACAACAGCCCTTTAACTCTGAGCCTGAAATGTACACAGTTTTTATGTACCGTACAGAATCCAAATTAAATCTACTAAGTCACCATCCCTGGAGGTCTTTAAAAGATGTTTAGATTTAGAACTCAGTGTTTAAATATAGGTTTAAATATAAAGCTCAGGTTTAAATATATTATATTTAGTGATATTGTTAGCGTTAGGTCAGAGGTTAGACTTGGTGATCTTGAAGGTCTCTTCCAACCTAGATGATTCTGTGATTCTGTGAAATTCAATTACCCACATCCCTACAGATGTATCTAAAGAAAATACTTTTCCAAGTTATCGTTGTGTATGATTACTTCTAGCAAAGATGTACTACTGAGGAAAAAAAGATTGTATATTAAGTTGTATTACTTCATAATAATAATTGTATTACTGGTAATAATGAACACATATATGTAATTATTATTTCATGTATTGAATTTATTAAATTATATATGTAATTTAAATGTATTTAATATGAAATATAGTATTATTATTACCAACCTACTATATATTATTACTATCAAAATATTATATAAACTTTTGTATATTATATATAAATAAAATATTTAAAATATTAAAATATTATATAAACATTTAAAAAAAATACAGTCACACACTGTTGTAAATCCAAGTAATAAAAAAGCTCTGGAACTAGTAAAGAATAAAAGTACCAACAGTTCTGAAACCCTTTATTTGTACGAATGGTAGCAATGATCCTTGTTTTGAAACACTATTTAATTCAAGAATGGTCTCAGTAATGTGGATGATGCTAACTATTCCCGACTTTCTGATGTCCTAAATATGTCATTTATTATTACCTACAGAAATACTTCATGACATTCTCAAAAACTTAAAATTTGAAGTTAGAAGCAAAGTACAAGCCAGAGGGATAAAGTTTTGAAACATTTCTAAATAGCTAGCAATAGGGACCAATCTGTGGTCACTATAATTTAAAATTGCTCCAGTATGTTAAATTGGAAACTGGACTTTAAGTTCTCCTTTTTCTTAATCCTACATTGATTCTCATTTCTATATTTTTCTTTCCCTGGTTCTATTATTCTCATCACCTATTTCTGCCTGCTTTCATCCCCCTTGAAAATATAACATATGCTTGTAGGTTTAACAGGAAAAGAGACACTCAGGATTTTTTTTTTCCTAATTTTTCCTAATTTAGATGAGATATATTTCATATTAACAGAAATTCCCAGAAAATCCATAAAACTTATTCAACTTATTCAATGTTTCTACTGTGTGTTATAAGTGATCCTAGCAATGTAAATAAATATTTTCTAATGTCCGTTTAAGTTTTAATAATGGTGTTACTGAGTAGCAGTCAACCTCTTGCTCTTTCTTTCAGTGGGCAATATGTCTGTTTCCTCTTGGGACTAGAGAAAAATCTGTTTGTTGCAGTAACTCATTATTTATTTATTTATTTATTTAGGAACTTAAACATAACCAAAAAATCATAATTTAGCTCCCTAACAATTTCTTAGTGAGAGAACTAATAGTACAAATAACTTGTTTCCTGTTTCCCTGTTTTCTTTTCTCAGTAAAAATAAAAAATGTTAATAAAGAATGAAACAAGCATTTAGATCAAATAGAATTACCTAAAATGTTACAAATGTACACTTCAACATAATCTTCCAAGTTTTAAATAGTTCAGTTAATTCCTCTTTCTTTAAGAAATTAAGACAATGCATGAACATCCCTCCATTTTTCATTGCATACAGTTTGCAATTGGTCTAAAACAAGCAAAATGATTTTTTTTTTTTAATCACTCATGGTGTAAATCAGGTGAAATCAGTGAATTGTCCCGTCCATGGCTGCCCAGGACTTTGGGTAACCTGATCTAGTGAAAGGTGTCCCCCCAAGGTGGCAGAGGGGGGTTAACTAGATATCTTTTAGGTCCCTTCCAACTCAAACCATTTTATTCTATGATTCATTAATTTTAATATAATTTTCTAAATATGAATCAAATGTATTCATTCTAATGTATTTAAGCTGGACAATGTCATTTCAAAAAGAACAAAATCTCCATGTGAACTAGGTTCCTGGAATAATGCAATTCTTGAGAAAACCAATTTTTAAGAAAGTTTTTCTTGACACCTCATTTCAAAGAATGATGACGAAGAAACAATGAGGTTCTCATCATGCCTTCTTTGCCTCAGTCTTCAGTGGCAAAACCAGTTGTTCTCTGGATACCCAGTACCCTGAGCTGGTGGAAGTTGATGGGGAGCAGAATGTGGCTCTCACTATCCATGAGGAAATGGTTGGCAACCTGCTACGGCACTTGGATGTGCGCAAGTCAATGGGGCCAGATGGCATCCACTCAAGGATATTGAGAGAACTGGCAGAGGATCTGGCCAAGCTGCTTTCCACCATTTATCAACAGTCTTGGCTATCGGGGGAGGTCCCAGTTGACTGGTGGCTAGCAAACATGACTCCCATCTACAAGAAGGGCTGAAGGGTAGACCTGAGGAACTATAGGCCTGTCAGTTTGACCTCAGTGCCAGGGAAGCTCATGGAGCAGATCCTCTTGAGAGTCATCACGCGGCACTTGGAGGGCAAGCAGGTGATCAGGCCCAGTCAGCATGGGTTTATGAAAGGCAGGTCCCGCTTGACGAACCTGATCTCCTTCTATGACAAAGTGACGTGCTGGGTGGACGAGGGAAAGGCTGTGGATGTGGTCTACCTTGACTTCAGCAAGGCTTTTGACACTGTTTCCCACAGCATTCTCCTCAAGAAACTGGCTGCTCATGGCTTGAACTGGTATACGCTTCATTGGGTTAAAAACTGGCTGGATAGTTGGGCCCAAAGAGTTGTGGTGAATGGAGTCAAACCCAGTTGGAAGCCAGTCAATAGTGGAGTTCCCCAGGGCTCGGTACTGGGGTCAGTCCACTGTAATATCTTTATCGATGATCTGGATGAGAGGATTGCGTGCACCCGCAGTAATTTTGCAGATGACACCAAGATGACAACAAGGCCACGTGCCAGGTCCTGCACCTGGGGCGCAACAACCCCATACAGGCTGGGAGATGAGTGGTTGGTTAGAAAGCTGCCTGGCGGAGAAGGACCTGGGAGTATTGGTTGATAGTTGGCTGAATATGAGCCAGCAGTGTGCTCAGGTGGCCAAGAAGGCCAGCAGCATCCTGGCTTGTATCAGAAGCAGTGTGGCCAGCAGGTCTAGGGAAGTTATTGTTCCCCTGTACTTGGCTCTGGTGAGGCCGCACCTCAAGTACCATGTTCAGTTTTGGGACCCTCGCTACAAGGACATCGAGGTGCTCGAGTGAGTCCAGAGAAGGGTGATGAAGCTGGTGAGGGGTCTGGAGAACAAGTCCTAGGAGGAGAGGCTGAGGGAGCTGGGGTTGTTCAGGCTGGAGAAAAGGAGGCTCAGGGGTGACCTTATTGCTATCTATAGGTACTAAGGAGGCTGTAGCAAGGTGGGGCTTGGTCTCTTCTCCCACGTGCCTGGTGACAGGATGAGGGGGAATGGGCTAAAGTTGCACCAGGGGTGTTTTAGGTTGGATATTAGGAAGAACTTTACTGAAAGGGTTGTTAGGCTTCGGAATGGGCTGCCCAGGGAAGTGGTCGAGTCGCCATCCCTGGAGGTCTTTATAAGACGTTTAGATGTTGAACTTAGTGATATGGTTTAGTGGAGAACTTGTTAGTGTTAGGTCAGAGGTTGGACTCGATGATCTTGAGGTCTCTTCCAACCTAGACAATTCTGTGATTCTGTGATTTTCTGTTTCACAGAGTATTATGTGTCTGACTTACCTCTCACTTATCCACAGTATATATTTCAACAGAAATAACTGCATGGACAAGTTGTGTAGTTTCTTGAGAAAATCAAGCTCTGTAACTTCAGCAGATGAAGTCAGGCTGACACTAGCTGTGACTGGAGGCAACCATTACACTCCATTATTTCAAGTGAACAAATATAATATGCAGGTATTTGCTCTGGAAAGCAGTAATATCAACCTTAGCTATTAAATTAATCTTGCAGCTTTGGAAGACTGTAACACTACTTTCCATATTCTACTGGACCCATTCCATTTACCTGATTTATAAATGAAAGTGACGCTATGCTCTCGGAGCAATACTCAGTATAGAATTTTTCTCCAATCATGTTCCTCAACGTCTCAGTTGGTTGTAACTAGACTGAATGTTTCCTACAGGACTGAGCTTTGTTCTATTATTTTCTCTTTAAAAAGTTTATGTTATGGGCACATTCTTGAGTCATTACAGTCCAAGGTGTCTCTTTCTGTAAGTTTTGTAAGAAGTCTGGAGCCTCTGAAATAATAGGATTGAATGTCTTGTGTTTGGCTAACTGACAAATATGAAAGGACTGTAATAATCCATGAGTACCTGGAGGGTATAAATATCAAGGATATGAAAAAGATTATTCAGTATAGTGTAATTTTAAGAGACTATCATTAGGAGTAATAGAATGAAATTAAGACAGATAAAATGCTACATAAAAAAGAAAATCCTTCCGAGAAAGATAACTAATAGTCTATGGAATTGTTTCCTAAGGGAACTGATGGAATATACTTTGCCTACATCCCTTTAAATTAGACCTGAGAAAACATGCTCAACTGAACCATAAGGAACAATCACATTCTGACAAGAAGAAGAATCAGATGACCTTTTTCATCTTCTTTTTCGGTGACTTTCATTCTTTTTTCTTTAGCTGATAAAACTGAACAGAAAGGAGGACCTTGTGGAAGGAGTTGTTCTATGTAACTTAATGGAATGAAATAATTTTATCATCCTGAACTGCAATCACAATGAGGACTTGGTGTGAAAATCTGGAACACATTTCCATTTGTGTCAGTCTTGTTGAATAATGTACTTATCTGGAGTGATGGCAGACAGACATTCTTGGAAAGTAACGTCAGCCTGTGGTATATCGTAAAGTAAGACATGATATCTTGGTTCCAGGATCTGTACAAACAGCCTGTAGGTTTCTGGTACAATATAAATGCATGATTATGATATATAGAGAGCACTACATTTATAACCTGATTACAGAGAATATCCCCTATCCACCTAAAGCACTAGCATAGCTATTACTGTAGCACTGCCTTGGCAGCCTCCAAAACATACCAAAAATGCTGACTTTCATAGTAATGATCAACTGTTTTTAAGGACCTGAAAACAATGCATAATGGTTCTGCTACTTGCCAGTAGAACAGAATGTTAGCAAGTTTGGATAATACTGTGGTATTTTTCTTCCTTTCCTTTCCTTGCCTTGCCTTGCCTTGCCTTGCCTTGCCTTGCCTTGCCTTGCCTTGCCTTGCCTTGCCTTCCCTTTCTCTCCATTTTTAGTGAACCACAAGCACTAAACACTAAAAATAATAATTTTGTTGGCTAATACTTGCCCTCTTCTATAGATTAAATTTCATTGGTTGATGTCTCACATTTCTGTCATGGTGTTGAACAATTACTTCAGTTGGACATGAGAAGTAGAGGAAATAAAAAGTATGCTTTAGACTACTCAACCAATCTATGTTTATTTACAAAAATATAATTCCTGATAATATGCTTGTATTTGAGATTCCTTAGGCAATAACAGTAATATAACTGAAGTTTATGAGCTATATATCAGAGGGGTTTGCTCTTACATGCTGCTAGAACTGACTGTGCCCTAGTTTTCAATAAATCCTAAATTTTCCCTTGAGAATTATAGCTATTGTTTCCCTTATTTTCTTTTAGAATATTTTATAGATCTTACAGCCTTCTGCAGCACCTTAAATTGTAGAACCCTCAATGTCTTAGACACTGTGCTATCATTTACTCTGCTTCTAAGTGATTTCAAAAGGAAAATATGGCCTCAGTAACTAAGTAGTATCTTTAGATTTGTTAATATTATACATTTCTCTAGTTTGCTCTTTGCATAATTATCAATGATTAAGCAAAGTACAGAGTGGTTGAAGGCAAGCTACGCTTTGTTTAGGGGCTTGTACTGATATAAGTACTGATCTAAGAAAGTCAAAGTTGGAACTGAGATCAGCAAGGTGATAAAGCATGTAGTGATATCACAGACATGTCTTTCTAAACAAATAAATAATTTTTAAGGTAATAATTGTAATAATGTAATGAAGTCAATCTATTTGCATGCAACTACAAATGCTGGTTATAATTATAATATCTATGAAGAACATCCTTTTCACAATTTTAGTCTTCTCAGGTGTACATGAAACCCGAGGACAGGGAGTACTTTCAAGAAATCTGTAAAAAGAAATTATTCAGCAGCTAAAATAAGCCACTTTGAAGTGGAGGGAAGAGGCATAATGAAAGTCCTGTGACCACAGGGTATATTATAGTAACATTAAAAGAAACCTGTACAGGCACAGAATACACGACATCAAGAACTGAGTGAGGGTAGGGAGAAAAATTAAAAAAAAAAAAAAAAAAAAAAGCTTTATTTACTGATGCACTAAATAAGAAAGATAACAAGAACTGAATGAAATAACCCTTCATGGGGATAAAATCAAATCTATTTTGATTGTATAAATGCTTGTGTACTGATGAAAATGTTTGTGTACAAAAACATTTTATTTTTATTTTCTTATTCCCCTCCCATCTTCCTGTCTTCCTTTCCTTCTCAAAATAAATAAATAAATAAACTGGAAGAAGAGGGAGGAAATATTAAAGATGAGGATGCAAATCTATTCATGCAATCAAGGATTTATTTACAAATCTTCAATTGGAAACTGTACCAGAAGATGAAGTAATGCTTGTGGTATCTCTATGATAGAATGATTGAAGGATCCTTCCATCTGTCCTTCAATTTATTGAACCAGGGATCTGAGTCAAGGGAGAAGATGGAGTCTGAAAAGACTGTGTACTGGAGGAAACTGAGGAAAATATCTGGAGCTTCTAACAGTTTGTACAATGGCATTGTATACTTTTACTTCAGCATATGTGAGCAGACAAAAGGAAATTCATCTCAAATCAGTTATCTGTACAGAAGTCCATTGGAATATGGCGACATCCATCCTGCCGTGTGGTAGGGAGCCATCGGAAATGGAAAGCTGCTGTGTGGAGTCCCACACGATGAGTTGTGGAGGCCATGGAAGGGGAAGGTGAGTCGAGTCAGTACGCAGAAGTAAAAGCCATACAACTAGCCCTAGAGATTGACGAAAGAGAAAAATGGCCAGCATTGTATCTTTATACTGACTCATGGATGGTGGCAAATGCTCTGTGGGGGTGGCTGCAGCAATGGAAAAAGAGCAATTGGCAATGCAGAGGTAAACCTATCTGGGCTGCTACCATGTGGCAAGATATTGCTGGCCGGGTAGAAAACCTGGATGTTAAAGTACGTCATGTAGATGCCCACATGCCCAAGAGTCACGCTACTGAAGAACATCAGAACAACAAAGAAGTGGATCGAGCTTCGAAAATTGAAGTGGCTCAGGTGGACCTAGACTGGGAACGTAAGGGTGAGCTGTTTGTAGCTCGATGGGCCCATGAAACATCAGCACATCTGGGGAGGGATGCCACTTACAGATGGGCTCGTGATCGAGGGGTGGACTTGACCATTGAGGCCATCACACAGGTTACCCATGAGTGTGAGACCTGTGCTGCAATCAAGAAAGCCATGAAGGTAAAATCTCCCTGGAACAGGGGGAGATGGCTAGGGTTTCAATATGGTGAGGCCTGGCAAATTGACTACATCAGACCACTCCCACAAATCCGCCAACGCAAACGGTACATACTCACCATGGTAGAAGCAACTACTGGGTGGCTGGAAACATACCCTGTAAACCATGCCACGGCCCGAAACACTATCTTGGGCCTGGAAAGACAAGTATTGTGGCGTCATGGTACACCAGAGAGAATTGAGTCTGACAATGGGAGTCATTTCCGAAACAATCTTGTTACCTCCTGGGCCAAGAGGCATGGTATTGAGTGGGTGTACCACATCCCTTATCACCCACAAGCCGCTGGGAAGGTTGAGAGGTACAATGGACTGTTAAAGACTATGTTACGAGCATTAGGTGCTGGGACGTGGAAACAATGGGACACAAATCTACCAGAAGCCACTTGGCTAGTTAAGAATAGGGGGTCTGACAGCCGTGCTGGTCCTGCTGAAACAAAACCCCTACACACTGTGAAAGGAGTTAAAGTTCCCTTAGTGCATGTAGGAAGGTGGATGGGGAAGGCAGTGTGGGTTGCTCCTGCCTCGGGAAAAGGCAAACCCACTCGTGGGATTGTGTTCGCCCAAGGACCAGGGTATACCTGGTGGGTCATGCAAAAGAATGGGGATATCAAGTGTGTGCCTCAAGGAGATTTGACCTTGAGAGAAAACTAATCTGTAATCTAAGTTATATGTTGTAGGAAGACGCTGCAAGATCAACGACAGGTCAACTTTGCAAGGAGCCGGGCAGTGCAACAAAGACTTGAGCTAAGCTGGTGCTGGTGTCCAGACATCCAACTCCACCTGCCTTGAGTAGCCACTTTGGCAGATGAAGACCTAATCATCAACAGTTCTTATGAACATTTTCCAAGAAAGACCTATGAAATGAAAGGATACACCTGCCTATTAATCCCGTCCTGTTAAATCCTTGTCCTATTAAAGGACAAGGAATAATGATGAGAATGCTTGTATGCTAAAGTATGGGGATCTGAGTGTGACACAAATGTTATGGAATAAGGGGTGGAGGTTGTACTGGGTCTGGCTGGAATGTTAACTTTCCCTGCAGCAGCCCATATAGTGCTGTGCTCTGCACTTGTAGCTGGAACAGCAGTGTTATCACACCAGTGTTGTGTCTACTGCTGAGCAGCAGTGGCACAGCATTGGGCCTTTCTCTAACCCTCCTAGGGGGTGGGCAAAAGGTGAGAAGAGAAACATCACTAGAGCAGCTGACCTAAACCAATCAAAGGGATATTCCATACCATGTGATGTCACACTCAGCAATAAAAGGTGGAAACAGGAAGAAGAGGGGAGGGGTGGGCTCTTGTTGGGAAAATGTCGGTCTTCCTCTCGAACACTGGCTACATGCGTTGAGGCCCTGCTTCAAGAACGTGGTCAATCATCGCTCATTTGTGGGAAGTAGAGAGTAATTTCTTTCCTCTGCACTTCCATATAGCCTTCATTTATTTTATTTGTTTGTTTTCCTCCCTTCTTTTTATTTTTCCCTTTCCTCCTCCCTTTTCCCCTTTCCCTTTTTATTTCCCTTTAGTAAATTGTTTAGTTCATAATAATCTTTATTTAATTATTATTATTATTTCCCTTTAATTAAATTATCCTTATCTCAACCCGTGAGTTGTTCTTTGCTTTACTTCTCCCCCTCCTCATCTAAAAGAGGGGGAGTGAGAGAGCGGTTGTGGGGTTTAGCTGCCCAGCACGGTAAAACCAGCACAAGAAGGAAAACAAACAAGAACAAAAGTCAACATGAAAAGATATCTATCTCCATCAATTTGCTAATCAATGATAAAACAACATGTGGAGTAAAGATAATCAGGAATACTCACAACAAAAGCAAGACCAAGAAGAAGGATTTTTTCCCCCACAGTGAAATCACTGAGTGACCAGGACCTCTACCCAAAGTTGCAAACTCAGTGGGACAGAAAAACACAACTATAATTCGTAATAAAAGTAGTCTGCTGCTATCCATTAGAAGAACATAGGGAAGATAATTTAGTAGAATGACAGCGCAATCAGATAAGGAAGCCCAAGACTAGGCAACATATATACAAGTAAGAAGGTCTGAGTCTGATATTCACCACACACAAAAAAAAAAAAAAGCTAAGAGTTAGGATTGCACTGGGACCTAAGCCTTATGAGCTACTAACAGACTCAAGACAGCAGAAACAAAACGAAAGACCCTGTAGACTAGCAGCTACGAGATAAAGCAAATGGTAACCTCCAGTATATTTGGATAATAGGGTTTATTTAAAAAACAAGTCATTTAGGGCTTTTACCCTGCCTGATTAGTTCTCACACTTGAACTCTCCAGCATTGCTCCCCTACCTAGCAGGGAAGTTTCTGCTGTCTTGGGAAGGCTGGGGACAAAGTTATGTTGTGTCTTTACTTGCAGTTATCAGCCTGTGTTGTTGATGGCCAAGATTCCTGGCATTCCCCTGGCATTTGTCCACATTTGTCCCAGTTTCAGTATCTTTCTTCCAATCAAGACTGCTTCTTCTTTCCAGTACCATTTTTTTCCAGGAACCCTTCTTTTAGGCCCCAAACCTTTAGTTTTCACAACCTAAATATTCTATAAAGAATGTGGTTCTGTCTCGTTCCTTTATTAATTGGAGGATTCAGAATGTGCCACTTTTTTATATTCCAAACTTTATCAAAATTTGCAACAGACGTATTGTGGTTGCAGATAACAAATAGTGGGCTTCTTAGGTTCCACCATTTTCAGTCATTTATCCACATATATACACAACATTTTCTGTACCCTTTTAGTATGTACAATTTAAGTTCTAATTACTTTTTTTTCAACTATAATATACATCCAATAAGATTTAAGCCAATTAAAATCAGTAATAAGCTGATGTCATGCAGGAGAAAAAGTAAATTTAAAAAGATATACAGGATAAATGAAGTACTACTCAAAAGAAAGAATGCAGCAGTATTAAGTTCTCTACTGTCAGGTAAAGTATATTGAAATGCAATACTGTTTTGGGAGCCAACACACACATTTGTAAATACAAAGCACATATATAAATACAAAAAACAAACATGGTCTGCTTCAAAGACCATTTCTCTAGTGGTGGCTACATACTGACAATGTCAGAGCAAACGAACTGCCAAATATGCACAAAAGTGACCCCAAAAATACATTAAAAAAAAAAAAAAAAAAAAAAAAAAGATTTTGCTAACTGAACATGGGCCATGGAAGAACAGAAATATTTGAAGGAGTCATGGTGTCTAGTATGCTAGCCTTCTCTAAATACTTATATATTTATTTACTTCTAAGATAGTATGCTTTATTTGGCGTGCTCTTGTGTTAATGCTTAGCATGACGTGAAGCAGAGAGTTTGAGGTTGCTCTTGGTGATATTTTTAGTTGTTCCTAATTACCTGATAAGAATTGTATGAAATACATGTATTGTTTATGATGCACTTAAGTTTTCTTAAAGGTACACTGGTCATATGCTGCATGTCATGGCTGCACTTCCCTTCATTTGAACAAAAGTAAATTAATAAAGATAGGCTTTTCTGATTATAAACTTCTGAAAATGTGAAAAATCTCTTAAATTCAGTCTTATACCTGAAAAGGGTAAAACATATTATGGTACTTGTATATTCATTTATATACATGCATAATTTCATGTCAATCAGAAAATATTTTCCTACATTTTTATATTTCTTTATATTTTGCATTTTTACATTTGTTTCAACAGTGTAATAACTATTTTATGTTAGGAAAATTTGCCCTTGCAGGCAGAAAATATGCTTGTGTGAGACAGGGAGAGAAAGAGAAGACAGAGAAAGAAAACTGTCTTCAATAAATTTTGTTAAAAAATGTCAATGGCAAGATGTCATGGCTACTAGTGGTCTTCATGTGAGCTTTTATCTGTGCTCACCATGCCTCAAAGAGTGATATCAATGTAACAGCCCTTATTAGTTTTGAAAATTGGTTTTGTTTTATCCTCTCAGTAACCTCACTGAGTGCATGACCCTGGCTTATTTCAGGTTATATATATAATATAACAATATATATAATACAATACAATACAATATAATATATATACTTATATATACATGTATATAGGTCATCTCTATATATGGAGAAAGAGAGAGAGCCTTATATATATATAGGCTCTTCCTCTCCCCTCCCTTTCCCTCCCCTCCAATATTCTAATTTTTGTAGTTTCAGGTTGATTGAGGGGAGGGTGACAAGAGCTGGTTTCTTGGCAGTTGAGCCCAGCAACAAGACAAGAGGCAACAAGCACAAACTGAAGCACAGAAAGTTCTGGCTGAATATGAGAGAGCACTTTACTGTGAGGGTGTCAGAGTCTCCTTTTCTGGAGATATTCAGCACCTGCCTGGATGCCATCATGTGTAATGTGCTCTAGGTGATCCTGCTGAGCAGAGGGTTAGGACTGGATGATCTTCAGAAGTCTTTTCCAACCTTGGCCACTCTGTGACTGAAACCATTACCAAATGTCTTCCACATTTACTAGCTCAATCTCTTTTGATGCAGTTGATACCAAAGAAAGAAAAGATGTCACTCCAAGGGACCTGGACAGGCTGGACAAGTGGGCCCATATGAACCTAATGAAGTTCAACAAGCCCTTGTGAGGCCACACTTGGAGTACTGCTTCCAGGTCTGGGGCCCCCAGTATAAGGATGTGGAGCTGTTAGAGTGAGTCCAGAGGAGGACCACAGAGATGATCGGAGGGCTGGAGCACCTCTCCTATGAAAACAGACTGAGAGAGCTGGGTCTGTTCAGCCTGGAGAAGAGAAGGCTCCAGTGTGACTTCACTGTAGCCTTTCACTATTTAAGAGGTCTTATAAAAAGGATGGAAAAGAGCTCTTCACTTGAGTAGGTAATGACAGGACAAGGGGGGGTGGGCAAAGTAAAGGAGTAAGTAAAAGTAAAGTAATGTCTAGTAAAGACTAGACATTAGGAAGAAATTCTTCAATGTAAGTAGTGAGGCACTGGAAAAGGTTGCCAGAGAACTAGTGGATGCCCCATGCCAGGAAGTGTTCAAGACCAGGTTGGATGCGGCATTGGCCAATCTGATCTAGTGGGTAGCATTCCTGCCTATAGCATGGGGGTTGGAACTAGCTGATCCTTGAGGTCCCTTCCAACCCAAGCTATTCTATGATTCTATGATTCAATGATTCTATGATTCAGTGAGTCCCTCTGCTCAATCAGGGACACCTTCAGTTGTCCAGGACCATGTCCAGGTGTTTTTTGAAGATTTCCAAGTAATGGGACTCCACAACCTCTCTGGACAGCCTTTGCCAGTGCTCCATCACGCACATAGTAAAGTGCTACTTGATGTTTGGAACTTATGTTCCAATTTGTGCCCATTGCCTTTTGTCCTACCTCTGCCCAACACTGAAAAGACCCTGTCTCTGTCCTCTGCATCCTCCCTTTGGGTATTTAAACATATTAATAAAACCATACTCTCCCTGCCTCCTCTTGGCTTGGCTCAGCTCGGCTCTCCTTGTCTTGCCTCTCCTCTCCTCTTATGAGAGGGAAGCAGAAAAATCCTTGACTATGTATAAGCACTGTTCAGCAACCAATAAAATACCAATGTGCCATCAACACCATTTTTCATCATAAATCCAAAACACATAGCACCATAAAAGCTACTGTGAACTAATTCTATCCCAGCCCAAATCTCTTATGATTATTACCATATCCTTATGCTTATTTTGTACTTCTCCTTCCCTCAGTGTGCTAATCTTCTATTGCATATTATATACATTATGTAGACACAAATATACTAGCATTTTTAGCTACAGTGAACAACATGTAAGCAAAGTCTTTGTGCAGGGCTTAGTGCAGCAGTGCTTAAATTCTAGCCAACATCTTTAGGTACTGAATTAATGCAAAGTAAAATATGGTCTCCTAATTTTTACCTTCCTCCCAGTAAACATGAAAACTCCGGAACAGAGAGTTTTATTTTTTTTTTCCTTTTTTTTTTTTTTTTTTTTTTTTATTTTACTGCTAAGCTGAGTATCAGAGCTATAAGACTCCATACAAAATCAATGGACACAGAATATATTGCTGACAACAGTTATCATTTACAATAAGTCACTGTTTCAAAAGCAAGCTTAAAAAATTCCATCAATATTTTAATTAAAATATGGCACTTTTACTCACAAAAATATAAAAGGCACAACAACAACAACAACAATAAAAATAAAGGCGAGAATGGAGGTGGAAAAAAAACAGTCAGCAGAAACTCAAACCCACATTTTACTTTGCTGGCTTAATTAAAAAATATTTTCTGTGAAAATGATCATGTCAATATATTGATGAGATGAAAGTTTGCCAAAAGATTTTTCCAGAGTTGTAAACAACAATGCCAAGTTTGACAATGTTATGTTGCATGCAAACATGGAGTTAAAAATCAACCTTTAAGAAATAATGATAACAAATATATTATACAAGAGAAGAAGAAATCTTCTTCAAATGAGAGAATAGGAATTTTGGAACTGAAAGCCACAGCTTTGAATCAAATAACATCTAGATTATGTAATGTCAACAGTGGAAATGGACAAATTTATAGAAGGAACAGAGACATCTTCTGAAATTAATGGAACACTTGAACTACATCCAAAATAGGACATAATTGTGCTGTACTTAACTTTTTGTTTTGTTTTGTTTTAAGAAATGTGATTATAATGGCATTTATACTAGCATATAAGGTGTCAGCAGAAGTTTTGACAAATACAAAGAAATGTAAATTAAAAGAAAAATACTATATTAAATGTATATTTCTGCATACACTTTGGCAAAATTATAGGAGCCAAATAATTTGTTCCATGGTTGTTCATAACAGGATTTCTTGGGATTTGTTTGAAAATGTCAACCACTGCCTACTATAAAAGAAAGTACATTAGTAATTTCTGATTGATTTCATGCATCTCTTTGGTGTATCAGTATGTTCCAGTATTTTTATTTGTATGGTTTTCCCTTCTTTTCATTTGAAAAAAATTAATTGTCTGGTAGTTTGATTTGTATGTAATTACAGTCTGTCTGATACAGTGAATCCTTACACCACTGAGCAGACCACAATATATGTTACATATGCTGTGAGGTTATAATGACTATTGATATGAGTTTCAGAAGCAGAGGTGTGTGTATATATATATGTATATATGCATATAAATATCTATATAAATAACTATACACACATTTATTTATATTTATATTTATATTTATATTTATATTTATATTTATATTTATATTTATATTTATATTTATATTTATATTTATATTTATATTTATATATGCATACATAATTAATTGTATATATATTTATTTATGAATCCCCATGAAGGGGATTCACTGCTCATTGTTTCAAGTCAGTTACTTCCGCTGGCAATACGGCATGGTAATAATGCATAGTAGAGTCTTCAGTGAATGTGGAGATATTAAAATAATTTTAAATGGATGAAACTGCTGTGTGGTCATCAACAGTCATCAATACAGAGAAATCTGTGAATTTCAGATGAGGCTTTTTTTTTTTTTTCATTGAATTTAAACAAATGTATGCATGGAAATGCACCCTGTTTCTTAACAAATCTTTAATTTTATGCATGTAAAATGTGAGGAATGTTTTAACAATTTGTGTCCATAAAGAACAATTCTGTTTGAATCCTGTCTGCCTCTGGGCCCTGCACTGGCAATTTAATTCTTGAACCACAGATGCAGTGTGTCCCAGTCTCCCCCTCATTCTAGTCAATTTATCAAGTCTTCAGAAAATACTCCTTAAATTTATGAACCTGTTTGCTTTTGTTATTCCGGACTTCTATTTCTAACAGTTACAGCCTTTTTTTTTCCTGTCTTCTTCGAGATTAACTTAACACTGCTATAGATGTGACTGTCCCTGTGAATGGCTGTGAATACAATCCACTTTTTGTCTTTTCCTCAGAGAATAACCATTATTATTTTTTTCTTCCAACAGATAGAAAGTGCAACCCATGTGAAAATAATTTGGCTGAAATTCAGTCGAGATTATAAACATACATTCATAAACCTATTACTTTGCTTGGAATACACATGTTTCCTAGATCACTCCTGAGAACAGATTTGGCTAGCTCAACCTCCTCTTAATCCATAGGATCATAGATTAATTCAGACTAAAACGTTTCTCAAAATGTCATCTAGATCAATATCCTACCCACAGAAGGACTAGGAGGGTGGAGTAGGATTTTCAGTGTTTTTTCCAGTCGAGCCATGAAAATAGAGAGTGGATAAAACCTACTTCTTTGAAATGTCTTTTATTCTCTCCTTTTATCCTTTGTTCTATTTTAAGAAATTTAAGCCACTGTATCTTCCAACATCTATGTAATCTTGATTCATGAGGAATTCACACTGTGATGATTTCTGCTTAGGTAAAACACAGCTGAGATGTTGAGATGTTTATCAGTTTCTGATTTTTTAATTTTTATTTTATATTTTCCCACTAGGACCTAGGAAAAGTCTTATCTTTTACATCACATTGTAAAATTGAAATTGGTCCCAGAGGGG
This sequence comes from Netta rufina, assembly GCF_964035555.1. NCBI lineage: Eukaryota > Metazoa > Chordata > Aves > Anseriformes > Anatidae > Netta > Netta rufina. The sequence continues at coordinate 143,461,428 of NC_140124.1, read as the reverse complement.
TCTGGGGCTTCTGGAGTTCGTTCTTCTCTTTTTGCCAGAATATTTTAAACTTTAAAATACTTTTAAAACTTTAACTCCTTCTTTACATCCTGACTGTCTATTTTTTATCATATCTTACATAAATAATTTGTGTTCACATTTGAGATCTTTCTATTCCAACCCTACACTGCCTATCATCTCTTTCATACTGTTGACAGTCTGGCCACTAACTCTCCTGCTGTGACATTTCTCCACTGGGCAAATATTAAGTTTTTCAAAGAGAAGTCTTTGTACTTTGTTTCGTGTTACTTCTTGATGCGTAGGAAGTGTTCCCACAATACCACTTCATTATATACCTCTGAAATCTTGCTTAAAATTCTCTTTTTCCATGTTGCCTGCAAAAAATGTGACTGTGGTTAGACCACTGTTGTGCTTAGATGCCAAGCTGAATGCAGTCTCATTTTCTTGAAACTTTGCGCTGCCTGAAGTATTGCAAAATGCCAATAAAAATATTTAACATCATCAAGCATTTATAACAAGATGTTGTTTGCACAGTCTAGGTAAAAAGAGGTTTAAGTTGTTAATCTACACTTAATAGCAGTTCCCTCTTTAGCTGTACTGGCCTTATCAAACAAGGTTGAATTCCTTCTCCAATTTGGCATTGCTATTTATATAATGATGAGAAAAAAACATAGACGTAATAGATATAGATACATCTATATAGATAATAGCTATAACTGATAGATATATTGTAGGGCTTTACAGCACACTGGAAGATCTAGACTTGTTGTTGATGGTATCAAAAAATATGATTTTTTAAAATTTATTTTGAAATACATAAACAAGGGTTCCTGCAATCCTATATTCAGGTATTGCATAGCAACTTGGAAAGGAAAGAGGTGAATCAATCCATAATGAGGAAAGTCAAAATGAAGTAACTTAAAAAATTAGTTTGATGTCAGTTTCACAGACCAATTTCAGAAGGATTCCAGCTTAAAGAACAAAGCGTAAATCTTCGTATCCTGACTTTTCTCTTTTAACCCATGGCTGTGACTATTAAAAACATGATGGGTATCTATCCAGATATCATACAGAGTTCCAGCTCTTCATAAAAATGTTTCCAGAAAAAAAAAAAAAAAAAAAAAAAAAAAGAGAGAGAAAAAAAGAGAAAAAAAGAAAGGTAATTCAGATGAACGTGTTGTGACATCATTCACGGAAGTGTGTTTAGAAGACTGGTCAATCTTTGGCTTTTGACAAGAAACAATTATTTCAGGAAGTTTCAAATACTGCTAAGATAATTCTGAAGCTCGTGTATATAAAAAAAATAAAGATTTTGGTGGTAAGAATAACTGTTATATTGGGAACACAGATTAAAAAGTCAGAAAGCCATTGTAATAGCCTTTTAGATCTAAAACATCAGTGAACTGAAATATGGGATAAATGTCATGTTAATTTTGAACTGAAAAAGAAAGCAGACTTGCCATCCTTTAAATTCTTGGCAGTATGCTATTATTCGAGCCACTTTGAGTGACCACTGAGCCTCTTAAGATATGGGATTTCCTTTCATTTTCCGTATTTCTAAACACAATCCACCAACACACATTAATTGGTAGCATTTAGAAATGCTTAGCTACCATTTCCAAAAGGTTTATGCTCTACTGAATATTGAAGACAGGCTTTTAGTACCCTCTGAGAATTAGGCTTTGCCTCTCACACACTGCATGACCCCAGGGTACAGTAGTAGCAGAGGCAGACACAGAAAAAAAAAGTACAAGAAATGCAGGCACAAATTTTGTCACTACAGAAACATCACATTCAAAAGAAAAAATGTACCCTTAGAAGTAGCAGTAAGCCTGAAGTTTTATTGAGGAATTAGTCTGTTGTTGTTGTTGCTGTTGTTTTCTTTTTAACTTTTTGAAGCATTTGTGCATTGCATATATGAACAAGATTTGTTATATGTGCAGGATGTGAGTAGAGCTACTAAATTAGATCTTCAATGGCCAATTGTAGGTTTAATCTTGGAATTTTGCTCAAACCACCATAAACCTGTTATATGAATCTCTTGTCTGATCTCTCTCCATGCTTTAGAAACAAATACATAGTTATTTTGTCCTTCCGTCCTTCCTTAAAGTGCATATTAAAGATGATTAATTATTTTTTCCCCAGAGGTGAGATGGTGAGATCCAGCAAAAGGCTAAAATCAATATTTTTGTTCTCTTTATTTTCCCCTTTTTAACTTGTTATAGAGAGTTTAAAAATGATAAAGATAACATGACTTTTTTTTTTTTTTTTGATTCAATATATGTCTAGTTAAAAGTCTACTATTTAAGTTTGGAGTTAGTAAACAGAAATTCTGTTTGCACTTTTTGCTTGCCTTCATAAAAACTCTTTCATTGATCTTCTTCCACTATAATTTCCTTTGTTAGTACTGCAGGAACTTTCAGGCACTCTTATAAAATTTCACTTTGCTAACCACTGGAGGAACTGTGTCTAACTCTGTCTTACATATGTACAAAACCAATGTAAGAGATGAGACAAAAAAGGATGACAAAACAAACAAACAAACAAACAAAAAACTAATAGGAATTTTGTGAGCAGGCAGAATTTCCCTCCCTGCTCTCTCATCCATGAACATTTACACTGAAACAACTATCACATTGATAACAGATTTCATGATAAGTTGAATCTCAGGATAATACATATATGTATTCTTGCTCGTCATTATAGTTTTCACTTTTTCTTTGTATTCCTCTATGCAAATTTATGTACATGAAGTTCTTAGCCTGCAACATAAAGCAAAGTAGATGTTACTGACTCAGTTAAATTGGTTTATTTTTCAAATACATATCCTTATTAATATAATAATATAGATCTTAAGTACAAAGGTCTGCCAGTAAAAAAATCTTTGCAACTTCACAAGCAATGATGCTAGAAGATGAGTAAAGCTGCGTATAAATCAGAGGATCAGAAGACGTATTAGTATGTGAGGTGACTTCTAACTCAGATTAATGATGATCGTCTCTTACTGAATATAAACCAAAGAAGCTTGAAACATACTCAATTAAGCTGATCATTGCAGATGGGAGATGAGGTTTGTTTTTGAGTGTGTGTTTTAATCTTGCTTGAACCGCATAGTTCAGTCTAACAAAACTTTATGCATGAACTCTGTGACTTAGATATGCTACAGGCAAGGTACTTCCTCAGAGACAGGGAACTGAAATCATTTATGATTCTAAGAACAGGCATATGCAGTCATGCTCTTTTTGCCAAAATATCTTCAGGCTATTTGAAATAATAAATAGTGTGGGAAAAGTGATAATGAAGAGGAATATTACCTAAGATGACTGTGAATGAACAGTCTAGGAGAATTCAGAAGAAAAGGGCAGATATATAGCAGTTGCTTACAGTAGCAAGGCTGGATTGCTGACACTAGGATTGCCCTGTAAATCCCATGTTTTTATGCTTTAGATTACCTTCAGATGTATACTGAATCAATTGGCTGGTCACTATTCAGGCATAACACCTTGCAAAATGAATTAGACAAACAAGTTAGTAAAACAGTAAAGTTTCAACAATACAAAAATATATATATATATTCTGAGTATTGTCACCAGATTTTCACCCTGCAATTACAGTGACTATTATTACCAAGATGTGAAAAATGAACAAAATCACATGATTCCTTCCATACACTCTGTAACAATGAGACCAATGATACTGGAATAGCATAATGGCAAAAGATGACTGTAACTAGAAATTCATCAGTGTTCGGCCAGCACTAAATGCAACATAAATACACATGGTAAAGCTAGATAAATACTATCCTAGAGGCATTAAAGCCAGGAAAGCTATCAGTACACAACCATTTCATGTACTTTTTGAGTTATTCACATTTTCACAAATGTCTCTGAAAGAGAAGATAAATATTAACCATCTTCGGTAGAATCAACCCCCCTGATTAACTCCAAATGCCCTATATATTCAGTTAATCAATAACCTATTTTGTGCCTATTTATCCTTGTATCATATGTACAATATTTCTTAACATCAAATAGTCTTAATATCATGAAACTAGTGTTTGGATTACAACAGTTGACAATTTGAACAGTAGATAGAAAAAAAGTTAATATATCATTACCTTTTTACATTCAAATTTTAATTTCTATGTGACAAGAGAGACTGTGGCAGTTAGAGAATAGCAAGCAGTTTTTTCCCACTCTGCTGATGTAGATTAGGGAATCTGCCTACTCAAGTACTGTGTGGTCCAAGCAGATGATCTTTTACTACCAAGAACTGGTTCAGTTGTCACTGACATCAGTTAGAGTTATTTTTGTTAGGATGCAGTCCTATATGGAAATTGAAGCCTCTGTACCCAGCTTCTTTCTTCAGACCTTTCACCTCAAGGAATAGAAACTCCTTTCATTCAAGACCATCATTTGAGCACTTCATCCAGTACCTCTTACCAATTCTGTTCCTTCTTCTCTTTCCATTTCTGCTCAGTAAGAGTAGACCCTACTACTCCCCATTTCTACATCTAGCATCCATGTGTCAGTCCAGAAAGAGAAGGTATGGTGCACAAAGGCTACATAAAGAGATGGGGTAGGTCCTAGAATCATAATTTAGTGATATGAATTAGCTTAGTGATATGGTTTAGTGGAGGACTTGTTAGTGTTAGGTCAGAGGTTGGACTAGGTGATCTTGGAGGTCTCTTCCAAGATGATTCTGTGATAAAATGGTTTTGGTTGGAAAGGACCTTAAAGATCACCTAATTCCAACCCTGTCATAGCCAGGGACACCTCCCACCAGATCAGGTTTCTCAAAGCCCCATCCAACCTGGCCTTGAACAATTCCAGGGGTGGGGCATCCACAGCTTCTTTTGGCAATCTGTTTCAGTGCCTCACCACAATGATAGCAGATAATTTCTTCCTTATTTATATTATAGTAGATAATTTCTTCTTTATATTTCATCTAAATCTTGCCTCTTTATGTTTAAAACAATTACTTCTTGTCCTATCAGTGTAGTGGGTTTACGTGGCAAGGTTTTGGTAGCAGGGAGCCATAGGGGTGGTTTCTGTGAGAAAGATCTAGAAGCTGCCCCATGTTTGGGAAGAGCCCCATTGTTTTCCAGATCTGAGCCAATAAGTAATGTTGTTTTGCGCCTCTGTGAGAGCATATTTAAGACAGGGAAAAAACACTGCGCCACACAGCAGCCGGGAGAGTCAAGGGAGTGAGAGAACAGCCTTGCACATGTCAAGGTCAGTGTAGAGGGAGGGGGAGAGGTGCTCCAGGCGCCGGAGCCGAAGTCCCCTGCGGCCTGTGGTGAGGACCATGGTGAAGCAGGATGTCCCCCTGCAGCCCATGGAGTACCACGGTAGAGCAGGGTTCCACGCTGCAGCCCGTGGAGGAGACCACGGTGGAGCAGGTGGCCCTGCACCGATGGAGGCTGCCGCCTGTGGAAGACCCCTGCTGGAGCACGTTCCGGGCCGGACCTGTAGCCCGTGGAGAGGAGCCCACGCAGGAGCAGGTGACCCGGCAGGAGCTGCTGCCCGTAGGGGAGCCAGGTTGGAGCAGTTTTCTCCTGAGGGATGGACCCCGTGGTACGGACCCATATCTGGAGCAGTTCTGAAAGAGCTGCTGCCTGTGGGAAGCCCACGCCGGATCAGTTCATCAAGGACTGCATCCCGTGGGTGGGACCCCACAGCACAGGGGACGAGAGTGACCGAGAAGGAGCGGCAGAGAAGAAGTGCTGTAGACTGACCATAACCCCCATTCCCCCGTTCCCCTGCGCCGCTCGGGGGGAGGAGGTGGAAGAGGGTGGATGGGGGGAAGGTGCTTTTGTTTTTTTTTTCCTTTGTTTTCTCACTTCTCTCGCTTGTTAGTTGTAGGCAATAAATCTTACTATCTCCTTATGCCGAGTCTGTTTTGCCCGTTACAATAATTACTGCGTGATTTTCTCGTCCTTATCTCAACCCTTGAGCCCTTTTCACATATTTTCTCCCCATTCCTCTTTGAGGAGGGGGAGTGAGAGAGCGGCTGTGGTGGAGCTCGGCTGCCCACTCGAGCGGAACCACGACAATCAGTACACTCCCTCTCTTGCTTTCTTGTAGGCCTCAATTACATACTAGAAGACTGCTATAAGGTCTTCCAGTACCTAACCTTCTGTAGCCTTCTCTTCTCCACGCTGAACAACCCTGACTTTCTCAGCCTGTCTTCACAGGAGAGGTATTTCAGCCCTTTGATCATCCTTGTAAAGAAGGTGAAAGAAAGAGAAAAGAAAATTTATGTAAGGTAAAATCCCAACCCCAAATTAAACTGAAGATTTAGAGGGAGTAACAGTAGAGCAGAATGAGGAAGACTGACAAACAGTTCCCTATAATCCAAATATATTTGAATTTATGTGCAGTTCCTTAAAATGCTACCAAATTTTATGAATATCATAATTTCTGTTCCCTAAAACTACTTCTGCTTTTCTCCTAGTTTTTCCTCACCTTCCCCAGCAACCCCAATGACCCTTCTCAGCTCTCTTTCAGGGGTGTTGATTTACATATTATTCCTTCCAGCCACACTGTCGTCCTTCTTTTTCAGTCCTTGGTCTGTTAGTTCCACAAAACTCAATTTTGTCTACATTTATGAGAAGCTGAGAACTCTGATACGGGCTCAGCTTCCTTAATCTTGGAAGATTCAGGGAGATTTATAAGAACATATATGTACCTTAGGGTTGTTAACTAGTTTATTTTCCTGCAGGGATTGGCCTCTAACATCCATCACTATACACCCCAAAGAGTATATATCTAAGATTAAAAACTGTAGTTTGTACATGACATGGATGAGATTCATGAGTGCATTTTAAGACTGATTACAATAACAGTTATTTTCGTGACTTTACCAGTCAGAGCTGCTTGGGATAAGATTGTGTTATGCCTTAAGGAAGTTAGGTTGTATCTGAGGTCTTTGCCAGATACCTTAAGGCCACAAGAATCAGATGAACAGGGTCAGAATGGAATTTCCAAATGGAAGTGTAAGGGTATAGTGGACTGTCAAAATAAACAAGTCAGATATACTCTATATACTAAGTATATGGAACTCTCTATACTTCTTTAAAAGAAAAACATGGATAACATTACAAGCAGTGACTCGTGAAGTCTGTTGAAAATCAGCGGAGTATTGCTTAATGAGATAACAAAACAAAACAATCAAAGCAACAACAACAACAGAAAAAAAGTCCCAAACCACACACAGAGAAAAAGTTTTTAAAAAAGAAATTATTAAAATCTGGGGACAGTTGCTTTACAGCAATTGCAGGGACTGCTATCTACCCTATGCACAGGGAGATCCTATCTATTGGTCTATCTGGACATAATTCTACTGTGGCAACTGGATACAACTGAGCAATCTGCACCCAAATTGTCAGAAATGAGTTAAGCATGAGTTAAAAGAAGATATTTGACAACATAACAAACTCATTCAAAATTCAACAAACTCATGTCCTTGATACTGTTTCAACATGGCTTTATTATACCATGCATGCACCATCTCTTGTGTAAATCATCATTTGCACCAGTTTTATGAATTCAGACATTCCCTTCCATAGAAAAGTTACAAATGAGAGCAGAAACTAATTATGTTTCTGAGGAGCAGGAGGAATCCTTCTGAGGAATCCTTCTAGGGAGAAGGATTTAAAAGTTCTCTAAACCAAAACTAATCAGGGAAAAGACAGAATTCAAAAAGAAAAATATTCAAAAATACCTTGTCAAGTTCTCTCATTATTATATGCAAAATGGTAGCTAAAAAAAAAAAAAAAAAAAGAAAAAAAGTGAGGTAGATCTTATTAACAGAGGTATCATGTCAACACAGAAGAGAGAGAAAAATTCCATTCTGTATTACCAAAGAATTACCGTATCTGGACTAGTACTAGATTTTGGGTTTCTTTGTACCAACAAAATTTAAAGTAAAATAAGACAAAACAAAACAAAACATAATTTTGAAAAAAAAAAAAAAAAACAAAACAACAACATTTAAAGAGTCAAGAAAATAACAACTAAAGGACACAGATCTGCAGGAACTAAACTCTGTGGAAAGATTTAAAGTGATTGCTTTAGGAGAGCCAGATACTCATCTGGTTTAAATCAACATGGCTTCAGTGAATATATAGTCTAAGAAACTCCCAGAAATTTGCCAGATATATACAAAAATAGAAGGTAGAGTGTGGAGGAATGTACAGAATAGCAATAAGATCAAACTAGTTATATTTTATATATATATATATATATATATATATATATATAAAAGTTGGATAATATTACAGAAATTTTAACAGTGTAATATAGTAACAGTTTCAGAACATTCCTAAAGGAAATGAGTGAATTATATTTCAGGAGATATCTCATATGAGACAGACATAAAAAATAAATAAATAAATGAATGTCATAGAAAACACGCCAAAATTAGTTAAAATGAACTAGCTATATTCTTTCTATTATCTACTTACTATGATTCTATGATTTTCTGGAGCATTTGCAATCCATGAGCTTGTAGGATTGCTTGTACACTAGGAAGACACCTAGACGTTTCTCTTTTTTTTTTTTTTTTAATATATATATATAAAATGGTACATATCTTTCTATTCCAGCTCAGCTCAGCTGTATTACAGCTGAGCTGCAATAGAAAGATATAAAAGGAAAAATAGGAGACTGTAACTAATGAGTAAGACTGCCTATAGACAATCAGAGCTGGGAAAGATCTAGAAAACGTTTCCTTTAAACATGCTGCCCCTTGTTTTATTTATTTGCCAAGTACTTCAGGTATATAAGGGGTCAGTTAGAGAGAGGAGACAATTTGGAGTCTTCAAGAGAGACTTCATCATGTTACAAAAGTTGAACACACAGTTGATGCAAACTATAAGCTATATATAAAAGACAGTGGAATGAGAGGAATGACCTCCAGCAATAAAGAACTTCTACAGAAACCATCCATACCCACACTGGAAACTATCACACCGTGTCTTGCAACTGAAAGAGCTTTCTGGTTACCAAAAAATATTACTTTTCTTCATCTGGCTTGTCAGTTTTCTAACTTTTGGCTTGAAAGCTGAAAAAAAACAAAAAACAAAACAAACAAACAAAAAAAAACACCAAAACACTCATGCTGTAATGAGAGGAAACTTGGAACTTCTTAAATGTAGACATAAGCTGTAGGAGTGCCCTTTTACAGATCAGATTGAACGCACAGCACAGAACAGATCCTCACCAGGTGTTAAATGGTTTCAGTACACTGAGATCAGTGACCCTCCCATATAAAGAAGCAGAGATTTTTTGGCCCGGTGACTTGTAATTTTTTGCTGTTATAACTCCTGACTTCCCTATGTACTCTGGATCACACTGTAAGAGGAGACTCAGTTTTTAGAAATACTTGGACATTCATGGATATATTCTTTCTGTCTATAACACTCATAAGCAAACTGGAATTATATTATCTGCAAATAAAAACAAGTCTCCAAATCCTTCCCCTTTACATGGCATTATATTGACAAGAAGCCTTTAGTACTCTCAGACCTCCTTCCCTTTGCCAGCTCCATTGAACAAGCTTTAAATGGAACTTGAAGGGTAGGCAAATGATGATGTGGATGAACATCCATCCAGGTTACAGGAGTCACCTAGCCTAACACAACAACCTCCATCAAGAACAATTAGGAAAGGTTATTGTCACAGGGGGCTCTCAGGGGAGCAGAGGGCCAGACATGCCATCTGGACCCAACCCATAGGGAAGTCTTCTTCCTCTCTGGGGTCTGAGTAAGAGACATCACTAAAAAAGTAACTTGCCTGATATATCCCTCTGATTATTACTCATTATTATTTTTTCATGTTTGCAGTGATGAAGTAGCAAACAGAAGTCCAAGGACAATCAAAAGGGACTTTAGGGCTTTGGAATGATCAGTTAAAGGATCAGGCTGCTCAGGGAACTTGTTAGTAAGATCCCCTGCAAAACTACTTTTGAAGATATTGCTGTCTATCAGTGCTAGTCAGTTTTTAAATACCACCTCTTAAGAGCATAGGAACAGGCCATCCCAAAATACAGAAAGACAAGCAGGTGGGGCAGGCAGCTGGCTTGTCTGAGCAGTGATCTTCTAGAGATTATGTGGAAAAATGAAGTGCATAGCCTCTGGAAGTGAGGCTGGGTGATATGGGAGCACTACAGAGATTCTGTTTGTATGGAGAAAATTCATGTGGCCAAGGCTCAATTAGAGCTGAATCTGTCCAGTACTCTGTGGGAAAATGATGATGATTATTATTTTAAATATGTTAACAGCAAAAGGAGGACCAGAGAAAACAATGGTCCATTACTTGCTGAGGATGGTCACACAAACAGGGACACAGACAAAGCAGAGACTTTTAATGCCTTTGCCTGTGTTCAACACTGATGATGGGATCTGGGACCCCAGCTGTCCTGAGCTGGAGGACTGTGATTGTGGGAAAAACAAACAAACAAACAAACAAACAAACAAAAAACACTCAGTTTTGTGGGATTTGTTGTGCCACCTAGGTGTATATGTCTATGGGGCCTGATGGGGTTCATCACAGGGTATTCAGAGAGCTGGCTGATGTTATGTTATTAACATAACATCATGTTATGTTATGTTATGTTATGTTATGTTATGTTATGTTATGTTATGTTATGTTATGTTATGTTATGTTATGTTATTAATTGAAAGACCTCTTTCAATTATTTTTCAATGGTCTTAAGAATCTGAAGAGGCTCCAGATGACTGGAATCTTGCAAATGTCATTCCAGTTTTCAAGAAGGGCAAGAAAGAAGACCCTGATATTTACAGGCCTGTCAGTTTCACTTCGGCGCCTAGTAAAATTATGAAGAAACGTTCTGTGAGTTACTGAGAAGTACCCGAAGGACAGTGATAATAGCCAAAACAGGTTCATGAGTGGAAGATCATGCTTAAGAAACTTAATTCGCTTTTATGACAAGGTCACACATCTAGTTGACGAAGGCAAGCCAGTCTTTGTAATATTTTCGGTTTTCAGTAAAGCCTTTGATACTGGTTTTCAAAGTATTCTTCTGGAGAAAATGGCCAGCACAAAGAATGATACAAACATAATTCAATGCAAGAAGAACTGGCTAATAGGTCAGGTGCAAAGGGTTAGAGAAAATAGGGTTACCTCAGTCTGGTGGCCAGAAATTCCACAGAGTTCCATTTTAAGTCCAGTGCTATTTAACGGTGCTATTTAATGGTTTCATATGTAACTTAGATGCAAGATTCGAAGGCATACTAAGTAAGTTTGCAGATTACACTAAACTGGGATGAGCTGATAACTCCACTGAGGGTAGAGATGCCTTGCAGAGAGATATGGACAAAATTGAGAGCAGGGCAATCATCACCACATGACATTTAACAAGCACAAGTGCCACATTCTGCACCTGGAAAGGGACAATCCTGGATGTATATACAGGTGAGAGGCTGGAGAGCAGCCCTACAGAAAGAGATCTGCTGGTTTTGGTCAATGACAGGTTGAATATGAGCAAACAGTGTGCCCTGGCAGCCAAAAGGGCCAACCGTATCCTGGAGTGAATCAGGCATAGCAAGCAGGTCAAGGGAAATGATTCTCCCACTCTACTGTGTCCTGGTTTCAGTTGGGGAAGAGTTAATTTTCTTTCTAGTAGCTGGTAGAATGCTAGAAAATTAACTCTGTCCCAACTGAAACCAGGACACTGTGGCCTCACCTCAAGTACACAGCAATACAAGAAGGACATAACAGTGTTAGAGAGAGTCCAAAGGGGGTCTATGAAGATGGTGAAGGGTTTAGACAGGAACATGTATGAAGAGGGGTTGAAGTAGCTTGTTTTGTTTAGCCTAGAGCGGAGGAGACTGAGGGGAGACCTCGCGGTGACCTAAGGCTTCCTCACAAGGAGCGGTGGAGGGATAGGTGCTGATCTCTTCTTTCTGGTGAAATGTGATAGGACCAGAAGGAACCGGGGAGTTTCAGGTTGGATAGTTAGGAAAATGTACTTCCTTAACAGGGTGGTTGGGCACTGTAACAGGCTCCCCAGGGCACTGGTCACAGCACTGAGACTTCCAGAGTTTAGGAAACACACTCTCAGACACATGGACTGATTTTTTGTTGATTTCTTTTGATAATCCACTTGACTGTACCGTCAGCAAATTTGCAGATGACACCAAGCTGAGTGGTGCAGTTGATACGCTAGAAGGAAGGGAAGCCATCCCAAGGGAACTGCATAAGCTTGAGAACTGGGCCCACATGAACCTATTGAGGTACAAGAAGTCAAAGTGCAGGGTCCTGCACCTGGGTTCGTGCAATACCAGATAGGAATACAGACTGGGAGAAGAGATCATTGAGAGCAACCCTGTGGAGAGCAACTTGGGGGTTCTGGTGGACAAAAGGCTTGACTTGAGCTGCCAGTGTGAGCTTGCATTCCAGAAGGTCAACCCTACCCTGGGTTGCATCAAAAGAGGACTGGCCAACAGGTCAAGGGAGGTGATTGCTCCCCTCTACTCCACCCTTGTGAGGCCACACTTGGAGTACTGTATCCACGTCTGGGGCCCTCAGCACAAGAAGGATGTGGAGCTGTTACAGCGAGTCCAGAGGAGGACCACAAAGATGATCAAGGGGCTGGAGCACTTCTACAAAGAAAGGCTGGGAGAGTTGAGGCTGTTCAGCCTAAAGAAGAGAAGGTTCCATGGTGACCTCATTGCACTTTTTCAGTACTTAAAGAGGACTTATAGAAGCAATGGAGAGCAACTCTTTGCTCAATCGGACAATGGCAGGAGGAAGAGGAAAGATATTAAACTAAAGGAGGGGAGATTTAGATTACAGATTAGGAAGAAATTCTTCACTCAGAGGGTGGTGAGGCACTGGGAAAGGTTGCCCAGAGAGGCTGTGGATGACCTATCTCTGGAGGTGTTCAAGACCAGGTTGGAAGAGGCCCTGAGAAACCTGATCTAATGGTGGTATCCCTGCCTATGGCAGGGGGGTTGGAATTAGCTGATCCCTGAGGTTTCTTCTAACCCAAGACATTCTATGATTCTATTATTAATTATATAATTCTATTATTAATTCTATGATTCTATTCTTCTATAATCCTTGTGTGTCCTTTTCAACTCAGGATATACTATTATCCTATGATTCTAAATAATTAAATTTATCACTTGCAGTTCATATTAATTAGTCCTGAGATGATATGTGTTTCTTTGGAAGCTTCTATTTATTTATTTATTTATTTATTTTCAAATAAAAAGACATGGTGCATCACAGAGAAATTAGGAGAATTGTCTACTTGTTTTTATTTATGGAAGAGGAAAAAACAATTAAATATGAAGGCATTCCTACATGTTTTTCCCTGTCTCTTGATTATTCTCAGTCAGCACTCTGTAAGTGGTGTTAAGCCTTTAGTAAGTCTGTGGGACTTCTTTTCTTTTAACTTTCCAATTAGTTGTCTTTAACTGACATTGCATGTTACTCATTACTGTCACCGACGGGAAGAGTAGCAAGATTGGCATTTGGATGTGATTATCTGAATATCAACACACTTTATTAGGTATTTCCCTTAACATACTTATAAAAATAATATTGTTCTATGTTCCTTGTGATTTTCCTAGATGTTGGTTCTTTAGCAGCTAGAAAGAAATTACATTTTATTCCAGTAAATCAGTTTCCAATTCAAAGAACCATCAGGAATCTGAAAAAATAAATTAACATTACCAACATAAGCAAAAATAGACTAAGCTACACTGAATGTCATCTTGATCTTGATCTGCAGGGTTCACAGTGCTACGATTCCAGTAATTTCAATACTTTTATACTTCACTATATCAAAGTATGTGGGATCAAGAGTTGGACTATATATATATATACATGTATATATATTTTTTACTCCTCTTGGATGATGAAGTATGAAACACCTTCCAGATTGCTTTTATTTTGTCATCTTCTCTAGGAATTCCCCAGTAAGGGAATGCTAGACAGCAGGTTGTAAAGATAGTTTATACACCATTAAGATAATGTTTCTTGAGTAGAGGACAGATCATAGAATATTTGATGCTTGCCAGCTGCCTATGTCCTCTTAAAGAGGTATGAATTCTACTGATATAGTGTCAAGTTTTTATTTTATTTTATTTTATTTTATTTTGCTAACCACAAAAGTAATGAGTCTCACCTGCTAACTGTATACACTTGCAAAACATCTGGAATTAGCCTTATTTGGAAATAAACATGGAAAAGATGATGTGCTTTTTCTTCCTTTGTTACTAGATATGTCCACCCAAATCAGACTAATCTTCTAAATACATTGAAAATACTCTGTGTTAAGGAAGCTTTGAAAATGAATCATAAAATCATAGAATATCCTGAGTTAGAAGGGTCCCATAAAGATCATTGAGTCCAACCCCTGGCACCACACAGGTCTACCCAAAATTTTAGACCATGTGACTAAGTGCACAGTCCAAACACTTCTTAAACTCCAACAGGCTTGATGCAGTGACTACTTCTCTGGGGAGCCTGTGTAACCGCCCTCTCAGTGAAGAACCTCTTCCTGATGTCTAGCCTAAATCTCCTCTGCCTTAGCTTGACACCGTTCCTGTGGGTCCTATCACTGGTGATTAAGGAGAATAGATCGGTGCCTGCTTCTCCACTTCCCCTTGTGAGGAAGGATCTCAGTCAAGACTAATCAATGATTTCAATGAACAAGTCATTTGTTATATTTAGGATTTCACAAGTACTCAGGGAATAGAGAAGAAAAAAACGTTCTTCATCTCAACTGCATCTTATATGCATCTTAATATACATACATATATTGTATACATTATATACTATATCAAAGTATATATATTATATACAATTATTATATATTTTTATACTTGCATATTATATATATACATACATAAATATATACAGATACATATATACTAATATATATTTTTATAATTATTTTTTCCTGAATGTCTGGAATGTAAAAAACTTGTAAATATGATCAAACTCATTCTGACCTTTTCTTTCTTCTCTCTCTCTCTCTCTTTCTCTCTCTCTTTTTTTTTTTTTCTTTTATGAAAGCTTTTTAGTTATTTATAGTTTATTTGTTACAATTAAAAGTTTGCTTTAGATTAGTCTTCGCTGTATTTATTTTACCTTTTCTTTAATAAAGAAAATAAAGAAAAGCCTGAAATTATAAGTTGATGATCCAAATTCATGGGAAAAACAAAAGAAAACAAAAACAAAGCTAAACAAGCAAACAAACAAAAAAAAAACATGCATGTCAGAACATGCACAAGCATGTCAGAATTCAACCCTGAGAACCCTGAGATTCTGTTATTCTGATCTTAATGTGTAACCTTCAAAAATAACACCAAAACATGAGTTTAAACTATGTAGGACTTCCAGGGTTTAAATTTTAGGAATTAGTTATTGAAAATTAAGTAAAGAAGTTAGAATGATCAGCTTATTTCCCTTAGAAAACAAGAAAGCAGGAAAGCACTGTACTCCGTTAGCTGAAATAATCCCCAAATGTATAGTTTAAGATGAAGTAGAGTTAGAAGATGTCTTTTTTTTTCATGCTATTCTTGTTATAGCTGATCTCCACAAATTTTATTTAGAACAAATTTGTAAACAGTGTCTAAAACTAACTTTAACTTTTCTTTGATTATTAAAATATCAAATTGTATCTCTATGTTACAAGTTACATGTTACTGGTTAAGTTCTGAGGTATTTGAGTGAATAAGACGTACTTCAGATGCTCACGGAACAGGAAATATTTCAGAAGGAAAAAGGATGCCTATTTCTCAAGGTATAATTGTTTTCTTTGAGGGTAATTTTTTTTTTTTTTTTTTTTTTTTTTATAATTTGAAATATGTACTTCAAAGAGATTCAAAGTGGGCTATCAATCCTTTGAAGCTGTCAAGAGGTAATGATTTAGGATTTCCATTTCAAAGAATTTTACATCTGAGATAAAATAGAGCAATTCTATTGAAAACCAGAAGATCTGGGCCTGAAATGAACAAACAGCTTCTAAAGGATCAGCTAACAAAAGTGACATCTTTTTATTGTTCCTTGGTGAGTCTCTTGACCTATATATTCCTCAATTATCTTAAATCATGAGTTTATTACTAAGTAAACTCAATTATTCTCTAGAAGTTAGGCTAAATAAAATGATATCTGCTGTGTTCTTAAAACAAAATATTAAGCTTGATTCTTTTTTTTTTTTTTTTTTTGTCTGATGTTTTAAAGGTCAGATCAAATTATCTATATGTATGAATGTACATATGGATGTCTTCCTTACATAATGATTACCTTCTATTTTCCAAATAAATGAGATTGCGACGATTTATGTTGAAATGTTTTTTCTTTTTTGAGAATGAGGAAAATATAAATCTTATATGGCAGAATCAAAGAGGCAGCAGCCATTAGAAGCAGACTGGTGGTGGCAGTGAAATTGCTATGGTCAGACAGCCTACTTCACTGGAGTAAAAGCCAAAAAAGAAGGGTTGTGAGCTATTAGCTACTATTGGCACAGTTTTATTTCCCAGCAGCAATAACGACTGTGACCAGTGTTTCCCAGCCTTTGGATGTCAGCAAGAGCATTAAGACCTGGATCCTCCTTGAAGTTCCTTATCTTTTCCTTTCCTGTAGTAAGAAGGCCACAGACATGGCACAGCACACACACATCTCCCATTCCTGAGGTTCCTATCTGATGCTGAGAAGCCTTAAAATGACTGTAGATCCACCACTGCATTGATGAGGAAGCACAGTGAATTTCATATATGTAGAGGATATCAATTCTAACAACAACAAAAACTGTGATTAAACTTACAAAATATACATGTAAGAACAAATAAATATCTCAATCTTATTTTGAAATTTTAACTGAGCTTAATGGGGTAACCTTTTCCTAGAGAAAAAAACCTTCAGATTAATCATTACATTTCTTAATATAGTAGGTAATTTGTCTTAATCAGAAAATTAACTTCAATAGAAATGATGGTTAGGTAATGTGCAAAAAGTATACAATTGATTTATATGTATTTTTCAGAAAGCTTTTCTAACAAATATTTTTTTAATATATGGTCAGGATTTGGAGAGAGAAATTACCCCAGAGGAACGTGTGATCAAGAGGACCAATCACTTGAAACTGTAGTACAATAAACAAAAATTTATTTAAAGAGTAGTTTCACTTCATATAAGTCAGCAATCATATATATTGGAAATGGAATATTGGAATATTGGAAAAACTGGGGTGACGAAGAAATTTTATGGAGTTTGCAGACATAATCAAGTGCAGACTTGGACAGAATCTGAGAACAACCAATAAACATTGTTTCATAAGATTCCCGTTTTTCTTTCTAGGAAAACTTTTTCACTAGACTCAAGATTTTTATTTTTATTTTTATTTTTATTTTTATTTTTATTTTTTATTTTTTAGTAGCCACTAAAGTACTGGGTAGTTTAGTTTCTCATTAAAAATGAAGAAAAATAATCTCACAGAGGAATGGCTCCAGAAAATAAAGGATATAGTGAAAATCTGAACCCTTTAATAACATGTTGACAATTATACACGAATCTAGCTTTTCACACCACAATATCCACAAAAAGTAACTCTTTCAGATACAGCTGGTTTAATAAACATTCAAACTTAAATCACTCAGACAACAGTCTATATGATGTAAGGGACTTAACCAATAAAATGACCAATAAAAGAGCATACAATATTACTAAATGGTTTTAAATCAAAACAGGTAAAAATATGAGCTTTTAATGATTATTTTGTTGCTGATAGTCATGTGGCAGTGATCTGCAACTTCATTTTATATACTGCGTGGCTATTAAGGAAAAAAATAATTTAGTGGTAAATAAAATGTTGACATTTTTCTGGCTTAGTCTCCTTTTGAGATGAAAGTTTGCCTGGTTAAATATTTACAGTAATTGATAACTGAAACCACTGAAGAAGGAAGGAAAGATTTGTAAACCTTTAAGAACACACAGTAGTAAAGAGAACTAAGAATAATGAAAAGGAACAAAATAAATAGAGAATTAGGAATCTCTTTGTGTTGCCATCTCAATTGCCATCTGCAATCTCTGTATTTTGTCTTTATTTCACCTTCTGACTTGATATTTATTTCAGAGCTGACACACTGACACTACATGTTCAAATAACAATAACTTTATAAATCCTGTATTTATTTTTGTCAAATCTCTTCCATGTTACATCAGTGACTGGGTGAAGAAACATGTTCTCATTTCAGTGACCCTACTCTTAATTGATGTTGGAGCATCATTATTTTCTTCTAGGTTTTGCTGAGTTAGTATGTGACATAAATCATAGTAGATTTGGCCAATGATCTTTTATTTTTGGCATAATGTGTTATCTTTCTACCAAACATTCAGCTGAAATGATTTTTAGAAAAATATATTGCTAAACAGAAAGCACCACAAAACTCGTTTCCTTCTGTTTCATTCCCATGTTGTCTTAAATCTAGTTATTTTAGACCCTACCCAGTATTTTTCATGTGATTCTCATGCCTAAGTGTGAATTGAAAAAATAAAACCCTAAACAACAGATTATTTCTATTTCTTTCAAAAGATGCACACCTACTACTTTTTAATCCAGTGAAATTAATTTCATAAAGACAAAGAATATTCAGGGCTGAAAATTATTTTACATGATTGAGGTTGATTCTTTAAATTTCTGATAAATATGCCCAGAGCTATGACAAGGGTAAAAAGGGAGTTGAAAAACAACACCCAGTATTCTGGAAATGTTGTTGCCATTGTCAGTAGGAAGATGCTGGCAGAAAAGAATTTCTGTTGAGAACGAATGATAAGCGATTTAGTGATTTTTACTGCACTATAATTTGCCCTCTCTGAGCACTGCAGTCTTCTGAGGGCAGAACTGATGGTGCTTGGGAAGGCATATTTTGAAGGTGGTAGTCCTTATTAGCCATATAGGGATGAGCCTTTGCTCAAACCACAAAGAGAACAGGAGATAGAGAAAACACCCTTGTGAGGGGAAGACATTAAAAAAGACATTAATAATGAGGGGAGTTCCAGCTCCACACTGGAACAGGTTGCCCAGAGAAGCTGTGGATTACCCATCCCTGGAATTGTTCAAGGTCAGGTTGGAAGGGGCTTTGAACAACCTGGTTGTTCAAAGCCTAGTTGGAATTAGATAATTTTTAAGGTTCCTTCCAACACAAACCATTCTATGATTCTGATTCTATGATATAACTTGGCAGCTGGCATAGCTGCTGTGATGTGCAACATTCATCTGAATGTCGAAGAAGCAAAAGAAGCCATTGCTTTAGAAAACAGTTGAAAATTGGAGATCAAAGGAAGGAAAATACAGCATTTGTTCCATTCCCTTCCCTCCTCTCCCTCCACCCACCCAGGAAAAAAAAAATGCAGGAAAGACAAGAATAAATTGTTCCTTCCATAGGTAATTGTGTGCTATCTGTTACTGACAGCACTTTGCTAGTGTTACGGTTTAGACTATGCAGTTTTTCCCTCTTTCCTAGAATTTTTAATGGGTGTGGACAGTCTTGGTTTGCCTTCTTTAGGCAAACCAAGTGGTGGTTTTCCACTTCATCCTGCAGTTTTATATTGCCTATGTCATTGTTTTAGGCATTCAGGCATAAGAAATAATTAGTCCTGGAAAACATCTTATTTCTTTTTCTTTTTCTTTTTCTTTTTCTTTTTCTTTTTCTTTTTCTTTTTCTTTTTCTTTTTCTTTTTCTTTTTCTTTTTCTTTTCCTTTTCCTTTTCCTTTTCCTTTTCCTTTTCCTTTTTCTTTTTCTTTTTCTTTTTCTTTTTCTTTTTCTTTTTCTTTTTCTTTTTCTTTTTCTTTTTCTTTTCCTTTTCCTTTTCCTTTTTCTTTTCCTTTTCCTTTTTCTTTTTCTTTTATCTTTTTCTTTTTTCTTTCTCTTTCTTTTTCTTTTTTCTCCTTTTCCTTTTCCTTTTCCTTTTCCTTTTCCTTTTCCTTTTCCTTTTCCTTTTCCTTTTCCTTTTCCTTTTCCTTTTCCTTTTCCTTTTCCTTTTCCTTTTCCTTTTCCTTTTCCTTTTCCTTTTCCTTTTTTCTCTCTCTCACCCCCCAGGAGCTGAGCTAATTCATTTTAAAATTAAAATATTTCCATTTAAGATCCCACACTGAGAGTGTCACAAATTATGTCAATTCACCAAATTGGTGACTGCCAACAAACGGCTGAGAAATGCCAGATTCAGTTAAAGACTTTGGCTCAGCTAACATCCTCCCATGGAAAAAAGTCATGGGATGGCCAAAAATCAGGCAGAGTGATCTGCAGGCTTGAGCCACAGTTTCCACTGCATCATGTGCTGAGGAATGTTGGGGGGATGGGTTCAGACACCCACGGAGCCAGCAGGGATCATAGCCCCATGGACCTGCAAGGACTTCTGTAGGATGCATTTTACTGTGAATCTGTCGACCCTGAGGTATACCTCTAAAAGCATCATAAACACATAGGCCTAGACCTTGCTCTCGTGTTGTCCCAGGTGGCTTGGCTCCTAAGACTTCAAACGTACATTAGGGGAATTTACAGGTGCTGAGTGGGAATTGTACAAAGTGCTTCTGCCAGTGTCAATAGCAACTTCGCAAAGAAAATGTCTGTGGCTTTCAGTTAAGAGGAACGCTTCTCTGTTCCAGCACTGCCCTCTCCCCGAAGAGTTGCACTGTCTCAAAACCTAAAGACCTCTCTTTGCAGACAATTCTCATGCAGTGCCTTTCATGGGACTAAAGGGATAGATAAGATAAAGTTACTTCATCCCTCCCTCCTTCTGACAACATTTGGACCAAAAGATTGGATTTTCTGTTCTTTTCAACCCCTCTATGGGAGGAGTTGGAGGAGATTACACAGTTATTTATCATATGTGATTCAAAGTCCTCTATGTATGGTTAGAAATTCTTCTTGCAGCGTGAATTTTCCAAAGAATGCATGGAAATTAAAGGACAGCTTTCTTTTAATTATTCTGCGTCATTCCTTCCAGCTTACTGCAAAATTTTATTCTTATGTTGTCAAGGACATCAATATGCAGTTCAAGGTTTGGGGGAGGGAGAGTGATGAAGAAAGTAATGAAAGATGTCTGTTCTTTGAAGATAAAATAAAAATCTACAAATGAAAGTTTATCAAAGTTAAGGCACTGAAGTAATATTACATCAGCTAAGAAACTACAGCTTCTCATTAGTGATGCCTTTGACGTGCACATTCTGAAAGAAAAATAGAGGATCCAACCTTTAGAGTTCAGTGCAGTAAGCAGTATTGATTTTTGTTGAACCACCTCTATTTCATAGAAGTAATAGACAATATCCAGCCTAGTGCCTGAACATTTTCTAAAAATTAAGCT
The DNA here is from genome assembly GCF_964035555.1 of Netta rufina. Classification (NCBI taxonomy): domain Eukaryota; kingdom Metazoa; phylum Chordata; class Aves; order Anseriformes; family Anatidae; genus Netta; species Netta rufina. Next base: position 143,440,084 of record NC_140124.1, on the reverse strand, counting down.
AATTGAAAAATACAAATAAAATTAACGATTAACTATTATCAAGTTAAACCAGAAAAAGACCAAAAAAAAAAAAAAAAAAAAAATCTAGTGTCTATTATTAGCAGACTAGTAGAATGGAATCAAAGCATTCATCAGCCTCAGACAGTCAGACAGTAGGTTGATAAGGTCTTCCTGCAGATAGGCTGGAATTCAGTTGTTGCTTTGCATCAATAGTTATGGAACAGAAGTTATTTCCTATCCAAATTTATCTGAATTTTTACAGCTTAAAGTATATATTTAATTACTAATTGGACAGAAATAATTTTTGTCATTACCTCCAAACAACTGCATGCATTCATGTCAGTGGGAAGACTCTGTCTTTAGTTTACTAGCAACTACAAGCAGTACTACTGTGAAGCCATGAATACTGCAAAGCATTTTCAGTTAACAACTAAAAAAGTGCAAGTCTCTCAAATGTGCATAGTTTTATGTTCTGCTTCCTGTTGCACAGATGATACAGAATTTATAACAGATGTTGAATATGCTATCAAAGTCACATAAAAGGGAAGAGACATTGATCTTTGACCCTAGTTGTGTCTGAGAAAATGTCACTGCTTTCCCATTCCTTTTTTTTACAGACTGTTCTTCTATTCCTTATGGGTTTGTTACAGGAGTAGGTGCCATATAATAAAAATGATAGTGAGAAATATAGGAGGGACTACAGACATGAGAATATGCAACATTCATAAGTCAGTGTCTGGAATAAAAGACATTTACAGAAGTCTGACCCTGTCAGACTGTGTTGAAATTTTATGCAGTTCATAAAAACACTGCAACTAACCTGCTTCTGGAGTCTCAAATCATATACCATTAAAGTCAGTAGGAACACTGAAATTTTTATCATTAAGCTGAGGATCAAATTCTGAATGTTTACTTCCTGTTTTCCACATTGCCTGTTTCTCTTCTGAATTTATAAACTGAGGTTATAATGAACATTTTAAAATATTTAACATTTGATCACATTTACATGAGAGTTAGATCATATCTAAGATACTCATGCATAACATGCATATTTACTTTATTTTATATTTTTATTTGTATTGTTAATAAGAATTAATAAATAAATAAAGTAAATAAAAGAAGTAAAACCAGAAAAAACTTCTCTGGTGTTTCACAGAAAACTTGTGGATGCCCTGTCCCTTGAAGTGTTCAAGGCCAGTTTGGATGGGACCAAGCCAGGGATCTGGAAGCAGAAAATCTTTAAGGTCCCTTCCAATGCAAACCATTCTATGATTCTATGAATCCATGTAAAATAAATTAATAAGTAAGTAAATAAAAGTACATTATCTCTTAGAAGAACTTAGTCATGATTACAACCTTCCAAGCTTAGTTGTAACAATAAAGAGAGGTACTTAACAGAAGAGACTGAGCATGGATTAGTAGCTCAATTTTAGCAGTAACAGGTAGCAGTAGAACTATACAAAGACCTGGGAGAAAGAAAAAAACAAAACCACCTTCATCACCATCAAAACATTTGAAGATGAGGATGAAACATTTGTACTATGTCTGACATCTGAAGGAAAAGGAGTAAATGGTCAGCAAAACTAATCCCTACAGCTGTTAAAGGTGAAAAAAAAAAAAAAAAAGGCAAAAAAAGCTAAGATTATAAATGCTACAGCTGACAAAGCAAAGTTGCCATATATGATTCCATGAAAATATTTATTCGCAATACAGAAAAAAATTGCTTTTACAAACAAATTCCAATTACTTTTAACCTCATTTCTGTTCATTGTATTAAATAGCAGAGCTGTAACTAACTTCAGAATTTCAACACTCAGCTTACAATTTAGCAATTTAATGGTACCACAAAATGCCTAACACATGCGGTTAGTTTTGCATAAAACCATTAGGATTTTCAAAATTTAAGCCAGGAAAATGGACTATACTTCACAGAGTAAATAAATATATTACATACATGTATATACCTCATTGCAGGGAAAAAGTAGCTCAGACAGATAGCTTGGAAATAAAAGAAACTGCTGTTCAGTTTCAGCATTTTGCCCTGTATTGCCACTGTCAGACCAGAGTGACTTTCCTAATCACTTGTACCAAATATGCTTTATGATTTTGTGAGAGATGTGGATGGAGATTTTTTTTAGTAGTAGCCAGCAATAAGGGAACATATTGAATAAAAAACACATGCAAAAGCAATAGACTTAGTATAAAAACAAATGCAGTTGCTGTGACCACTTTTTCTAAATGTTCAATTTCACGTACTCATACAAATATAAATACATTGTGTTCTCATTGTATTTTTCAGCACAATGGAAAAAAAAGGATTAAAATAAAATAAAAGTGTGCTATGTACTTCTGATAAAACAATTCATAAGCTTTAGAAATGGGACAAGAGCTGCCAAAAAGGAAGTCTCCTGACTTACTCCTTTGTCATGATAATATTGTGGCATAATGCAGTTGATGTTCATGCTTAATATTATGCAAAACAGTTTTAAGTTGAATGTTCACTATGACATTCATAACCCACTTTTGCAGATATATTCATTTATGAATCCCCTCACTAACATGATATTTTTCAACAGGTGAAGTGTTATAAGCTATATTAAAAGCTTTGAAAACTATAATATCGCTACTCTGTTGAAAACCACCCTTGCTGTTCAAAGAGAGATTATTCATGTACAAGTGTATGACCTTTCATATAAGTTTTTCATAATAAATGCAATAGTTGCAGAATAAATTAACTTCCTCTACAGTAATGCTTTACTATATATATATTCATAATTGCATGAATTCATAAAAGATGGAACAAAATGTTCTAGCATCTGGTTGTGACACAGTTGAAATTCTAATCTTAAATTAGGTCAAAACATATAAGAAAAATCTTCAGTGTGTGGAAGTTGATGTAGTAATTTTTATATGACTCATTCAAATCCTACCTCCAAAGGTAATTGTTATAACCATTCATAATGTAAAAGCACATCATCTACTTTTCAATGCTTTAGGAGGTTCATGACAATTATTTCTCTTAATAAGATTTTTTTCCAGTAGAATATTGATTAAGAACAAAGGACAAATTAATAAGAGTAATATTGTTATCCTTACAGTGCAAAAATCACTTTCCTTCTATTTTTAGTCAAATACATCACAGAAAATTTAAGTACCATCATTTAAAAATATAATGATTAAAAAATATATATAATAACTATGCAATCACAATATTTTGAAATGTCACATTGGTCGTTTTAAAATGTGATTATATACTTTTTACAATACTGAAATTGATTTTAAAAGACTTTTTTAATTCCCTGGTAAAATACTAAAGATCTTAAAATCCTCTCAAATCAGAAGTCCTTTATGGATGCAGCTACACTACCTTCAAATCTAAAGCTGGATCTATTGCAAGTAATATGCAATAATGGTGTGAATTACATTAGCTGTCTAAATCTAGACTGTATTAAATACATCCTAAGCTGTATGAGGTCTAAGCTAATCACCTAGGCTTCTCCTACAGTTGGTGGACAGAAATAGACATCTTCAAAAGTGTAATTCATCCTTTTTCTGAATGGTTTCTGGAATAAGTTGTTCATCCTTTGGACCAACCTTTCTCTCCATATACGGCAAAGTCATTGTAGAATTGTCAACTTAAGTTTGATGAGAGGAATCCTGCACAAATTTACCAAAAGCTATTGCAGTTGTCAAAAATATTTACTAGGTAAATTAATCTCAGGTATAAAGCAATTTGCATATCTCAGAATTAGATTTATTTTTTGACAAAGATAATGTAAGATCCTCATAATACTGGAAAGACATGATCGCAAATTCATTGCTAGTAATAAAAGGTTTTCCATTTACTGTTGTTGGTAGTAGTACACACCCTACACATTCAGACAGTATCTGAGTTATAGTATTTACATTAATTTTTAATTAAAAAAAAAAAAAAGTTCAAAAGACCAATGAAGAGTTGGTCTTTGTCCCATCAGCATGTTTTAGCATTGCCAGCTGCACAACTCCTTTGTGTAATACCTATAGATTACTCTTTTACAGATTTACTTCATTGTTTCAGAAAAAATCTGATTAGTTGTTGAGCATTGAACTAAGATGTTACATATTACTTTAGGTAGTTAAATTGCCTACAGTTTTGAATGATAACTGCATACCCTCATGTTAAAAAACAAAACAAAACAAAACAAACAAACAAAACAAACAAGCAAACAAACAAACAAACATTCTTACATTCTCTGGTCATATGATGAATTTGTGCAATCCAACACATCAATTAGTCACTTAAATGGCCCTTTCATATTGACACCCCGGAGTGTTTTCCCAAGTATGAATCATGCACTTTTAATTGAAAATAAAACATGGCAAAATTTGACAGTAAAAGAAAATTGATTCTTAAGAGACTCCATTTCAGATTCTGTTTACTACACAGCTCCAGATAAAAAAAATGTTTAGAAGAATGGATGGCATATAAACTGAAGATACAAACACATTTTCCTTCATACTGCCTGTGAATTTGAACACTTTACCTTAATGAAAGAACAGTCTAGAAACAGCCTTAGAACAAGTGAAAGCTGTTTCTAAATAACTTACAACATATACTGGAACAAAACTCTGGCACTGTTGAAGTAAATACCAAATGCCAATTAACTGTAATGAAGCTGGGGTTTCATCTCAGCAGTTGCAAACTTAATCTTTCCTTATGGAGCTGTTAGGAGCTAGTTATGTCCTGTTGGTCTTGATCCATATATCAGATCATTTGATGGCTGTCAAGATATCACAAGATTACACTTGCGATATTTGTCTTCAAAGTGAAAATGAAAAAGAGGGGGAATTTTAGAGGAGTCAATAAACCAAGTGATTCTTTCCTGACACAGAGAGGAGAGGTACAGTGGAAAGAAAATGATATCACAAAACGGTATGGCTACTTGAATGTGTCTTTTCAAGTAGCAAAGAAAAAGAGAAAATTGGAGCGTTCTTTGGTGACACACTAGACACAGTTACAAAGTGCAGACCTGAAGGAAAGCATGAGAGGGAGATCCAAAAAGCAAAATATATGTGTTTTCACTCGACTGCTTCATACTGACCTCTGAAAGACTATAAAGTACTCTGCAGTTTTGCTGTTTCAGTCAAGTATATCCTATGGTAATAATATGGAAGGTTTGGGAGTTCTATAAACCGCTTCAAAGAATACAGTGACAGAAAATATGTTGGTGTTCCTTTTATTTTTGCTCTTTTCTCTCTCTCTCTCTCTCACTCTCTCTCTCATTCTTTCACTTTTTTTTTTTTTTTTTTTTTTTTTTTAATGCTACATTAGGTAAATCACTAATATATGTGCACCTAAAGGTTTCTCTCATATAGCCTAATATATTCTTATTAATAAAGTGGAGCAGAGTTTACAGGGAAGAGTAATATTCTTTATTAGAAAAAATAATACAGTTTAAAAAAAAAAAAGAATGCTCTTTCACTTTTCAAAAGTTAGCAATTGGTCCAATAAAAATGCAATTCTCTACAATAACATCATCAGGATTGTAGCAATACTAGTAAAGTATTTTTTATTCCTGAGTTTGGGCATACAAAAGAAACATTAAAAAAAATAATAATCTTATTTTCCCCAGTAATTTTGGAAAACAAACAAACAAACGAGAGATATGAAGAGAAAATACTGTTTTGAAATATTTGACATAAGTTGAATGAAAAAAATAAAAAATTTAAAGAAATGATCTCCAAATAAAGAAAATTGCTTGATTTGAAAACTGAATGCTGTCTTTATGTAAATATAGTTTCATTTTAAAAATGCATGTGCTGCTTTTTCTGAATATTATTTCTGTTTATTTAAACTGAAAAACTGTATAATTCTTATCATTTCGTATTTCAGATACTTTTATCCCATGTTAACAAAGGCATTATAAAACTACCCCTCTATTTTTTAATTCAAAAGTCCATATTCCAATTGATACGAATCAAATATAAGAGTGTCTAGATATGAGAAACACATGTATTAGAAATTGGAAATTAGAAATTAGAAAATAGAAATTTCACTCCTTAAAAAGTGTGGAAATATAAGAGGTAAGATCCATGGGACTTTTTTTTTTTCTTTTTAATGATAAAATTAAGTTTAAACCAGGAACTAAAACTGAAACTTCTTTTATGACAAATGAAAAAAAATCTTCCTACAGAAATCTTCCATCCCTTTTCCAACACATTTTCTTTGTGTTTGCTCTATATGTATGGAGACATCGTAACAGACAGTAAGATGCAGTGTTCTTTGGTATACTTATCTCTGCATGGGAAGAGGGCCCAACCAACAACACTTTTAATTTACCTGATCTGGGTGGCTAAAATTAGGTGGGATAAGTATGTTTCAAACGTCTGATAGATTTCATCTGGGCTTTTTGGTGATAATTATCATTTTCCTTTTATTTGCTAACTGATATCTCCCTGTTTTGTCTGCACAGTTAAAATTCTATATTGTACGGTAATATAAATTACCGTACAATATAGAATCTGTATTTCAGTGAAAAATCTGTTTTCACTGAAGTCTAATTCAGCAGTATATGCAAACATAGAAGTGCATGGTGTACTAACCAAATTTCGACTGTCTAGCTTTTGTACTAAAACATGTCAGCATTATTCCATTATGACAGAGGTAAATAAACCTTGACTAATCTCTCTAAATCAAGTTGTGATCTTCAGCAACAGTCAAGCAAAAGGCTGGTAGCCTTATAGCTACTCATAATAAATAGGTTGTGTGTATATACTCATAATAAATAGGTTGCTCCAAATTTTTCTCCTTATTTTTCCTGTGCTGTTTTTAAGATTTATATATTTATGTACATGTGTGCATATTTATCTATATATAACAGAAATTGAAAATTATTCTGTGCACTGATTAATTTATTGCAAGGAACATATGATTCATCAGCTTAATTTTCCTACTCCATAATGACTGAGACAATCTGAAATGTAGTGAATTTCAAAAGAGGGATCAACCATAAATTAATTACTCAACCTGCCCTAGGATACCTTTTCTTTCTTCCTTCTGAAGGAACTTCTGTCTTCTCCCTGTTGTTGAATAAAGTCACACAAAACAGGAATAAAATGTCCAAGCTTTGATCTTGCAGTTCAGCCCATGTGGGCACCTCCAATTGCAGGATCATAGCCCAGCTGGCTAAGCACAGGAAACAATTAACTGACTGAGCACAAAAGGCTGTCACTGATATCTGTGAATGTTTTGTCTCAATAAAACTGGGCCCTTAAGTGATAGAATCAGAGTTCTAAATCTGAAATAAAGATATATACCTGAAGCTTCTAATTGCTTTCTGTTTTGATATTTGAAATACATATTTACGTATTTCTTAACTACAGAAAAGAAAGAACAAAGGAATAGAGAATATTTTTGTTCCAAGAGGACAAGACCCTTGAATTTGTTCATGAATAATTTTTCCCATCTAAACTTGTTATTTTCAATACATTGTACATTACTTATTTTAAGACTGAAAGAAGTAAACATAGGAGAGTAATATTGTGTTGAGATAGAATAATATTAAGTAATGACAAAATAATAATTTAGAATGTCTAGGACTAAGATTCAAGAGTTTAGACACCCCTAAGGTCTATAATTTTTCAGTCTGTTATCAATGTGTTCTGTGACTTTGTTATGTATAACTCCTTCACTGATTTGTATGTATAATAAGAGTGGTATCAACATAATTAATTGAAGCCTTCCCTGAACATCAGTAAGTTTGATGGCACTATTCATAGAGTGTTCTGGAATCATTTGATGGAAATAATTTCTTTTATGAATTACTTCAATGAGCAACCAATATGTTCATTTATTTGATAAGCTCTGCTTTGGCCAATTTTATTCATTCCCCTCCTTAAAAAGTGTGGAAGTACAAGAGGTAAAATCCATGGGACATGGATTTTTTTTCTTTTTAATGATAAAATTCAGTTAAAAGCAGGAACTAAAACTGAAACTTCTTTTACGACTGCGATGGTACCACTTGAGTGGGCAGCTGAGTTCCACCACAGCCGCTCTTTCACTCCCCCTCCTCAAAGAATAATGGGGAGAAAATACTATGAAAAGGGCTCAAAGGTTGAGATAAGGACAAGGAGATCACGTAGTAATTATTGTAACAGGCAAAACAGACTCGGCATAGGGAGACAGTAAGATTTATTGCTTATTACTAACAAGCTAGAGAAGTGAGAAACAAAGGAAAGAAACCAAAAGCACCTTCCCTCCCATCCACCCTCTTCCACCTCCTCCCCCCGAGCGGCGCAGGAGAATGGGGGAATGGGATATTGGTCAGTCTACAGCGCTTCTTCTCTGCCGCTCCTTCTTGGTCACTCTTGTTCCCTGTGCCATGGGGTCCCTCCCACAGGATGCAGTCCTAGATGAACTGATCCAGCATGGGCTTCCCACAGGCAGCAGCTCTTCCAGAACTGCTCCAGATAGGGGTCTGTACCACGGGGTTCATCCCTCAGGAGCACACTGCTCCAACCTGGCTCCCCCACAGGCAGCAGCTCCTGCCAGGTCACCTGCTCCTGCGTGGTCTCCTCTCCACGGGCTACAGGTCCGGCCAGTGACCTGCTCGGGCAGGGGTCTTCCACAGGTGGCAGCCTCTGTCAGTGCAGGTCCACCTGCTCCACCATGGTCTCCTCCATGGGCTGCAGTGTGGAACCCTGCTCCACCGTGGTATTCCATGGGCTGCAGGGGGGCATCCTGCTTCACCATGGTCCTCACCACAGGCCACAGGGGACTTCTGCTCTGGTGCCTGGAGCACTTCTCCCCCTCCTTCTTCACTGACCTTGGCGCCTGCAAGGCTATTCCTCACTTCTCTCGCTCTCCCAGCTGCTGTGTGTAGTTCAGTGTGTTTTTCCCTGTCTTAAATATGCTCTCACAGAGGTGCAAAACAACATCTCCTATTGGCTCGGCTCTGGTCAGCAGTGGGGCCCTTCCCAAACATGGGGCAGCTTCTAGATCCTCCTCACAGAAACCACCTCTATGGCCCCCTGCTACCAAAACCTTGCCACGTAAACCCACTACAATGACAAATGAAAAAAGTCTTCCTACAGAAAACTTCCATCCCTGTTCCAAATGTCTATCATCTTCTATTCTGGTTAAAGACTAAGGTCAGAAATGTCCTTGGCAATGCTTTTGCTACTTCTGCATACCTTCTTATCTTTCTCATTTTGCAAGTGAGTGTCTTAAACCTAAATGCATTCAAAGAAAAGCTGTGGCCTTATAAACATGGAGAATCTTCTCTGAATGCACTTAATTCATCTTAGTTGTTATCCTGTAGTCCTGTGATGGGGGCTGATTTGAGAGGAAAATAGAAGTAAACAAAATACATCTTTAAGCATAGATACAGTCGTAACTCAGAGCAATAAAATGCCTGTTTCTAACTCAGATGTGGTTGGTTTAACTGTGCACTTCTATAATTTCTTTTAATCTTCTTAATCTTTTTTTTTTTTTTTTTTTTTTTCTCCATGGGGTATCGCCTTTTTACATTAATGTACCTAGAACTACACTCTTTTAAAATGAGAATCAACATAGTTATTTTATAGAGGTTAAACTGTATCTGGATCATCACAGAAGAGATACGACAGTTTCTGTGCTTTAGACATAAATGTTGACAATGAAGTTTAGATTTAGTATAAAAAAAATAAATAATGGATATAACCAAGAACTCGTATCTCAGGTTTAGCTGTGTGTACTATACATATGAAGATATATTTTATATAAAATAAACCAAACAACCATAAATCCTTTCCCAGATTTCAGCAATTTTGAACAACACACAAGTCCATGTACTGGGTATGATTCCAAAGTAAAAGCTGTTCACAGCTTTTGAATGATTTTGAATGATGATTCAACTAGAGTAACTGCCTTGTCCTAATGATAAATCTACTTCCGAGGAACATTGGGAAACTTTTTAATTTTCAGTTGATTCAAAAAAAAAATGGGAGAAAATGTCTTGTCATAAATGTTCACTCTGTGTTAGCTCAATTTGTTCTTGCAGCAAGATCAACTTCTTATGTGAAAACCTAAAGCAGGACTGGAAAAGCTGAACCACTCCCACCCAGGAAAATATCTCATACTTATGACAGTGCCTTCAGATATAGTAAGATCTCTAATTCAAGAAATCAAAGTCGGTGGTCTATCACATGTAATCTTGAATTCCTAGGGAAACACTACCCCATCTCTCCCTGTCCCCCCCATTTCCTAATGCCTAGCATAACCATCTATACATTGAATACATGTTGTCTGTTAAACCTGATTCCAAAAGTCAGTAAAATAGAACAGGAATACAAATGCATCTTGCATTAGGATAGCTTCGTTATCAGCTTTGGACAGTTCTAGAAGATTATACAGATTTGGACAGTTTAGAAGATTATCGAGGAAGTCTAACCATGTAGTTCAGATTACATGCTTAACATTAAAATGTTTAATGTTTGTCCAGCTTCTGCTTAGAAAACAGACTGTTGCAGCCAAAATATTCAACAACCTTTTTCAGTCTGGGAGCAGTAAAACTGGAAAAAAAAAAAAAAAAAAAAAAAAAAAAGAGAGAGAGAGAGAGAAAAAAAAAAACAAACACATCTGTAAACTGCTACTTAGATCTACAACTAAGTAAATGGGAATTAAGGAATATTTGATCCAGAAGGCTTCTAGAGCTCCAAAATCTAAAAATCTAATCTAAAATTCTAAAATTCAAAATTCTAGAGCTCCTAAGGGAATAAAAAATAATAAAAAATCACAAACAATACGTTCCAGTTCTACATATCCTCATATTATTTTCTGTATTATTAAATCATTCAAATAATTATAAGTTCTACCTCATCACAACAACACTTCATTTAGAACCTCATTTCAGATAAATAATTCTCACCAGTGATGAACTATAGGTCAGCAGATCTCAGTGGACAGTAATATGAAATGATAAGGAAACTCAGGATTTGTTTTCGTGGTTGCTTTACTCCATCGCAAATGGAAGCTGGCATCAAAAGGGAGAAATATCACTTTTATAATTGCTCCAATTGTGTTCTCGCATTTTTTCTCTACTACCCTTCTATGCACCGTGATACACACAGAAGTATTTGAGCTGAGAATGAACCCTGTAAAACCCTGTTCATTTAACTTCAGTGGCAGGGAAGTTCATGGAGCAGATTATCTTGAATGTCATCACTTGGCACTTGCAGGGTAATCAGGAGATCAGGCCCAGTCAGCATGGGTTTACTTGACGAACATGATCTCTTTCTATGACAAAGTGATTTGCTTAGTGGATGAGAGAAAGGCTGTGGTTGTGGTCTACCTTTATTTCAGTAAAAATTTTGATATCATTTTCTACAACATTCTCCTGAAGAAACTGGCTGCTCATGGCTTGGACTGGCATACGCTTCATTGGGTTAAAAACTGGCTGGATAGCCAGGCCCAAAGAGTCCTGGTGAATGGAATTAAATCCAGTTGGAGGCCGGTCACTAGGGGAGTCCCCCAGGGCTTACTATCAGGGCCAGTTTTCTTTAATATCTTTTTCAGTGATCTGGATGAGCGGATCGAGTGCACCCTCAGTAAGTTTGCAGATGACACCAAGTTAGGTGCATGTGTCAATCTGCTCAAGGGTAGGAAGGCTCTGCAGGAGGATCTGGATAGGCTGCACCGATGGGCTGAGGTCAACTGCATGAAGTTCAACAAGGCCAAGTGCCGGGTCCTGCACCTGGGGCGCAATAACCCCAAGGCTGGGAGAGGAATGGTTGGAAAGCTGCCTGGCAGAGAAGGACCTGGGAGTATTGGTTAATAGTCGGCTGAATATGAGACAGCAGTGTGCTCAAGTGGCCAAGAAGGCCAACAGCGACGTGGCTTGTATCAGAAACAGTTTTCCACAGAACATGACATTGAACCATTTTACATTGTCAGTGAAATATTAGAAACATTTGCATTATAGAGAAGCAAAAAACATTTTAGACGTTTTATTTTATTTAATTTTAATTTTAATTTTATTTTATTTTATTTTATTTTATTTTATTTGTATATTTGTTTATTTTATTTTTTATTTCCAATCTCCACTGCCATTTCAAGTCTCTAAGGACATGCAGCTTGCCTGCAACATATTTAACCAGACAATTTATGATTTGAATGAATCATATGAATATGATTTGAATGAATCATAGGATGAAAATTCAGTATAGATAAAAAAAAAATAATAACACACAAAGAAACATCCTCTGAGAAGAAATCAAGTTGTGTCGCATATCTGGCAAAGACACACACAAGTGTTACATCAATAATATCTTTGTATGGCTGTACTTTTCAAAGATCTTTTTAGTAGATGCACGAAAGACTACACATTCACTCTCCTTAAAAGAAAATCAGCTGAGACATAGAAAAAGATGTTTTGGGGAAGCAAAAGCAATATTGAGAGAGCTGTCATCTGGTAGAATAGCAGCTGATCAGAAAAAGATTGCTAGCAGCATGAGGAATTGGCACTTGCTTACAGACAAGGGCAGCTCTTAAAGTTGCAGGAAGATAATATTACTGTTGTCACGAGAGACATCTTTATCCCACAGGGTGAGCTGAATTTCAAGGCTTTCACATCCCTTTTTTTCAGTAAGTATTAATAGTTGCCTACAATAAATAATGGTAATTTTGACTTTTCCTCATTGTTCAAAATACAAGTGTTCCCTCATTTTCAAAATGGAAGTTTTTATTCTATGTCAAAGCACATGACCTGCCAGTACACACAAAGATTTAGAGATCTTTTTAGCTTACTTAACATTTTGTGACTCTCTGCAGAGCACAAATTTTGCAGTTAGTGAAGTGTGAATTGGTGAATATATTTGAATTTCAAAAAGATATTAGGTGTCTATAAATAATCAAAACTCTGGATAAACTTCATGTTACCATTGGTGGAGCTAATGCTGCTAAATTAGGATGTCTACTGGTTGTGCTAAGAAATGTTAGAAATGTTGGGAAAGGAGTGCATTTGAGGCCATGATTATCTTACAGCTCCCAGTCTTTCTTTAGTACACCTGTGTCAATACAGAAATAGGGGTCAAGACACCCTGAGAAGGTGTGGTATGCAACCAATATATTTATGCTATGAAAATGTCAAACAGTTACACTGGAAAGACTTGCATTTATCACAAATGCTTTTTGTTGCATTTCTTCTTCTTTTTTTTTTTTTTTTTTTTTTTTTTTTTTTTTTTTTTTTTACTCATAGGGAATGAATTAAAGCCCACAGCTTTCCTATGTCAGTATCAGTACTACTTCACTGATACGTGAGAGCCTCCAGTAGTAGTAGGACAGGTATGACCTTACATTTATGTGTGAAATGTATCCCTCTCGCAGAGGACAAGGGAAAAATTTATGTGCCATTCAAGTATTCAAACAGATAAAAACAAATTAATTTAATCCTATTAGCAAAATTGTAGTGGTTTTCTAACCTTTCATTTTTAACCTTTCATTTTTGCTAACCTTTCATTTTAGACCTTTCATTTTAGGTTTGACTGGTTTGATTCTTTTTTGCTGATCCTATGTGGAGCCAGGAGCTGGACTCAGTGATTTCTGTGGGACCCTTCCAACTCAGGATATGCTATGCTTCTATGATTCTTTTTGTGTCTTATTGGGAAAGAACCTATTTGTTGACAGTCCTACTGTTCTGTAATCATCAGAAAAAATGACATAATATTATAGTTATAAAGAAGTACAGAATTTAAGGTTGTTACGCACATACTGCATTTAGAGCAATAATGCATCATTTCATGAAATGTTTTTCAAACATCTAAGTTCTTCAAAAGTACAGTTTATTGATCATAAAATTGATAAATGTGTTAATTTAAAAAATGTATATTTTATAGGAGAAAGCTAATGTATCTTGCAGCAAGACAAGCTGTCAGCTACAGCTTTCACAGTTGCTATAGAATATTAGGTTTTCCTTTGGACTCTGCTGTTTGAAAGATTAAACATTTTATAGGCACACACCATAGCTATCAGTGATCATACTTAAGGCAGTGTTCTTCCAGTATGCTTCTGGATGAAGCTTGCAATACATGTTTGCTTTCTGTTGACATGTGTTGAATGTTTGTGGAAAATCTTAGCTCAAATATTTGTGAAGATGCCAGGTAAAAACTACTGAAGAAAATCCAAGAGATTTCAATCAGAATAAACAGAAAGCATGAGGATGATTAAAGTACATCTAAAAATTGATTTATGAATCCAAATGTAGAGACAGAGAAAACAACATAAATCATTTATCACCCTATTATTATGGTAAGCACACAAGGGGCAATAGAGACTCAACAGAAGACATGAATCAGGATTCCTGCCTGAAAAAGCTTATAATATAAATTTTAAAAGAGGCATTGTAAGCTATGATGAATAACCTAGAGGGGCTAAGCAAAGGTTATATTTGATTGATCACATGCTCATCCTATTTAGACATTGGAAGATCATGAATGTTCTTTTTCTTAATACATAAGAACTGAGCGGTATAAAGAAAGTAATACCCATTCTTAATGTCTCTGTTGTGAAACATGGCAAATAAGTTAATTTCCATTTGTCTTAAAGAAAAAGAGCAGAGCAGCAGCTTAATGAACCCAAATAGAAACTGGAGAAAGCATTTTCCTTTTGAAAAATCACTCATAAAAATTACTTAAAAGTGACTAATCAGCATCTTACTCCCTTTAAGATTTATTGTTTTTATATATTACATATATACATATATATGTATATATTAATGTAAGGCTCCTGGTGAGAGAAAACTTCTAGTGTAGCTGAAATCAATGAAAACAAAACAAAACAAAAGGCAAAAACAAACAAACAAAAATCCTTACTGCTTTCCATAGGGCCAGGAATAACCACTGTGACCTTAATTTTAGTTATAAAAAATATCATTTGAAGACAGCCAAATGAGATAGAAATCTGATTAGGAAGGTGTTATGTATACATGAGACTCTGGCATAACATAAGATTTTAATTCTTTTTTTTCCCCAAAAATCTTTAACAGACATTTCTTTACCTCCTTAACTGCCTGGAGTGACCCTTGGTTCCTAATTTCTTCATCCCATTGTGAAGCAGCCAGCTGTGCCTTTGTGTTCCATGAGAAAGAGTAACATAAAATATTGCTGACATAGTCAGAAATAGTCAAGGGAAAGAAATAAAAAACACACTTAGAGTTAGCAAGCAACAGAACAAGTTACTCAGGGATTCTCCACAAATGAACGTACTAAAAACTTGACTAATCCTCTCTAAAGTTGAAGATGTGCTTTGAACAGAACATTGGACTAGATGACCTTCATAGGTCCTTTGCAACCAATTTTTTTTTCCCTCCTATTTCTATGATCACTAAATAGACTAGATATCCCTGACTTTATGGGCTTAAATAAGATAGCATCAAGCCTTTAGACTAGCTTGTTCATAGGATAAGCTTTAATAATACTCAATAGGCTAAGCAAAAGGTAAATTAACAGTTTGAGTAATGAAGTCTAAAGGAAAGCAATTTTTTTTGTTTGTTTCATTTATGGCAGTTAAATTTAGTTTAGTAACTGGATCAGGTCCTCCAGATATTCTTCATAAATATAAATCTGACTTTTAAGTATATCATTTGGTCTCTGGTATGCATGATTAAATGTGTTGTTATATTTTCTTGGTTTCATGAATTGGGCTATTAGCAGAAAATACTAAGCTTATTTAATTTCTAGAAATTTCCTTCATCTTAACATTAGTCCCCAGTAGTCTGCTTGCACTACGTTTGATCAAAAAAAATAAAATAAAATAAAATAAAAATTAGGGGAATTCCCTAAGAGTAAAAGTTTATAAGGAGTTTAATTACTTTCTTAGTAATTAAGTCAAGTAATTATTGACTTAGTAATAATTGACTTAGTAATTAAGCTGTCATGTTTGTGAATAACTGTCAGTGTAAAACTTGAACAACTTATCGTAGTAACTATAACCAATGAAATGTTGAAAATCATCATGTAGAAACAAGAACCACCAAAGGCCCTGTTAAATCTATCAAAAAAGATCGTTATAATTTGTGTTATTTTCTTCTTTATACAAGCATGAGTTAGAGAGTGTAGCCAAAGTATTAAAAATATTAAATTAATAACTTTAACCTCAAGCAACTATGAAAGGAAAAAAATAAATTTACATTTTCTGATTTTTAATAGAATTTTGATACTGAATTCCTGAGGCTGGAATATAGTTGCAGATTATTATAGATAGTGCCCAAGGTTAAACTGAATTTTTGAGAAGTGTTACAAAGTCTAAATCCATTTTCAGAGCTAAGAGACATAATTCCTAAAGTTTAAATTAAGGACTTTGATTTAAAAAAAAAAAAAAAAGAAAGAAAAAAAAAAAAAAAGAGGACTTTATAGAGCTTGAAATGCAGATCAAAACTAAAGATTCTCATAATTCTCTTTTTAACAATACAGAAGTACATTTTTATATACATTCGCAAAGTTCATTTTGCGAATTTTTGCACATAAAAACATTACTCTATTGTTTAAAAGATTAAACTGATTGACCTAAAAGACATTTAGAGAAGAGAATTGAAATTTTGAATTAACAGGCATCTACCAGATGACATTCATTTGAAGTAGCAACGTGTTACAGAAAACATACCTGTATTTACAGCTTTGTCAGAGGCACTTGATCTTGTGGGAATGTGGCCATGGAGGTTGACAAGCCCCATGGTTGGTGATAACATCAGACTTTTAATGATGAGGCCATGAGGAATGTAAAAAGTTTAGAAGAAACAAAGAAGGGTGATTCAGGAGAAGCCTTGTTATCTGGGACTGCTTGTTCTCTGGCTGTTAAGACATGGAAGTTGCTGGGTGTTAGTGGTTGCTGGGCGAAGTTTTTTGACCAATGAATAGTTATTGGAAAAGTACTGCTGTAGAGTGAATGGTATAAGAAGGGAGCCTGTCCTCAACAAGTGAGTTGAAGTTGTGCCCTCAATAAGAGGGAGTTGAAGTTATGTCATTAGTAAAGTGGTAGCAGTTACTGATCCTAAAAGAACCCTGGTGTCAGTGTTGTCCTTACGCCACAAATGGTGCCCGAACAGGGACATGAAGAACACTACGCCACATAATCTCATCTACTTCCTAGAATTATGCTCTGCAATCAGGTGCAGCGCTGAGATGATTCTGTTTTATTAGCCCTGCTGTTCTAATTCTGCTGCTTCCAAGACCTCAGCTGCTGGTTTCATATATTCTGCACTGCTTTATTTTGCTGCATCAGGAAACTCAGACATATGTCAGTGCTACATTACTCACTTCAAGAAACAACAACAACACAACAAAAGCAATAACAACAAAACTTAGGGCACTATTCATCTCTTATTATAGAAGAACTTAAGGAAGCACAGTTGATTTTATCCCTAATATTGTACCCAAACTTAAATTAGTCAGGCACTTGAGAAATAGCTCATCGCTGTGTTTGGGGTCTACTGTAGGCTGCCTTTTCAAAGAAAGGCTGCTGACTAGGCCTTCTTGCTTCAACTGCAGTAAACATGCTCACACACTCTCATCCTGATGGAGAACTTCAACCATCTGCTGGCAAAAATACACAGAAGGTTGTAAACAAACCAGAAGACTCCCGGCATGTGTCAAGGATAACTTTCTGGTCCAGGTATTTGAAAAACAAACGAGAGAAGTGTTACTGGACCTGGTGCTCACCAGTGAAGATGAAATCATTAAATAGGTTAAGATTGGAGGCAATCTGGGACTCTAGGCAGAGTCTGTTTGAACAAAGTCCCTTCCCAATATAAGCAAAGAGTAGGTTCAACACCAATTGGTGAAACGGAACAGATACAAGTCTATGGGGCCTGATGACATGTATACAGGGTCATGAGGGAACTGGCTGATAGTTGCCAAGGCACTCTCCATCATATTTCAAAATTCATGGCAGTCAGGTCAAGTCTCTGGTGACTGGAAAAGGAATCATCATTCTCATTTTTGAAAAGGGTAGAAAGGAGGACCCAGGAAACTGCAGCCTCATCTCTGCCTGGGTAAATAATGCAACAAATCCCCCTTGAAGCAATGTTAAGATACATGCAAGACAAGGAGATGATCTGAGATAGCCCGCACAGCTTCATCAAGGGCAAATTGTGCTTGACCAATCTGGTGGCCTTCTATGATGGAGTAACTGCATCAGTAGACAAAGAAAAATAACGTTATTTAACTGGATTTTTGTTAGGCATTTGACATAGTTGAACACAACATCCAGATCTCCAAAATGGAGAGATGTGGATCTGAAGGGTGAACTATTTGGTGGATAAGGAATTGGCGGGATGACTGCACCCAGAGTTTACAAAATATTGGTAACAAATAGCAAAGCTGTTTCAGTGATAATTAGTAAAATCTGTCATTAGATCTATGCTTCTCTGCTCTAATGAGGCATTTAGTCTGGTGTTATAACCACCAGACTAAAGGCCATCTGAATGATGGCTGTGTTTGATACTTTTATTTCTGTGCATTTCCACTTCTTGTCAGAAGGTTTCTAGTGACCAGTTAGAAACAAGGAGCTGTGGGACTGAGCTCTTTGAGGATATGGAAGACACTAAATCCAGCATGCTGATCTTAGCTGTTATGCTAAATTTATCTTCTTCTGATCTCAAAGCCAGAAGGGATGTAAGGCTCTGATTCCCACTATTACCACATAGTTTGAGTTCAAGAGATTTAGCTTGTCACAAACACACTTCTCATCAACTTTTACTGCCTGGAGGAACTTCTTCTTAACCTTATGGATTTGTCTCATTATCCCTTATATACCCCTTTTTTATTTCAGTGTAAGCATCTAATTCAGCAGTGCAAATCTACAGGCAGATAGCTAGTTTTTAGGTACACTCCTGTACCTCAGATGTCCCCAAGTCCAATTTCTGTGTTTGGAAAAAATGAAAATGTAAATCAAGGTCACGGTACAAATTATCCAAGATTACATCTAGAGCAGTATGAGAAATTGCACACCCAGGAAATAACCTGTATGAATTGTTCTTGAACAAGGAAAAACGAACAATAGCTCATCTTTAATAGCAAAATATGGTTTGCAAAGGCATGATCATCTGGCAGCTAGATAAGTGCTTAAATCAACCTTTTGTATTCAGTTTATCTCTGAATCAAGAAGATTTGTAAACTCATTAGAGGAAGAAGGCCTGTGCAGATAATGAATATATTTTGTACTGCATGAAATTTACCATTGTTTGTGAAGAGCTGGATTGTAGCCGTACTTCTTACAGGCAATAAAAAGAACTTACAATGAAAATGATTCCCTGTGCAATAAAGTGTGAAAATGAACAACTTTGTTTTAGAAATGTTTTGTGAATGATGTTTTGGATGTGTGAAAAAAATACGTTACCCTTCTATTTACATTCTGTCCTTGAAGAAGGTAGAAAAAGAAACAGCCCACTGAGGTGAGGAAAAGAAAACTGATGTGTAAATAACTTCACATCTTATAGGAGAAACTATGTGTAATAACAGAAGTGTTGCCATTGTATTATTCCTCTTCCTTTACTGTGTGGCAGATTTGAAGGTGAAATTTCTGAATGTAAGGAGATGTTTCATGGCACTGAAGTAATTTGACAACATAAACATAAAAATGTTTTCAGAAGAAATTTAATGTGGAAATAGTCTATAAATTAGTTCCAGAAATTAAAGAGGTCTGTGCAAGGTTTTCCTTTTGACTTCAATGATCTTTGCATATGACCCTGTGAAAGACATTTGGTCTCCAAATAAAATTTGTATCAAAGGTAAAGACTTCAATAAGAAACATATTTCCACATTTCATCCTTATATCACTTTCCTAAAATCAATCATTTCAGCACTTCAAGTTTGAATATAAAAGCTTGATCTGAAAATTAACTAAGAAATGCCAGATTACAAGTTATATTTACAACAAATGATAACACAATTTATTTCTTTATGTGATAGACCCAGAAAAATTATTCCAATATTTTTAATATATATATATTTATTCCTTTAATTAAGGACTATAAAATCCAACAACAAAACAATAAAAATGACACCATGCGTGGTCTGAGGAGACATATGGATAAGATTTCTAAACCACATTTTTGTGTTTCTGCTTTGTTCAAGGACAGTAAAGAAGAGGAAGCTGTCTCAAACCAGTATACGTGAGCAAAGGATTAATGAAAATGTTAGTAAATTTTATAATGGCTTCAGGCTTGAAAAATTCAACAACATTTCTTTCATAAAGGATCTTTTGAAGTCATTTTAAAGCAACATTCACATTTTATTCAACTCTACATCAAATAGAATTCCCATATTGGACTGATGAAGATCACAAAGGTGCCATTGTAACAGTCTTTATTTGTATTTGTATTTGTATTTGTATTTGTATTTGTATTTGTGTTTGTATTTGTATTTTTTATATTTTTTACTATAGTAGAGTCCTAAGAACAATGAAGCATAAGATGCAGAAAAATTACCCTTAAGAAAATATCTTCAGTCATCATTTCTGCAGAAGACAGCAAATATCACCCATTTAAAACTAAATGCCAAATGTAAAAAGGGAAAGAAAGCCTCAGTATTAAAACCAGTTCATTTTCTTGGCATAATCCTGCTTTTTACAATACTTATAGTTGCAATAAGCAATTGCAATAGTATAAGAGATTAAATACTTTCAAAATGTGTTTGTAATTATTATTCCTGTTTTCTAATCATTATTTTTATTTTCATTCAGAACAGAGAGAAGTAAATTTCAGCTATGTGAGAGATTCTGTCCTGATATCAATATAGTCAATATATTATTTAAATATTTTACTTAAACATATTATTGGTAAGTATGTCATATTATTAATATGATTCCATCATTTGTGATTTTTCGAATAAGAAGGGACTTTGCATGGATATTTCTGTCAGGGAGGCAGTTTTCTAAGAGTTCAGGTACATGCTATAATGTACCAAAACAAGAACAAGAAAGGAGAGAATATAGCTGTTACAAATCTGAGGATGTACACTGACATATAACATTGTCATGTAACTTTGGCAATGTTAAATATTGCATAATTAGAAACAGAATAGTTTAGGGGACAAGAAATTCATTTTCTAGAAGCAAGAGCATTGAGTGAGATTAATAAAACTGAGGACAAATTACTTGAAAGGCCTAGAGTAGTAGGTATAATTGTACCTATTCACAAAAGGATTGGAGCAGTAGAGCAATGACAGCCACTGATGCAGAACTATTAGACAGGATCAAGCTCAAGGAGACAAGAAAGCAGAGAGATGAGCTGAGAAAATGGTGTTGCAAAGGTCACAGTTCAGTGTGTTCTGTGGAAAGTGACAGAAAAAGTAAGGGTATAGAGGGCATGGGAACCTGAAGCATTTTATTTCTCTATGTAGAAAGTGGAAAAAAAAAAAAAAAAAAAAAAAAAGGGAAAAAAATCTACCAACCAACCAACCAAAAAAAAACAATCAAAAAAGTACAGTGAAGGAATATAGAGAATTCCATGAATATATCAATTATGTATTGGCACATCCAAAAAAATCTTAATGCATATAGGCAAACACAACTTAGTAGCACAAGGACACAAAGATGATGAAAGCACCTCTCATATGAGGAAAAGCTGAGACAGCTAGGACAGTTCAGCCTGGAGAAGCTTATCAGTGTGGGTAAGTACCCAAAGACAGCAAGAGAACTCTTTCAGTAGTGCCCACTGACAGGACAAGAAGAAATAGGCACACATTTCAACACTTAAATTCCATCTGAACACAAGATATATATATATTTTTAATTTAATTTAATTTTATTTTTTTTACAGTGTGGATTCTCAAACACTGGAAGAGGCTGTCCAGAGAATTATGGAGATTACATCCATAGAGATATTCAAAACTGAACTGGACACAGTTGAGCAACCTGCTCTAGCAGACTGGACTAGGTGATTTCAGAAGATCTCTCCCAAACCAAATGATTCCATGATTCTACATGTGTGAATCACTCAGTCGGTTGGGGGTTCTTCAGCCTGTTGGGGTTGCCTGCATCTGCACTCCAGAAAGTGTAAAAGAATCCCCTATGCCATTTTTCAGCCTTGGTCCATGACTTAGAAAAGTATGTTCTGGAATGGTCAATGAATCACAGGACAAAAAGAGTTAAGGGAGTTATACCATCTCCTAGTGAATAATATTGATATTTTTTACTATATTGCTAGATATGAAATAGTGGGATTGAGTGCACCCTCAGTAAGTTTGCGGATGACACAAGAAGAAGATAGAAGTCTCTATCTTTCCTGTTTAACCAGGTCAGAATGTGTAAAGTATTTGAAAGATTTCAGAGGTATATTTTTCACTGGAACAAGTTCTGCAATTAATATATCTCATTTAAAAATCAGCCATCTTGCTGTTGCAGAAATAATGAAATTGTATATAGATGTACATATGCTAAGTGCAAGAGAGAATATCTTTCATGTATATATATATATTTTTGTTATTTTCTCTAAGACAAATAAATAATATGCACATGCAAGCAAACTCACAGCAATAGCATCCAGTAGGAAAATACTGCGGAAAAGGCATCTTGTTGTTGTTGTTGTTTTGTTTTGTTTTGCTTTTTGACCCCAGAATAAAGAAAGAACCACAGGATTAGGATTTCAGGGATTTGAGGGGAAAAGAAGTAGCAAAAACTCTGGCAAAGATATTCTATCAAGATAGTGTTGTTTTAAACCAATTCATCTTTACTGTTTATGCCCCCTGACAGACAGCAAGTGTTTTACCAGTTAGCTTCCAGCTCAACAATCTTCAGGCTACCCCAAGGGCCAGTTCTTTCAAAAGACTGGCGGCAATATCGCACTAACCGAGACTCCCTGATTCCCATTCATAAGCTAATTCATCAATTGGAGAGCCAAGGAGTGATCAGCAAGACTCATTCACCTTTCATTAGTCCCATATGGCCAGTGCAAAAGTCTAATGGTGAGTGGAGACTAACAGTGGACCATCGTGGCCTGAACAAAGTGACGCCACCACTGAGTGCTGCAGTGCCGGACATGCTGGAACTCCAGTACGAACTGGAATTGAAGGCAGCCAAGTGGTATGCCACAATTGATATCGCTAATGCATTTTTCTCCATCCCTCTAGCAGCAAAGTGCAGGCCGCAGTTTGCTTTCATTTGGAGGGGAGTCCAATATACTTGGAATCGGCTGCCCCAGAGGTGGAAACACAGCCCTACCATTTGCCATGGGCTGATCCAGTCTGCGCTGGAGCAGGGGGAAGCTCCTGAACACCTGCAGTACATCGATGACATTATTGTGTGGGGTGACACAGCAGAGGAAGTTTTTGAGAAACGGAAGAAAATAGTCCAAATCCTTCTGAAAGCCGGTTTTGACATAAAACAAAATAAAGTCAAAGGACCTGCACGAGAGATCCAGTTTTTAGGAATAAAATGGCAAGATGGACGTCATCAAATCCCAATGGATGTGATCAACAAAATAACACCTATGTCTTCACCAACTAGCAAAAAAGAAACCCAAACTTTCCTAGGTGGTGTGGGGTTTTGGAGAATGCACATTCCAAATTACAGTCTGATTGTAAACCCGCTCTACCAAGTAACCCGTAAGAAGAATGAGTTTGAATGGGGCCCTGAGCAACGACAAGCCTTTGAACAAATCAAGCAGGGAATAGTTCATGCAGTGGCCCCTGGGCCAGCTCGAACAGGACCAGATGTAAAGAATGTGCTCTACACCACAGCCGGGGAGAACAGCCCCACCTGGAGCCTCTGGCAGAAAGAACCTGGGGAAACTCGAGGTCGACCCCTGAGATTTTGAAGTCAGGGATACAGAGGATCTGAGGCCAGCTACACTCCAACTGAAAAGGAGATATTGGCAGCATATGAAGGAGTTTGATCTGCTTCGGAGGTGGTCAGTACTGAAGCTCAGCTCCTCCTAGCACCCTGACTGCCGGTACTAGGCTGGATGTTCAAAGGAAGGGTTCCCTCTACACATCATGCAACTGATGCTACATGGAGCAAGTGGGTTGCACTGATTACTCAGCAGACTCGACTAGGAAACCCCAGTCACCCAGGAATCTTGGAAGTGATTATGGACTGGCCAGAAGGCAAATACTTTGGGATATAATCAGAGGAGGAGGTGGGTCATGCTGAAGAAGCCCCAGGTAGGGTGCCAAAAAGGACTGTCATGGTTTAACCCGGCCAGCAGCTAAACACCACGCAGCCATTTGCTCACCCTCCACCCTCGCTCTCTGGGATGGGGGAGAGAAACGGGAAACTCATGAGTTAAGATAAAGACTGTTTATTAAGACAGGAAAATAATAATAACAATAATAAAAACAACAGTAATGATGATAATAGTACTACTACTAATGTGTACAAAACAAGTGATGCACAATGCAATTGCTCACCACCCGCTGATGAATGCCCAGCCTAACCCCGAGCAGTCCGGCGCCCCTCCCGCAGCTAGCCACCCCTATATATTGTTTAGCATGATGTCAGATGGTATGAAATACCTCTTTGGCTAGTTTGGGTCAGCTCTCCTGGGTCTGTCCCCTCCCAGCTCCTGCTGCACCCCCAGCCTGCCTGTTGGCAGGACAGAGCAAGAAGCTGAGATGTCCTTGGCTTAATATAAGCACTGCTCTGCAGCAATTAAAACATCGGGGTGTTATCAGCTTTCTTCTCATCCTAAGCCAAAACATATCATTCTACCAGCTACTAGCAAGAAAATTAACTCTGTCCTAAGTGAAACCAGGACAGAGAGAGATGGATTTGATGGATGGACCATTCAGTGGATAAGGAGTTGGTTTGAAGGTCACACCCAGAGAGTGGTGATCTATGTCCAAGTGGAGACCAGTGATGAGTGGTGTCCCTCAATTGTCTGTCTTGTCTGGTACTGTATAATACCTTTATCAATAACATAGACAGTGGGATTGAGTGCACCCTCAGCAAATTTGCGGATGACACAAAAAGGAGTGGTGCAGTTGATACAATAGAAGGAAGGGATGTCATCCAAAGGGACCTGGACAAGTTTGAGAAGGGGGCCTACGGGAACTTAATGAGGTTCAACAAGTCAAAGTGCAAGGTGCTGCACCTGGACTGGGGCAACCCCAGACAGGAGTACAGACTGGGAGAAGAACTCATTGAGAGCAGCTCTGCAGAGAAAGACTTGGCATTTCTGATGGATGAAAAGCTCAAATGAGCCAGAAGTGTGTGCTTGCAGCCTAGAATGCCAACTGAATCCTGGGCTGCATCAAAAGAGGAGTGCCCAGCAGGTCAAGGGAGATGGTTGTCCCCCTCTGCTCCGCGCTCGTGAGGCCTCGCTAGGTGTACTGCATCCACATCTGGGGCTTCCTGTACAAGAAGGATGTTCATCTGTTAGAGCGAGTCCAGAGGAGGACCAGGAAGATGATCAAGGGGCTGGAGCACCTCTCCTACAAAGATAGGCTGAGAGAGCTGGGGCTGTTCAGCCTAGAGAAGAGAAAGCTCCAGGGAGACCTCATTGCGGCTTTTCAGTACTTAAAGTGGACTTTTAAAAAAGATGGAGAGCAACTCTTTGCTCAAGCAGATAATGACAGGACAAGGGGAAACGGTTTTAAACTAAAAGAGGGGAGATTTAGATTGGATGTTAGGAAACATTGGATGTTTCCATTCTTCACTTGGAGGGTGGTGAGGCACTGGAGCAGGTTGTCCAGAGAAGTTGTGGATGCTCCATTATTAAAGGTGTTCAAAGTAAGGTTGGATAAGGTCCTGGGCAACCTGATCTAGTGAGTATCCTTGCCTAAGACAAGGGACGGTGTGGAAGTAGATGATCTTTAAGGTCCCTTCCAACCTGAGCCATTCTGTGATTGTATGATTCTATGATTCTGTGATTCTATGATATAAATTAAATACAACTGCTGTTAAGCTTTTTCAGCCACTTTGTCACAGATGTCCAGAAGAGGAATATTTGCAAGAGTGTTGTATTTTTATTAGTACTCTCAACTGCCCAAGCAAAGCAACTTCTTAGTTTACCTTTTCCATCTTGAAGTAGATCTGAAATTATGGGGATCTAACTTGCTTTCCCTCCAACACTAGTCAAATTTTCCATGGATAAATTTTCCTAATACTTCACAGAAGTCCTCAATAACTCTGACTCCTTCCTCATGTGCTTCACACCACCGAGAGTATGATGCTTCTTTCTTTTCAGTTCAACCTCAGATTTCAACTGTGGCAATTTAACATGTAGACCCTTGCCTGAAACTACCCAGGTTGTGACATGGCGCCAAAACAAAAACACAGCTACATTTTCTGGAGTGTTCCTTGAGAGTCGCTCCAGTGTTTACAATGGAGTACAATGGAGTTCTTAGTCTGCGTACACTGGTTTTTTTTGTGTTTTTTTTTGTGTTTTTTTTGGGGGGGGGGATGGGGAGGGGTAAGGTGGGGAGTGTTTGATGTTTGGAGCACCTTGATTTGCTCTTTTGTGACATGAAGTAACACTCTCTACCCCTAAGTAATTAGGGGTTGTCTTTGAGCCCTTGTTACTGCAGATTCATCTGCGGGTTCCAGGAACTTTGAGGTTCTCGTCTTCAATTTCTTTGAATCAACTAGAGCTGATTGGTTTCCTCAGTAGAATACCTGCAGGAACTTTGGACATATGCAACCTCGCAGCTTTGTATGTGAGATATTAAAGCTCTCTCCACCTGAATGGCAGTTAGAAATTGTTTACCTTTTAAGAGAGTGAGCCAGAACTATCTGGTTCCAGCAAATGTATTTAAAGATGCAGAGGTTTTACTTCTGATGCACCCTGCACACACACAAATTAATAGGTTATACTTACCAGACTTTCTGGGCAAGCACAAATCAGCTTTATGAATATCTACATTATACATTATCTCCTAACATGTGAAGTAAGCCTAATGTGTCCAGGAAATCTGATAGAGGAATGCAAGAGATTATTCATTATTCAAAGAATTATTGCATTGCTAGGTGGCAAATGTACTTCCTCAAACTTATAGCACATTTGTGTTGAGAGTATGCCAAAGATTTACACTAATTAGGCTGAAATCTATTGAACACGTTCTCCATAATATTTAATGTAATTTCCTACAACAGCATGCTGTACCTTTTCTTGTTCCAGACATAGAATTTATATGCTAGTTTCCTCTGTTCCTCATTCATTAAAACAAAGCAATGCTGTTTGTATCAGGTATTGTTGCAAATCTCTTCATTCAGCCTTCTTCAAAGCCTCTGTAATGAGATTTTGAATCTTTCATCATTGCAGAATGATTTCTCAGTCATTTTTCTTCAGTCTTTAAAAGATAAAGTGATTCAGTAACCTTTTCCCACATTTGTTATAAATGTAGGTTTCTGTTAAAACAGAAGTTGATTTTCTTAATGTTAGACTGTGAATATTTAAAGCATTGCCTTTGACCAAAAGTGAACAACGAAAACAACAAAAGGTGCGTCACAGTCTTTGAGGCAGTAGAGCTCTTATCTCTTTAAATAACATCCGTTGTTACACCATTTCACTTTTTTATGCTTATTCTATTATCTGCTTCAGGATACTATAACACTGATGTGAAGCTCATAGAAAATGCATTTGTTTGAATTTTGTTTAATAAATACATTTAAACTTCAAAAGTCCATATTCTTGATGGATATGAAGATATACTCAGATACCTGTTTGAATTACCATGGTTTGACAATTTCTCTTTGTCAGCTGAGCTAGGATCTCTGGTCACTGTGCATGTAATCCCTTTGTAAATATATGACTGTGTGATTTGGCTCAGCTCACAACCTGAATCAAGCAAGACAACAAGTGATAGAAAAGTCCAAGAATTTCTGAGCATAAGCTCTGAGTGAATACTCTGGGATATTACACTACTGGGCTTACAACAAGCTATACCTTATAAAAAGCTGTCCCTCATCACTCAGCTAAATTGGAGATCTGTTGCTGTTCACAGCATGTTCACATTGGATGCCTGTTCTGAAGATTGAATCTAGCCAAATAGACTCCTCATCCCCCCACCTCTGCAAAGAAAGACAATGAGAGCTTCCTAACTGAGAAGAAAATCTAATGGGTTTGACAGCAATATGTCCCTTACTGCCCTCAGAACGCAAGGATGGGACTTTCAGTGCAAGCTGTAAAGTCCACATCTTTGACCCCTGCTTTCCCACAATGACAACACATAACAAGAACAATACATAATAAATTACATTGGAAGCGAAGGAAGAAAAACAGAAGAAAAATGTTATATTGTGTGGGTATAAGGAGGCATGGAAAATTATAGTGATGGGAACCATATGAATGAGTTTATAAAAATAAACTCTCTCTATCCTGCTTCTTTTTCTCAAGCTATAACAGCTATTGTCTTCCAACCTACTCATCAGCTAAAGGTACATTAATTATTTTTACCTATCTTTGCTGCTTTGCTTCTATGATCCATTAGTGCATTTTCTCTTCTAAATCTCACTTTAATATCTTCTACTTCTCTTTAGCTGTTGTTTGACTTAGCTCTTAAAGTGTTTTGTGATAGTAATATAAGAATGTTGTATAAAATGAAATTGTTTTGCACTACCCCATAGAAATACAGTTTAGATCAAAGCCAGATGACTGGGTTTTCTTTTCAAAATCATTTATCTGTGGTAAAAAGATGCATGTGCTGAAGAATGAATTACTTTGGGACAGTAATAAAAGAAAAACATAATTCCAAGAAACTTCATGTATATCATAGTAAAAGATGTTTAAGTCTTTCATATTACCGTATACTGGTAAGAACATTGACAAGATATTAGACACTTGTTGAAGAGCCGTGAAACACAAGACAAACAAGACAATAGAAACACAAAGACAAAAGAAACATACATATATATATATATATATATATTACCATTTTGAATTTGAATCTTTAAAATAATGTCCAAATCAAAATGACCACAATTAAATGATAAAATTATCCTAGATGTTTCATATATTCTTGTTAGGACTGATTTGATTAAAAAGTCCTCCCTGTTTAAGCCCCAACTATTGCTGTAGGTGCTGTTGAAAATCATGATCTTTTAGCCTCTGAAGCATACAGTTAACTATTGAAAAGCTGAAGATATATGAATTTCCAAGGAATTTACTTTTAGGAGCCACAAGGGGAAGTTAGGTGAAACAAAGATCAGTATTGCAGTGAACATATTCAGGTGTAGGTCTAACTAGGCACTTCAGACCTCACTAGATGTCACTGCCATATACTGACTCCTACAGCCTTAAAATGTAAACCATTGTTCAGCTTTGGGAAGAATAATTGTGGTGATCTCTTGGTCATTCAGAGTTCCATGTGCATGAAGCACTTCAGGAAGCAAACTGTATTTCAACAGAAACCAAGTATTTACTTGGCTTTTGATCAGATTCAATTCTACTTGTAAAGATGTCTTATGAGACCTGGGCTTTGCTGCAGTTTAAGATTTCGGAAAAAAAAAAAAAAAAAAAGAAAAAAAAAAGTGTTTCTTGTCCATGTGTCCATGTTATATTAACAAGTGTATATTTAGTGTGAATAGAAGGCTGTTGAACATTGTCTCACATTGCAGTCCATATTCTACTTTCTAGTGAATTAGTGTCAACAGCTCACATGTTGTCCCCTTATATTCCCCTTATATTCTTCCATGAAGTATTGATTTTGGGAGCTGAGAGAACAATTTCTATTCATCTAAGATTATTTTACTTTCCTCATAGTGCTTCTGCAGATTTAAATATTCACTAGAAGGCAAAAAGAGTGTTTCTTTTCCTGCTTCATTTCCTGTTTCAATACTGCTTCATTTCGTAAACTTTTCTGTAGGTAAAGCAATGCCTACAGAATGTAGGAATGACATAAAACAATAGAATAAAATAAACAAAACAATGCAAGACAAAAAAAAATAATAAAATAAAATAAAATAAAATAAAATAAAATAAAATAAAATAAAATAAAATAAGATAAAATAAAATAAAATAAAATAAAACTCATTGCCATGGGAAAGTGAGTCTTCTGAGATGTAGGATATCTCAGGAGAAACCTCTGCTGTAAACCTGTCAGAAAGGCAATTTGTTATATTGCCCTTTTATTTGGATATCAAACATGGGAATATGCTGAGGAATGTACACCAATTTTAAAACTATTTATTCAGTAATATTAATTTCCCTTCAAAATCCACAGTCTATTTTCATTACTTGAAAGTGTCAAAATAAATTGTGTGTTAGTATTTACTCTGTTTGCTTCATTTTTATTTTGAGAATGATTTGCTGAATTTAACCTCAGTACATAGATAATTTCACACTTATTTTAAGTACTGCTTATAGACATTCTGCCTAAGGAATAGAGTATACTGTTCTCAAGGAACTGAAAATTTGTTTGATGTATACAAAGCCTCACATTCTGAATTATGTTTTTTGGAATCGTAAAAAACTAACAAAAGCTCAGAGTTCATAGCTGAGAAAACCCTACCAGCAACTGAATCATTCTGTAGTGGAAGATGGAAGCATCAGAAAATACAGACAGGAGAAAAAGCACTAACAATCTCAACATCTACTATTCTGAAGTAATTTCCATTAGCATGTAGTATCTGTGTCAGCACAAAATAACCCCACCTATGTTATGTAACTTGGACTTTGTTCTCCTGCATATCAGCATTGTTTTATACTTAGGATTTGAACATTAAAGAAGATTCTCAAAAGGAGCTAGAAGATATCTCTACATTACTCACTGTAAACAGGGATGGTGGTGTGACACAGCAGACTGAATCAATTTAGGGATCCACCAAGCCTCTTTCTTGCATTCTATTTTGCAATCAAATATTCTATCGTGTTGCAGTCTCTCCATTTTAGGGAATAAGAGATGAATAAAATTAATAACTTTGTAAATCTGTAAGCTGTTGTTCTGATTATATTTTCAAAGTAGTTTTCTAAGAATCATGTCACTTCCATACTTGCAGACATTCTTCTTGTGATCTAAGGATGCTGTCATATTTCCTCATATAGATGCAGTTCACACTGACATAAGGAGCTTTGCTGCATAGAAAATATATGTGCTAACCTAAGCCTTCCCTATAAAACTATTATGGGAAAGATAGTTTTATAAAGATCTTCAATCAGTATAAGTAAATATACTAATTTTAACTATATCTTAATTTCTTTGTTAAACTTTTAACAACCTTGTTAACATACCCTCATATGCCAAAACGGTGTTGTTTTCAATTTGTAGAAAATTATTTAAGTTACTAGAAAGAAAAGAGTTATCAAATAACTTGAAAAATACTAAGGAAAATGCAGTACTCAACTTTATATACAATCTAATTCTATAGTTGTTGGCTAATGACACTTCATTGCTCTCATATTAGGAATGCAATCAGACATGACAGGATAGATGGATATTTTTAAAAGCCTGTGCTTAATGGTTATCAAATTTGAAGAGAAGGGTTTTCGTTAAACACTTTGTGAGTGTCACATCCTGAGGCTAAGGCTTATAGATAACATAGTCTGTGAGACTATATTTGATACATTAAAGAGTATGAATATAAATCCAATAAAAATATTATGGGAAATACCAGGCTTTGGGATCAACTATGCATTTATCAAACACAAGCTATTTGAAGCCCAAATTATCTTTTTTATAATAGACTACATGTTCTATTTATCTGATTAGCTTATGAAGCAGTTGGTTAATAAATTTATTTCAGATGATGATTTAATTTGTAATGATTATAGAATTATGTACAGAATCTATGTGTCTTATACTTAGAAAGTGAAGTTTGATAGAACTTATTTTTTACTCTGCTTATTTTTTATGAATGTATACCATCCCTGGTTCAAGGAAAGGTTGGACTTGGTGCCTAGGGACATGGTTTAGCTGTTAGTGTAATATTAATATTAATATTGGTAGTGTAGAGTGATGGTTGGACCAGATGATTTTGAAGGTCTTTTCCAATCTTAATGATTCTATGGTTCTATGATTCAAAGCTAGACTCTAGAAGGGATTCAATTTATGAAATGGCATGATTATTGAAGTACAAGATTGTTGGGGCTTTCTTACTCTTTACTTTTTTTTTTTTTTTCTCCATTTACATTTGTATTTACATTTGCTGAAATCTTAGTGTAATAAGTCAGGTGTACAGATCAACTATAAAGTACATTTGTAATATATTCCTTATATGAACTCTTTAAGGTAACACTGAAAATTGGCATACAAGTCTACTCTTATTGATGCGTAACAACCGCAGGAGACATGGTCTAGTTTCTCTGTTTGTTTGTTTTCTTTTGTTTGTAAGTTTAATTTCAAATGGAAAGCAAACTCCTCATTCCCCCATTTGTTAGTGGTAGAAAAGAAATAAAAAGGAATAAAGAAAGACTAAGCAGGTTTACAGAGCCAAATTTCTGGAAATCTAAACATTAAACTAAACTGGAAGGTAGTATCAAAGCCAATAACTTATGCATGTCATTACTTAGAGGCATAGCATTTGGATTATTTCACAGCTCATGAGTCAAATGAAGTTCTATTTTAGAACTTCTGCAACACAGTTTGCTATTTCTGTTATTAGAGCTTTTCAGAAATAAAACACCTAAATTAGGCAATGGCTATCCATCTATTGCACATAGAATGTTTTAAAGCCTTAAAAGCCATTACTTCTTTGAAAGGGACTCTCCACAATAAAACAGATTTGTTGTATCTTCAACATTTCAGACTAATGAAATTTCACTGTACATAAAAGGCAGTGGTTTCATGTGCAATAAAAACTGAACTAAATCTTTATTGTTTTTAAAGTAGATGTTCTGCCTGCCCTGGAACCCTTTTTCAGCTATCCTAACAATGTATTCTTTCTGTTCTAAACAATGCTTGTGGGAGTCACATAAACAGCTAATCAATTCAGTATTTTGGAAGAAAACAGTTTTAAGGGGTTAATTTTCAGATGGGTTGAATACCTTTCATTGTTGACCTCTCATTAGCAAAGACACTTATCACAGTATTGAAGTTTCTTCAGAAAAAAGAGTACTTTAGGCAGAGGACGAAAAGATGATTTTAAGCAACTTCAATGAAACTTAAAAAATTAGCAATTTTTTAAAGTATCCATTAATAAAGTTAAATGCCACCTTTCCACCAATGTTCTATTCATACTCTTATTTTAGAGGATCGCCTTTATACTATAATTTGTGGCAACACAAATCGAGATTGTTTTATATATTTATTTGTTTATTCTCTAAATTACAGAGGCAATGACTTGATAATTATTGTATAGCCATACTTCTATCACCAGGATGCAAAATCTGCCCATCCACTAACACTCACAGCTTTTTTCTCTTCCTCTTGTTAGTGCTGTTGGAAACATGAAATGATGTTTATCTTTTTAGATTCAGAACTTTGAATCCTATCACTGTAGGTCATATCATATCATCATATGTAATCCAGGTCAAATTAAAATTGTAATCTAGGTTTTGGGGCTAGCTGTGTCAATTCAGGCTCTGCTTCTTTCTCTCTGGAAGGCTATGGAGCCACAGGCTGCCGGAATGGTCAGACTTTATCATGAAAACCATTTAGTACTTAACTCCCTGAGAAATAGCTCTGCCATTAATAGCTCAGGCTGGATCCAAAGAAAACTTGATAATACTACTGCACCTGTCCTACTGCTAATGACAAAACTTTCTCACACCCACAAGCAGTTGACTAAATTACTTGAAAAATCAGGATGCTCCAACTATTGCAAAATGTCTCCTGAACAGTTCTCACATGCTGTCATAAACGAATGAATAATAAAAAATAACCATCACAATTAAAACATTTATAAAGATAAAGTCAAATACACAAAACTCAGTTCGAAGTATCATTTAATGCATGCAGCATCTGGTGAGAGCAGACATTTCTTGCTCTTTCTCCACCACAGAGGAAGCAAAAATTGTACTGAATGATAGACTTACAAGACATTGCAGTTTATTATAGACTCAGCAAAAGCTGCTTAACACTAACAGTAAAATCTCCAAAAGATTCCACCTGCAAGCAGCCTTCACAGACCTGCCCTAATACTCAGTACAACCAAGCAACACATGTGCAATACAGTGGTTTTACAAAAATCAGCAATAAAAAGCTCAGACTAAGAAGCACTGTAGGTAAGAGAGAGATTAAACGCTTGTCGTGGTTCCGCTCGAGTGGGCAGCCGAGCTCCACCACAGCCGCTCTCTCACTCCCCCTCCTCAAAGAGGAATGGGGAGAAAATATGTGAAAAGGGCTCAAGGATTGAGATAAGGACGAGAAAATCACGCAATAATTATTGTAACGGGCAAAACAGACTCGGCATAAGGAGATAGTAAGATTTATTGCCTACAACTAACAAGCGAGAGAAGTGAGAAAACAAAGGAAAAAAAAAAACAAAAGCACCTTCCCCCCATCCACCCTCTTCCATCTCCTCCCCCCGAGCGGCGCAGGGGAACGGGGGAATGGGGGTTATGGTCAGTCTACAGCACTTCTTCTCTGCCGCTCCTTCTCGATCACTCTCGTCCCCTGTGCTGTGGGGTCCCACCCACGGGATGCAGTCCTTGATGAACTGATCCGGCGTGGGCTTCCCACAGGCAGCAGCTCTTTCAGAACTGCTCCAGATATGGGTCCGTACCACGGGGTCCATCCCTCAGGAGAAAACTGCTCCAACCTGGCTCCCCTACGGGCAGCAGCTCCTGCCGGGTCACCTGCTCCTGCGTGGGCTCCTCTCCACGGGCTACAGGTCCGGCCCGGAATCTGTTCCGGCAGGGGTCTTCCACAGGCGGCAGCCTCCGTCGGTGCAGGGCCACCTGCTCCACTGTGGTCTCCTCCACGGGCTGCAGCGTGGAACCCTGCTCCACCGTGGTACTCCATGGGCTGCAGGGGGACATCCTGCTTCACCATGGTCCTCACCACAGGCCGCAGGGGACTTCTGCTCCGGCGCCTGGAGCACCTCTCCCCCTCCCTCTACACTGACCTTGGTGCAAGGCTGTTCTCTCACTCCACTGACTCTCCCGGCTGCTGTGTGGCGCAGCGTTTTTTCCCTGTCTTAAATATGCTCTCACAGAGGCGAAAAACAACATCGCTTATTGGCTCGGATCTGGAAAACAATGGGGCCCTTCCCAAACATGGGGCAGCTTCTAGATCTTTCTCACAGAAACCACCCCTATGGCTCCCTGCTACCAAAACCTTGCCACGTAAACCCACTACAACGCTGTAGCATCAGAGAAGCAGACCAATGAACTGGAAAGGAAACAAGAGACTAGCCAGGCGGCTGGAGAATTTGTTGGGCAAGGAGACAGGATGGGTGGGGCCGTTTTGAGACTGTGGAAAGAGACCTCTCAGTATCCAATTTCTAAGGATTAATCAAAGGTTGTAAAAAGTTGGATGAAAGCTTTTCAGATTTGACTCAAGGTCCCTATTCCTTAAAACTGCACTCATTACTTAGCTTCTAGTTCTCCCAAGTTAATATGCCAAGTTTCTGTCCTTAGAGAGAATCTATATTCCATCTAAAGAAATATATGCTGTTTGGCTACAAGAACTACTTTAGAAAATCAGGCTTTCCACAACTTACAGACCTCCCAAGATTCTGGGATATATACCAAAACATAGTTCTAGGAAGTATTATCATATCATCTCCTTATCATTATCAGAATTCTCTTTTACCTCATTTTAGCCAAGACAGTTGTAGTCTGGGACAGCCCCAAAACATCTTATTAATCCACAAGTCCAGCAGGTTTGTTTTGGCAGAACACATGTGGGACAAGTGCTTGGACCAGTCTTAATCAATATGATTTTTTTCAGTCTCTTTCAAGACATCTCCCTACAGACGAGGGCTCAACAATATGTGATTCTGTGAACATACATAGATCTGAGTTCCAGGACTAGCACCAGTGATAGAAAGTGGGAAAAGTCTTTTGGCTCAATATTTGCAACAGGCTTTATGAAGATCCCTGCCTGAACCTGATTGTTTTTCTCACATCAAGGGAAATAAATAGATTAATAAAGATCCACCTACTGGTACCCTATGTACTGAATTAAAACCAAACCAAACCAAATCAAACCAAAAAAAAAGACAAGTCCTTAAAGTTTGTTCTGCAGGTTCAATGGGTTGGATTGTAGAGCCCGACCTATACGTACATTTATGATTGTTAATGCTATAGTGAAGCCTCTGTAAATAAGTGCATGACACAAGCTAAATTCTTATCCCTCCACTGTCAAATAACATTTTTGATTATTATTTTTGTACACTTATATGAATTAACATCTAAGAAGTGATTATACATAAGTTTATGTCAAACTGGTGTTTGTCTGGTAACAGGTGCTGAAGGAGGCATCTTGCAGTAAAAGTTGCATCAGGATAAATCCAACTGCTCAGTAAATGACGGATGAAACATTATTTTTGTAGCGAAAGCTCAGCACTGCTTCAATAGGCTGAGGTCAACTGTATGAAGTTCAACAAGGCTGAGTGCCGGGTCCTGCACCTGGGGCACAACAATCCCAAGCAGAGCTACAGGCTGGGAGATGAGTGGTTAGAAAGTTGCCTGGCAGGGAAAGACCTGGGAGTATTGGTTAATTGTCGGCTGAATATGAGACGGCAGTGTGCTCAGGTGGCCAAGAAGGCCAACAGCATCTTGGCTTGTATAAGAAGCAGTGTGGCCAGCAGGAGTAGTGAAGTGATTGTTCCCCTGTACTCGGCTCTGGTGAGGCTGCACCTCAAGTACTGTGTTCAGTTTTGGGCCTCTCACTACAGGGACATCGAGGTGCTTGAGCGAGTCCAGAGAAGGGCAATGAAGCTGGTGAGGGGTCTGGAGAACAAGTCTTCCAAGGAGTGGCTGAGGGATCTGGGGTTGTTCAGCCTGGAGAAGAGATGGCTCAGGGGTGACCTTATTACTCTCTACAGGTAACTTAAAGGAGGCTGTAGCGAGGTGAGGGTTGGTCTATATGAGGGTTCTCCCATATTACCGGTGATAGGTTGAGGGAAGATGGGCTAAAGTTGCACCAGAGGTGTTTTAGGTTGGATATTAGGAAGAACTTCTTTACTGCAAGTGTTGTTAGGCATTGGAATGGGCTGCCCAGGGAAGTGGTTGAGTTACCATCCCTGGAGATCTTTAAAATACGTTTAGATGTAGAGCTTAGCAATATGGTTTAGTGGAGGACTTGTTAGTGTCTGGTCAGAGAGAGGTGGGACTAGGTGATCTTGGAGGTCTCTTCCAACCTAGATGATTTTGTGATTCTGTGATTCTGTAATTTATTATGAAGTCATACTTTCTTGAACAATATGAAGACAGACCTGCAAAATGTGGACATGAAAGTTTTCAGATCAGACAAGGGCTGCAAATTGCAACAAATTATTTCTTCTCTCATCTGCTTGCAAGAGTTCATTAAAATTTGAGTTCATTTTCCTGCAACCGGGTGGATGAATAGTAACCAGGAGACATCTTAGGACATGCAGAATTATAGAAGGCATGTCCATTTTGATGACATTATTTTTGTCCTAAAGCTGATAGTAAGGTCTCTCCATCTGCCAAGATCTCTGAGATATGCTCTAAATTAATTTTGAACAGATTTTCCATCTAATTGAAGATAAGCATCAAAGGAACATCATTAAGACTGTAAAATCAATCATGTAAACAATAGAAAATGCCAAAATCTTACATGGTACAGAAGTCCACAGAGAGAAACCAACAGTCCTTCATAGAGATCACTAAAATATTTTGGCACCTGTTCTCTGTCTTGCACTCCCTGGTATTTCATAAACATAAAAATATATATGTTGTATTAATCCTCTTTTGGACTCTGTTTACATCATTGTAAGCCAGTGACTTGATCAGGTCCAACGTATCTCTACATACACTAGATCATATCAGCCTAGATTTTCTACCATTAAGTTGAATGATACAAAGTCAAGCCAATATCTTCCCAATGTTTTGCAGAGGTGTAAGAGGTGTAAGGTGCAGAGGTGTTGTTTAACATACGAAGGGTGGGTGTTGTTTAACATACGAAGGGTGGGTGTCAGGAGTATGGAACTAGTTTCTTTTCAGTTGTGCCCAGAGACAGGACAAGATGCAACAGGCACAAACTGAAGCACAGGAAATTTCATCTGAATATGAGAGAGCACTTCTTTACTTGAGGGTGACAGAGCACTAGAACAGGTTGCCCAGAGTGGTTGTAGAGTGTCCTTCTCTGGAAATACTCAAACGCCCCCTGGATGCCATCCTGCGCAATGTGCTCTAGGGGGTCCTGCTTGGCAGGGGGTTGGACTAGATGATCTTTAGAGGTGTCTTCCAACCTTGGCCATTCTGTGATTCAGTGATTATGTAACCAACAACAACCACTAAGTGTACTGGGACCTACATATCCTACATATGGGGTAAGTCTAAGTTGAGGACTACAGGAATAGAGACTTAGCGCATGTGAGAGGACTGGTCCTGAAGACACTTTAGACTGAGCATGACCAGCACCCCCTTTGCTCTTAATGGAAGAGACAAGAAATTAAAGCTCTCCGTGACTTTTGCATCTTCTTCTACTGCACAGTAACAAGTTAACTCCATCACATTTCACACTGATTTTCACTTCTGTGTACCTGATCCAGGAGGCAAAAAGCTAACTATCAGCTACAGAAAAAATATTGAAATTTGTACCATAGATGGTAAATAATAATTAGAGATGTTTTAATAAGAATTGAATGAGATATTTTAAACACTGAAAGAAGTGATTTGTAAAAATGACAGCTTTTTGATTGTATAGATTCATTATTGAGGAGAAAATATAAGAAAAAAAAATCTAGTCACGATTTGTGTAACTGAGACACTAAAACAGGATCAGAATAATACAGACTGCATTTTGTACATCTTGATAGGTAGGGGTATTTTGGAGGATGTGAGAAACCTGGCTTGAGTCTGACTCAGGCAGAGCATGAATTTTATTCTTACATTACTTTATCACATGCTATTATCCAGAAAGCAGAAGGGTTTTTTTGTTTGTTTGTTTGTTTGTTTG
Organism: Netta rufina; assembly: GCF_964035555.1. Taxonomy (NCBI): domain Eukaryota; kingdom Metazoa; phylum Chordata; class Aves; order Anseriformes; family Anatidae; genus Netta; species Netta rufina. Next base: position 143,401,171 of record NC_140124.1, on the reverse strand, counting down.
TTTGTTTGTTTTCTCTAACTTTTAGCACTGTGCTGATCCAGACACAGAATAAAGATAACTGTTGAATTACTTGCATGTTTTTAAAGATGAGATTTTTCTGCTTTTCCTTTTAATTAAACCCATTTTCATTTCTTCCAGATTAAACCTTGCAAAATATGGAGTGAATGCCATAAACCTATCTTTAAACATTGAGTCCGTTAAAAAGGAATTTATTTCGTAGACTCACATCATTCTACCACATTCACCAATATCATTGTTCATCATATTAATAACTAATGATATGGCAGCAGTGCATCTCCAGCTAGTTGTGTTACATTCTAGAAGCTATTTATTAGGAAGATGGACACACTGAAGTGAGTTCAGAGAAGAGCAACAAAAAGCAGTATGGAGAATAAGGAAGCAGCCAGAAAAGACTAAAAGTGTAGATGGTAGTTATCATCAAAATACTGACATTTACAATTTTCAGGATTTTCACATTTTTAATACCATGTTTTAATGGTGACCATGCAGGTTTAGTGCAATAGCAGAACACAACAGTCTATACATATGTGGTGGTTTTACCGTTCTAGGCAGCTAAACACCACAACCACTCTCTCACTCCCCCTCCTTAGATGAGGAGGGGAAGAAGTAAAGCAAAGAATAACTCAAAGGGTTTAGATAAGGATAATTTAATTAAACGGAAATAATAATAATAATAATAGTTAAAGAAAGATTATTATGAACTAAACAATTTAACTAAAGGGATAAAAAAAGGGAAAGGGGAAAAGGGAGGGAGAAAGGAAAAAAAAGGGAGGAAAACAAACAAACAAAACAAATAAAGGCTATGTGGAACTGCAGAGGAAAGAAATTACTCTCTACTTCCCACAAATGAGTGATGCTTGATCGTGTTCTTGAAGCAGGGCCTCAACGCATGTAGCCAGTGTTCAGGAGGAGGACTGACATTTTCACAACGAGAGCCCACCCCTCTCCTCTTCTTCCTCTTTCCTTTTATTGCTGAGTGTGACATCATATGATATGGAATATCCCTTTGGTTGGTTTAGGTCAGCTGCCCTGGTGATGTTTCTCTTCTCACTTTTTTGCCCACCTCCTAGGAGGGTTAGAGAGAGTCCTGATGGTGTGCCAGCACTGCTTAGCAGTAGACACAACACTGGTGTGATAACACTGCTGTTAAGCCGCACACTGAAAAGCCGCAATGAGGTCTCCCTGGAGCTTTCTCTTCTCTAGGCTGAACAGCCCCAGCTCTCTCAGCCTATCTTTGTAGGAGAGGTGCTCCAGCCCCTTGATCATCTTCCTGGTCCTCCTCTGGACTCGCTCTAACAGATGAACATCCTTCTTGTACAGGAAGCCCCAGATGTGGATGCAGTACACCTAGCGAGGCCTCACGAGGGCGGAGCAGAGGGGGACAACCATCTCCCTTGACCTGCTGGGCACTCCTCTTTTGATGCAGCCCAGGATTCAGTTGGCATTCTAGGCTGCAAGCACACACTTCTGGCTCATTTGAGCTTTTCATCCATCAGAAATGCCAAGTCTTTCTCTGCAGAGCTGCTCTCAATGAGTTCTTCTCCCAGTCTGTACTCCTGTCTGGGGTTGCCCCAGTCCAGGTGCAGCACCTTGCACTTTGACTTGTTGAACCTCATTAAGTTCCCGTAGGCCCCCTTCTCAAACTTGTCCAGGTCCCTTTGGATGACATCCCTTCCTTCTATTGTATCAACTGCACCACTCCTTTTTGTGTCATCCGCAAATTTGCTGAGGGTGCACTCAATCCCACTGTCTATGTTATTGATAAAGGTATTATACAGTACCAGACAAGACAGACAATTGAGGGACACCACTCATCACTGGTCTCCACTTGGACATAGATCACCACTCTCTGGGTGTGACCTTCAAACCAACTCCTTATCCACTGAATGGTCCATCCATCAAATCCATCTCTCTCTGTCCTGGTTTCACTTAGGACAGAGTTAATTTTCTTGCTAGTAGCTGGTAGAATGATATGTTTTGGCTTAGGATGAGAAGAAAGCTGATAACACCCCGATGTTTTAATTGCTGCAGAGCAGTGCTTATATTAAGCCAAGGACATCTCAGCTTCTTGCTCTGTCCTGCCAACAGGCAGGCTGGGGGTGCAGCAGGAGCTGGGAGGGGACAGACCCAGGAGAGCTGACCCAAACTAGCCAAAGAGGTATTTCATACCATCTGACATCATGCTAAACAATATATAGGGGTGGCTAGCTGCGGGAGGGGCGCCGGACTGCTCGGGGTTAGGCTGGGCATTCATCAGCGGGTGGTGAGCAATTGCATTGTGCATCACTTGTTTTGTACACATTAGTAGTAGTACTATTATCATCATTACTGTTGTTTTTATTATTGTTATTATTATTTTCCTGTCTTAATAAACAGTCTTTATCTTAACTCATGAGTTTCCCGTTTCTCTCCCCCATCCCAGAAAGCGAGGGTGGAGGGTGAGCAAATGGCTGCGTGGTGTTTAGCTGCTGGCCGGGTTAAACCATGACAGTCCTTTTTGGCACCCTACCTGGGGCTTCTTCAGCATGACCCACCTCCTCCTCTGATTATATCCCAAAGTATTTGCCTTCTGGCCAGTCCATAATCACTTCCAAGATTCCTGGGTGACTGGGGTTTCCTAGTCGAGTCTGCTGAGTAATCAGTGCAACCCACTTGCTCCATGTAGCATCAGTTGCATGATGTGTAGAGGGAACCCTTCCTTTGAACATCCAGCCTAGTACCGGCAGTCAGGGTGCTAGGAGGAGCTGAGCTTCAGTACCGACCACCTCCGAAGCAGATCAAACTCCTTCATATGCTGCCAATATCTCCTTTTCAGTTGGAGTGTAGCTGGCCTCAGATCCTCTGTATCCCTGACTTCAAAATCTCAGGGGTCGACCTCGAGTTTCCCCAGGTTCTTTCTGCCAGAGGCTCCAGGTGGGGCTGTTCTCCCCGGCTGTGGTGTAGAGCACATTCTTTACATCTGGTCCTGTTCGAGCTGGCCCAGGGGCCACTGCATGAACTATTCCCTGCTTGATTTGTTCAAAGGCTTGTCGTTGCTCAGGGCCCCATTCAAACTCATTCTTCTTACGGGTTACTTGGTAGAGCGGGTTTACAATCAGACTGTAATTTGGAATGTGCATTCTCCAAAACCCCACACCACCTAGGAAAGTTTGGGTTTCTTTTTTGCTAGTTGGTGAAGACATAGGTGTTATTTTGTTGATCACATCCATTGGGATTTGATGACGTCCATCTTGCCATTTTATTCCTAAAAACTGGATCTCTCGTGCAGGTTCTTTGACTTTATTTTGTTTTATGTCAAAACCGGCTTTCAGAAGGATTTGGACTATTTTCTTCCGTTTCTCAAAAACTTCCTCTGCTGTGTCACCCCACACAATAATGTCATCGATGTACTGCAGGTGTTCAGGAGCTTCCCCCTGCTCCAGCGCAGACTGGATCAGCCCATGGCAAATGGTAGGGCTGTGTTTCCACCTCTGGGGCAGCCGATTCCAAGTATATTGGACTCCCCTCCAAATGAAAGCAAACTGCGGCCTGCACTTTGCTGCTAGAGGGATGGAGAAAAATGCATTAGCGATATCAATTGTGGCATACCACTTGGCTGCCTTCAATTCCAGTTCGTACTGGAGTTCCAGCATGTCCGGCACTGCAGCACTCAGTGGTGGCGTCACTTTGTTCAGGCCACGATGGTCCACTGTTAGTCTCCACTCACCATTAGACTTTTGCACTGGCCATATGGGACTAATGAAAGGTGAATGAGTCTTGCTGATCACTCCTTGGCTCTCCAATTGATGAATTAGCTTATGAATGGGAATCAGGGAGTCTCGGTTAGTGCGATATTGCCGCCAGTCTTTTGAAAGAACTGGCCCTTGGGGTAGCCTGAAGATTGTTGAGCTGGAAGCTAACTGGTAAAACACTTGCTGTCTGTCAGGGGGCATAAACAGTAAAGATGAATTGGTTTAAAACAACACTATCTTGATAGAATATCTTTGCCAGAGTTTTTGCTACTTCTTTTCCCCTCAAATCCCTGAAATCCTAATCCTGTGGTTCTTTCTTTATTCTGGGGTCAAAAAGCAAAACAAAACAAAACAACAACAACAACAAGATGCCTTTTCCGCAGTATTTTCCTACTGGATGCTATTGCTGTGAGTTTGCTTGCATGTGCATATTATTTATTTGTCTTAGAGAAAATAACAAAAATATATATATATACATGAAAGATATTCTCTCTTGCACTTAGCATATGTACATCTATATACAATTTCATTATTTCTGCAACAGCAAGATGGCTGATTTTTAAATGAGATATATTAATTGCAGAACTTGTTCCAGTGAAAAATATACCTCTGAAATCTTTCAAATACTTTACACATTCTGACCTGGTTACCACAGTTGAATCTTAGGGTTTATTAAATATGGTGTCTACTCTAATTTTCCCTACTTATTATACCAATGAATACAACAAAACAAAACAAAACAAAACAACAACAACAACACGTGGTAGATTATTAGTTACATGTATAAATGAAGAAGAAAATAAAGGAAAATACAAGAATCTTAGGATACCATAGATGGTATGAAAAATTAAGACTTCAATGACATTTTGTTTATCACTATACATTATGCTAAATGTTTGTATCTAAATCCATCTGTAAAGCTAACAAAACAAATATGCATTCAGCTGTTCCCATTAGATCAACAGAAATCTGTTCATCTTCCATCCAGATGTTCATCTAAAATATGTTAGTAAATCTAAATGTGATTTAATGTTAGGAAGAAAATGAACGATTGTAGAGAAGGACTATGTACCTCAGAATCACAGAATAAAAATAGAGAGGAGCAACATGACAAATATCAGTGTTATGAAAACTGACAGTGAAGGGTTACACTTACATTCATAAACAATTCACATTGAGTTTTAAACTATTCACATTATAAAGATCAAATAAATGTGTGTGATGGCAATTAATCATACATATATATCTTATTTTGTGTTACAGAACCAATATTGTAACTACAAAGTTTATCAATAAAAATTAGAATGAGTAATTCATCAGAGATACCAAAGATATCAGAGCATGAAGAAGCAAGCTGAAAAATCCTTATTTCTCAGCAGTGTCCCTGATATTCTCAATTTTATCAGGGCAACATGACTTGGCTGGAGGTAATGAGTTCTTACGCTTTCAGAAAGCCTAAGAATCTTTTGAATGTTCTTTCACTGAAGTTCTGACACAACTACTGAGACACGGTGGGATAGCTTTCATGACTAGAATGTGGCCATGTGCTTTTTAGGAAGGACAGGCCAGGAAGGCGAGGTGCTCATAAAGTTGCTCTTTATGTGAGTGAGCATCTGGAATGTATGCAGCTCTGGATAGGGGAAGACAAAGTGTGAATTGAAAGCCTTTCGGTAAGGATTAAAAGACAAGCCAACAGGGGTGACATCGTGCAGGGTGTTTACTACAGGCCACGGGATCAGGAAGAGGAAGTGGATGAGGCCTTCTACAGGCAGCTGCAGGTTGCCTCCCATTTGCAGGCACTGGTTCTTATGGGGGACTTTAACCACCCTCATATTTGGTGGGAAGACAACACAGCTCAGAACAAACTGTCCAGGTTATTGCAGAATACTGTGGATACTGGTACTAACAAACAGAGATGGTCTAGTTGGAAACATGAAGGTTGAGGGCAGTCTCAGCTGCAGTGAACAAGAGATGTTGGAGTTCAAGATCCTGCAAGGAGGAAACAGGGCAAAAAGTACTCTGGATTTCAAGAAAGTTAACTTTGACATGTTCAGGGACCTAATTGGAGGAATCCACTGGGGCAGTGCCTTAGAGGGAAAGGGGGTCCAGGAGATTTGACTAATATTCAAGCACCACTTCCTCCAAGTTCAGGATTGGTGCATCCTTACAAGAAAGAAGTCAAGCAAGAGGAGCAGGTGACCTGTGTGGATGGGCAAAGATCTTTTGAGAAAACTTAAACAGAAGAAGAAAACATACATGATATGGAAGAAGAGACAAAACACTTAGGTGGAATATAGGAACATTGTCAGAGAATACAGCAAAAAAAATGAGGAAGGCCAAGGCCCAGGTAGAATTAAATTTAGCAAGAGACATCAAGGATAGCAAGAAGGGCTTCTTCAAAAATATCATCAGCAAAAGAAAGACTAAGGAAAATGTGAGTGTGCTGCTAAATGACGTGGGTGCCTTGGTGATGGCAGATACAGAGAAGGCAGAGCTACTGAATGCCTTCTTTGCTTCAGTCTTCACTGCTAAAGCTGGCCCCCATGCACTACTGAGCCTGGAAATGAGAGAAAACCTGGAGAGAATAAATCTTTCCCGTGGTTGAAGAGGATTGGGATAAAGGTTATTTAGGCAAGCTAGACACCCACAAATCTATGGACCCTGATGGAATGCACCTGACAGTGCTGAGGGAACTGTTCGGTGTTATTGTTAAGCCACTCTCTATAATCTTTGAAAGGTTTTGGAGAACAGGAGAGGTGCCTAAGGACTGGAAGAAAGCCAACATCACTTTGGTCTTCAAGAAGGTCAAGAAGGAACACCTAGGAAAATATAGGCCAGTCAGCCTCAACTCCATCCCTGGAAAGGCAATGGAGCAACTCATCCTTGAGGCCATCTCTAAGCATGTGGAGGAAAAGAAGGTGATCACGAAGCAGTCAACAAGGATTCATCTAGGGGAAGTCGTATTTAACCAACCTGAGTTCTACGATGAGATGACTGCCTGGATGTATGAGGGGACAGCAGTGGAGGCTGTCTACCTTGACTTCAGTAAGGCTTTTGACATTATCTCCCATAACATTCTCCTAACCAAGCTCCAGAACTGTGGGATCCATGAGTGGACAGTGGGGTGAATTGAGAACAGGCTGGATGGCAGAGCTTTGAAGGCTGTGCTCAACAGTGCCGAGTTACTTGGAAGCCTGTGGCAAGTGGTGTCCTCCAGGGGTCAGTATTGGACCCAGTACTGTTCAATTTACTTAGCAATGACCTGGGTGAAGGGACAGACTGCACCCTCAGAAAGTCTGTGAATGATACAAAGATTGACGGAGTGGCTGACATACCACAGGCCTGTACGGCCAGCTGTTCAGAGGGAACTCAACAGGCTGGAGGGTCAGGCCAAGAGAAGCTTCATGAGGCTCAGCAAGGGAAAGTGTAGGGTCCAGCATTTGGGGAGGAACAATGTCAGGCACCAGTACAGGTTGGGAGCTGAGCGGCTGGAGATCAGCTCTGTGGAGAAGGACCTGGACATCGTGGTGGACAACAAGTTAACCATGAGCCATCAGTGTGCCCTTGTGGACAAGAAGACCAATGGGATTCTAGCCTGCATCAGGAGGACTGTGGACAGCAGGTCGAGAGAGGTGATCCTCCCCCTCTACTCAGCTCTGAGGAGGCTGCATCTGGAATATAGTGTCTAGTTCTGGGCTCCCCAGTACAAGGGGAATGTAGAACTTCTAGAGAGGGTCCAGCGTAGAACCATAAAGATGTTTAAGGGATTGGAGCATCTGCCTTATGAGGAAAGACTAAGTCAGATGAGCCTGTTTAGCCTAGTGAAGAGGAGAAGTGAGATGGGCCTGTTTAGCCTAGTGAAGAGGAGATTGAGAAGGGATCTTATCAACCTCTATAAATACCTGAGGGGACAGTGTAAGGAGAATGGGACCAAACTCTTCTTGGTGGTGGCCAGTGATAGGAGAGGGGGTAATGGGTATAAATTGAATGACAGGAGGTTTCATTGCCATATGAGAAAGAACTTCTTTATAGTTCAGGTGACAGAGCACTGGAACAGGCTGCCCAGAGAGGTCATGGAGTCCCCTTTAGAGTTCAAAACCCACCTGGATGTGAACATACTCTAGGTGACCCTGCTTGAGCAAGGGGTTTGGACCAGATGATCTCTGGAGGTCACCTGCAATCTCAGTCATTCTGTGATTCTGTGATTCCCTGTGTCTCCTCAGATTCATTTAGGGAAATGGAGATGAACTTGAGGATCCCATGATCTGAAGTATGAAGGGCTATTTGGGATCAGGCTAACATATATAGCACAGTATTCCTATACTCAATTTCCACAGTGTATTTACAGAATTAGTATTCAGTTACTAGATAATCTTATAGTTCTGCTTCCTGAAAAAGAAGCAGGAAAAAAAAAACACCTTGAGTGTCAGCACAAGTTTCAGATAATACAAAGTATTTAGTTGTTGGGTGTTGAGAGTGTATGATGTCTGAAAAATTCTTCAGTCAGTGTATGGCCCCTGATTCAGTAAAAGTATCTTTTTATTCCTTCTGTAATGCTGCTAGTTTTTAAGCCAGTTTTTAAACCAGCAGAGTATACCTGTCCAAACCATGGGCTGCCAGCTTCTTCAGGAGAATACTGTGGGAGACCATATCAAAAGCTTTGCTGAAGTCTAGGTAGACTGCATCAACACCCTGTCCCTTACCAACAAAGCGGGTCACCCGGTCATAGAAGGAGATGAGATTGGTCAGGCAGGACTTGCCTTTCATGAAACCATGCTGGCTGGGTCTGATCCCTTGTTTGTCTTGCATAAGCTACATGATTCCTCTCAAGATAATCTGTTCCATAACCTTCACTGGCACTGAGGTTAGGCTGACAGGCCTGTAGTTCTCTGGGTCCTCCTTATGACCCCCGCTTATAGATGGGCGTCACTTTAGCAAGTCTCCAGTCATTTGGGACCTCTCTGGTTAACCATGACTGCTGGTAATTGATGGAAAGTGGCTCAATAATCACATCCGCCAACTCCCTCAGCTCCTGCAGGTGGATTCCTTCTGACTTCATGGACTTATGACAGTCCAGGAGAAGCAGCAGGTCTCCAAGTATTTCTCCTGTGTGTGTGTGGGGGGGGGTTATTCTGCTCCTCATCCAAGACTTGCATGTTAGGAGGCCGAGTATCCTGAGGTTAAGTGGTCTGGCTAGTAAAGACAGATGCAAAGAACGCATTGAGAATCTCAGCCTTTCCTTATCCTCAGTAGTCATTAAAAATTTGGTTGCACTACAGCTTAACCAAGTGCCTTTCTGTATTTTCAATGTGACAAAAGAGACACAGTCAGAAAATGACCAAAGCTGACAGTTATCTCTAGAGATCATGTACTTCAAACTGCTGCTCAAAGCAGGATCACCTGAACAGATTGCTCAGGTATGTGTCCTGCCCAAGAGTGGATGATCTAGAATGCCTCCAACCATTTCTGGGTTTATCCATGTGTATATTGCAGGATTTATTCTGAGTTGGAACACAGTGTGATCTAAAAGCTCACTGCAATGTTGAGAAAGCAAATACTTTATCAAGTAGTTCTGCTATCACAGTCTGAAATTAATGTTGATGGCATTGGTTATACACACAGACAATGCTCTGCACACTACTTAAACTTTCTAATTAATGACTTCCTGTTTCCCTCAGCTATAACTTATTTCAGTTAGTCTCACAACAAGAACATATTAGCGTACTAGTGCTGGCACCAAACACACACCGTGTTAAACATAAATTACTAAAAGATGCTGTCATAAATAAGGGAATTCAGGTTCTAGTACTGTCAGTTTCTTTCTGCTCTTCAGTTAAATAACCTGTTTTCATGGGCTTAATGCAGCATGATTAATTAATGATAATTTTTACAGTTCTAATGTCTTCAAATTAAAAAAAAAAAAAAAAAAAAAAGAACAAAGCAACACTAGTTTTCTAGCAGTTAAAAGTTAGTGGTTGTATTGTTTCATATTCCACCACCCAAAAGGGAATATATTCTTATCTTTTCATACTTACTGTTGCTTAATAGTTTCTCCCTGCACATCAGTAAAGCACAGAGAAATCATATTGTCTGTGTAGCATAAAAAATTGAAACTTCTATCAGGCAACAAATGACAAAATCCCTAGAGAAGCTATCTTGTGGGTAGGCTTTCTTGTTTGTTCATTTTCATTGATTTTAAGTGATACACCTAAGTAGTAACAACAGTGTTTGGAATACTTAGTTTCTTACCAAATATCTTACCTGTATACTTACAGGTAGAATTTTAAAATTGGGAAAGAATTGTGAAGTAAATCAGACTGATCTTGGTTAACCTGAGATCTTCTCATCAAACATTCATTCTAATAAATGTTTTAAAAGCACCACTAGGAAAACTGGATGATAAAGTAGTGTTAGAATTTTCATTCACATGTTCTGGGATCTACAGATAAGTAAAAGCTTCCCTGTCTCTTAGAGATGTGGTTATAATGAATATATGGAGGAGAGGGGAGTGGAAAGCATAGTGAGACTGCAAGAATTGCCAAAATAGTTTCAAGGGAGGGGGAGTGTTAACAACTTAAATCATTGCTTTTGAGATGGGAACTTAACATTTCCTTCTGTGATGTTGTATTGTTTTTTGTTTGTTTGTTTGTTTTTGCTATGCGGTGTTCATTTCACAGTGGAATGCAGTTCAAAAGACTGTAATTATTCTTGGTTATTCACATCAATCACAAAGGAAAGGTTTTATCTCATACTCTGGAGAAGGCTAGGCAGTCCTTGTATAGTACTTCACGGTGTCAGTAATCCCACTGACATGAAGTAGGAATAATGATAGAGTGACCAGAGATATAGTGTATGTTGGTATTTGAAATGAAATATTAGAGCACTTTTATTCTTTGCTCACTTGGATGCTAGATTAGAAACACAGTAGTTTCAATACTATTATTTGCAACTACACACCACCGTCTGTGTGACTGAAAACAATGGCATATACAGAAAGATAGCCCATTGTCCTGGTTTTAGCTAAGATAGAGTTGGTTTTCCTCCTAGTAGCTAGTAGGGTGCTATGTTTTGGATTTAGGATGAGACGAATGTTGATAACACACTGATGTTTTGGTTCTTGCAGAGCAGTGCTTACACCGAGCCAAGGATGTTTCAGCTTCTTGTTCTGTCCTGCTGGCAGGCAGGCTAGGGGTGCAGAAGGAGCTGGGAGGGGACAGACCCAGGTGTCGTGGTTCCGCTCGAGTGGGCAGCCGAGCTCCACCACAGCCGCTCTCTCACTCCCCCTCCTCAAAGAGGAATGGGGAGAAAATATGTGAAAAGGGCTCAAGGATTAAGATAAGGACGAGAAAATCACGCAATAATTATTGTAACGGGCAAAACAGACTCGGCATAAGGAGATAGTAAGATTTATTGCCTATTACTAACAAGCGAGAGAAGTGAGAAAACAAAGGAAAAAGCAAATCAAAAGCACCTTCCCCCCCATCCACCCTCTTCCACCTCCTCCCCCCGAGCGGCGCAGGGGAACGGGGGAATGGGGGTTATGGTCAGTCTACAGCACTTCTTCTCTGCCGCTCCTTCTCGGTCACTCTCGTCCCCTGTGCTGTGGGGTCCCACCCACGGGATGCAGTCCTTGATGAACTGATCCAGCGTGGGCTTCCCACAGGCAGCAGCTCTTCCAGAACTGCTCCAGATATGGGTCCGTACCACGGGGTCCATCCCTCAGGAGAAAACTGCTCCAACCTGGCTCCCCTACGGGCAGCAGCTCCTGCCGGGTCACCTGCTCTACCGTGGTCTCCTCCACGGGCTGCAGCGTGGAACCCTGCTCCACCGTGGTACTCCATGGGCTGCAGGGGGACATCCTGCTTCACCGTGGTACTCCATGGGCTGCAGGGGGACATCCTGCTTCACCGTGGTCCTCACCACAGGCCGCAGGGGACTTCTGCTCCGGCGCCTGGAGCACCTCTCCCCCTCCCTCTACACTGACCTTGGTGCAAGGCTGTTCTCTCACTCCACTGACTCTCCCGGCTGCTGTCTGGCGCAGCGTTTTTTCCCTGTCTTAAATATGCTCTCACAGAGGTGCAAAACAACATCGCTTATTGGCTCAGCTCTGGAAAACAATGGGGCCCTTCCCAAACATGGGGCAGCTTCTAGATCTTTCTCACAGAAACCACCCCTATGGCTCCCTGCTACCAAAACCTTGCCACGTAAACCCACTACACCAGGACAGCTGACCCAAACTGGACAAAGGGATATTCCATACCATCTGACGTCATGCTGATCAATTAATATGGGGGGCTGGCCTGGATGGGGGGGCCGGCTGCTCAGGGATAGGCTGGGCATTGGTCATTGGGTGCTGAGCAATTGCATTGTGCATCACTTGCTCTGTACATATTATTATTATTATTATTATTATTATTATTATTATTATTATTATTATTATTATTATTATTATTTTCTGTCCTAATAAACTGTCCCTATCTCAACCCACAGGCTTCAGTTTTCTCGTTTCTCTTCCCCATTCCAGAGAGGAAGGTGGGAGGGTGAGCGAACGGTTGTGTAGTGCTTAGCTGCTGGCGGGTTAAACCACAACACTCATTCCATTTTATTTTTATTTATTTATTTCTTTATTTTTGGTGAAGCTGATATGGATTTTAAGCAGAAAAAGCTAGTGTCTCAAAAGAAGTTGTCACAAATATTTCTGTGGCATGTCTTGCTTTCCTGCAGTTACAAATAGCCCTGAACTTGAAGGATTTTTTTTTGGCATTTATTTGACAGGCAAAGAGAATGGAATTCAAGTGTTTTGTAAGCCAGGAGTTACAAGACTTTCCTTGTAATGTCAGATTTTACAGCGAGTCCCCTGATGCTATAAAGCTTCAAAATTGGCATGGGAAGAAAGAGAAGGCAAAATAGGAAGCTACAAGTACAGTCTGCTGTCATTGCGTTCTGTTGTGCAAGATCCAGCTAGCAAATATGACGTAGAATAGTTCAGCTTTCTGGAAGATCACGTGATATGAAGTTCACAGGCATCATTCTTTTATTCTTTTTATTTTTTTCTTCATTATCCATTCCTGTGTTTGAATTTCCAAAATGTCTGTATGAGCACATTTTATGTTTTTTGACAGTTATGAACAAATGTATGTTTCCTTCTGCTTACATATGTTTACTTTCCATTTTCATAAACTCAAAGAATAAGGTAGGTTGGAAGGGATGTCTAGAAGTCATCTAGTCCAACACCTCAATCAAAGAAAGATAAACTTTGAATTTGGATTCAACATGGAAGCTAGATTAGGTAGCTTGTGACTACTATGGGTAAATTTATTTTACAGGCTATCTATATAGCTTTACTGTCTAACAGCCTGTATGCAGTTATTATCAAATTATAATTTATTATTATCAAACAATAGCCATACCAGTTCATTGGAATAGTACTTTTTCTGTTGACTTCACAAATAAATTACTGTTCAAGGTACCATTACTGGGCACCCTAGAGCTCTGAACAACACATTTTCCTTTTCATCTGTTTACAGACTTCTTCCTAACATTTAGCTGTCATTCTTAGGATAGAACTCTGTATCTAATGTTTTTGAGAACTAACCCACACTATTTTTCACAGTCTATATTGTATTAATCTGTCTGAGAAATTGTGGTACTGCCATTGCCCCCAAAAATCCAGGTTAATCCATGAAAGATTTCAATTATTTTAGATTAAGCTTGTGAGAACAATTGAATAGAATGCTTCAGATAAAATTTGTCTCTGTCTTGAATAATTTTGCAAAAAAAAAAAAAAAAGATATTTTTATTGTTGTTGTTTTCTGTTTGTTTGTTTTTCACTGTTATGAGAAGAGCTGACCCTTTCCTTTACATGCAAAATGGGAAATGTATCATGTTATTAGACTATCTGTCACAGGAGAAAATCATTCTCAGGGTGAAGAAATGTCTGTCCTACCTGGAGATTACATAGTGTGGTACTAGAATTACTGTATCAAATGCAGTATCTATACAAAGAACCACATCTCCAAATACTGTGTTTTCTAAAAGGAATTCTATTTTACATGGAAGCATAGGAGGCCTTGGGCAAAATTATAACTGACCTTCAATGTCATTTTCTCTGTATCACAGTCCTTAACCTCATAAATGCCAAACAGTTCATCATTAATATTCTCATTATCATCTTTGCTAAAATTTGTACACTTTCTTACTGACACTGTTTGGAGAACTATCTGTGTACATTCTTACATTATGATGAATGACTGAAAGACAGGTTGAAAAAAAAAACACACAAAACAAACAAACCACAACAACAAAAAACTAATAATGCCTTAAAGCTTATTTTTGGGTGCCCCAGTAAATAAATAGAGATTTAAAAAGTCGTTCTTAAATTGTGTTTGGAAAATTAGGTTGCTTACTAGCTTTAAATTGCTTATGAAGCTGAAAATCCAGAGAAGCTGTTAAAATTCACAACATCACACCTTTGATGAAATAGTTTGAGTGATTAAAAATCTATGTCAGTCATTATAATCTAATTTGGTTTTATCCACTTGTTTAATTTTGTGTTTTCCATTTCATTTTGACTTTCCAAATCACCAACTGTGCTTCAGATTATCTATTTATTCATTCACTGGATTAATATATATATATATATATATATTTTTTTTTTTTTTTTTCCTAGTTCACTGGAACCACTTTCTCAAAAGAGCATAATTCTAAAGATTTGAAAAGTGTTCTTTGGACAGGAAGGCATCACCAAACATAAAGGGACCGGGGGAGTGGAGAGGCAGTCACTGATCTCTTCCCTCTGGTTACCAGCAACAGGATCCAAGGGAACATACATGGAGCTGGGACAGGGGAGGCTCAGGGTGGGTGTTAGGAAAAGGTTCTTCATCGAGAGGGTGGTCAGGCACTGGAACAGGCTCCCCACAGTCATGGCACCGAGCCAGCTGGAGCTCAAAAAGCATTTGGGCAACATTCTCAGACACATGGTCTGATTTCTTTGGGTGGTCCTTTGGGGACCCAGGAGTCGGACCCTTGATGATTGTTGTGGATCCTTTTTAACTTGGATATTTTATGATTCTATGATAAAAATTAGTTATTATTGCAAATTTAGAAATGTGTATATTTAAGATCATGTGAATTCCCTGGATGTCATCACATCACTTTTTACTTTAAAAAAATTACTCAGAATTTCAAAGAGAATTAATTAACTAAAATGATACAGTTATATTGCATTAATTATAATGTATTCTTGAATCAGTTACTTATTCTAAATACATACTTGCATTACAGTCAGACTGAGTCTGCTTATTTTTAATAAATGTTTTATATCAAAAAAATACATTTTCAGTTGTTGGATATGCAGTATACTAAAATCATAAAAGTAATCACTAATAAATATGTTGCTGTATTAATTTCCAGAGATACGTGTTATGGATTCTGCTTCTAGTATATTGAGTTAAATATTCCATAATAGCAATTTGTCCATTGTAACAATAATGTTTAATTCAGCAATTTCATTTCTTATATCCCTCCCCACAAGGAAAGAAAACTAAATAAAATAAAGATAACAAAATTAGTTTCTTCTAAATGCATACAGGTTGAATTTAATTCTGAGTTAGGAAGCCAGTTTCTTTCCTTTATAATATTAACAAAGATGTATTTATCTCTTATTACTTATTTCCTGATTTAACATCAAACAACGCCAATCTCTGGATGAAAAGGGTTTAATAGAAGGAAATTAAACAAGAATCACTGAATACATATTGAACTTTTACGTTTAATACATCCTTACGTACTTATTGAAGGAAATTTTGAATATTTTGAAAAAACAAAAACAAAACAAAACAAACAAACAAACAACAACAACAAAAAAAAACAATCCTTAAACCCTGTATGCATTCTTTGAATTATTTTTGAATATGAAGTTGATACATAAATGTAAAATAAAAGGACTGAGAAAGAGGACCAGCTGCTCTTTAAAAGAAAGTAATAGTTGTAGTTGACTTTATTTATTTATTTATTTATTTTGTCAATTTTGTTTTGTACTAGCTATAGCATTTTCTAAATGTTATTTCATTGATTTAAAAAAATCTCCTCAAGGAGAACTAAATCTGAAATTATTTATCTGAAATTATTTATTATATTTATTATTTATCTGAAATTATTTATTATATTATTTTAATATGGTAGTCTTGAATTCAATAGATATTCTGTATAGGTAGTTCATATGAAAAATTTATACTACAATATTTAAATTAGATTTTTGTTTTACTTGAGCAAAATCTAAAGCTCAAATAGCCCCAAAGTTCATATCAGGAAATAATTTTGCAATCTACTTTTCAGATATTTTTAGTGGTTCTTGTAGGCTGAATTTTGTATTATCAGTGTTTACTCAGATACACAAAACAGAAAATGTTGGTGTTTGAACAAAGGTGATAAACTTGCTAAACTTCTATTAAATGTTGTAGGTACCAAAGTGATTCTGAGATACTTGAATTTAAAACTGTGTTGCTCGACACCTTTACGTTTTTTTTCCCTCTGTTAAATGAAGTTATTCAGTTTCCATATGTTCAGTGTGTTGCTGTATCTGGCCAGATTTTGATAGGTCATTCAGCTTAGCACCTAGAGCATACCTGTGCCCAGCATCAACTCTGAAACTGGGCTCCAGATGTAGGGCTCTGCAGGATTAAAACCCTTGACTGTTGTCAGACCATGCTTAACATACCTCATAAAATACAGCGATGACCAGAGCTTACTTTTCTGAAAAGTTGGATCATAAAGAAAATGATGGCTTTCCTTCCCACTGAACAGCTAATGTTTATATCATTTATCCAGAAAATGTAAAATATGATTTTTTCTCAAATGAGTTTCTATATGAGTTTTTCTTTCTGCCAGAGAAACAACCCTAATCATTCCCTGTGAGAGAAAGAGAAGGGTCAGCAAATTCTCTGCCTCTCTTAAGCTGTGCAGCAAGGCCCTCATAAATAAATAAATAAATAAATAAGAACACATTGAACACATGCAGCATAACAAGGGCAGGGCTCTGCTTACGCTTGTATCACTGCTTCTTTTTTACATCCAATGATTAAATAAAAATAACCATAAAAAAATCATGTACAATTTTATCTTTGAGATGACAGTGTCTTGAATTCTCTGTTATCTCTTCTTCCACCCCCTTGGTGGATCTCCACCCCATCCTTTCTTGTCTGTAACACAGTGAAACAGACCTCTTCTGATTGTTGGGCAAGCTTCGTTATGCTTGTCAACTTTCTGCAAGGTACTTGTTACTGGCCTGCTGAAAGGGCTCTATACCCATATGACTTTTGATAATCTCTTTTTCTCTCTACACAGTATGCATGACAGAGATGACAGAGGTCTGGGGAGTTCTATATATGGTAAGTGTCTGGGAGACATAAGCCATTAATATATATATATATATACATACATATATATATATATATTCTTTGAATATCTGGCTTCCAGTTTCAAGGTTCAGGTTTAAGAAACTGTACTGGGTCTGGCTGGGGGGCTAACTTTCCCTGCAGTGGCCCATACAGTGCTGTGCTCTGCACTTGTAGCTAGAACAGCACTGGTATCACACCAGTTTTGTGTCCACTGCTTAGCAGTGCTTGCACAGGATCAGGACTCCCTCCAACCTGATTCTCTTCCCCCTCCCCCAAGCCAGCAAGCTGAGGGTAGGCAAGAGGTGGGGAGGGGACATCACCAGGGCAGCTGACCTAAACCAGCCAAAAGGATATTCCATACCATGTGGTGTCACAATCAGCAATAAAATATGGGAAAGGGGAAGGCGGTGGTGGTGGTGTGTGTGTTCTCATTATGAAGACATCTGTCCTCCCAAACAATTACTATGCATAGTGAGCCCGTGCTTTCCAGGATGTGGTTGAACATCATGAAAACATACATAAAATCACAAATTTTCTGTGTGAGGTCAAGATCAGAGGGGAAGATGAGCACATACGGTTAGAATATATCAGATTTGCAGTCATTAGATGAATAAATATATGGGTAGCAAAAATGTAACATTTTGGGTACATTGGATTGAGTTTTACACATTTTTAATTGCATGTGGACAAATAGCATTTCTGTAAATGTTCTATCCAATTCTTTTCAGCACTAGGTGTTACTCCTAGAAACCTGTTTTTACACAGCTGTCCAGCAAATCACGCTATTGACAGTAATGCTCAGACAATTAATAGTTTCAAGAAAACATGACAAAAAGCTCACTTCAAATCAAAAATAGTTAATGCTTACCTCAGCAAGTATGTGCTTTCTCCATCAGGAAAAATACTGATAGTTCTTGGTATGTTTGCTTTGTGTTTCAGTGAACCACTGACATTGAGAACTTCCAATGAGCTGCTCACAAAAAAAGAGTAAGATTAAGAATTTTCCCTGGATTGGCTTATTTACTTTTTGCACCATGGTATTCCTAAGTGACACCACTGATCAGCTAGTGCTTTGTAGACACCTACCCATACGGCCAACTATAGAAAGTCTTATGATCAGTCTCCCTGTACTAAGAGTTACTAGTGATATCTTATAGTTTTTAACCTATGGAATTTACTGTAGGAAGAAAGGAATTATGTAAAGTTCATAGAAAAAGCAACTGTTTATATAACAAAGAAAAAAAAAATCATCCTCAGAAATTAGTATTCCCTCACCATTTTCTGCAGACTGAATGGATTTATAAGTGATTTTGTTATTTGTTTGTTTGTTTTCCTCCTAAATTTCTCTCTGACTAGTCATTCAGTATCATGCAAAAAGACTTGCTTGAAGGGCAGTAACTGGCATGAAAACTCACTTCAAAGACGGAAAATGGAGTGATTGCCTCTGCCTGTCTCTGTCTGTTTCAGTTGAACCAAAGCAGCCCCTGGGCTTATAGCAGGTGAATTCCAAGAGCACAGATGAACAAACTGATTCATAGTGTTTATCAGTCTTTTGAAAATAAAATGGACCTACTTAAGTCATTATTGCAATGCAACAAGATGTGTCCAGACATGAAGCTTCTATTCTCTCATCAGGAGTCCAATAGTGCCATCCAGCTTACCATCTGTTCTTCCTCCCCCCCCCCCCCCCCCGCCCCCCATGAGAATTTGCATTTCTGCAAAGACAAGCATAGTTTTGTGATGTCTCTCCTATGAGATGAAACCTAGATCAGAATACAGGATCTACATAACACCAAAGAGCTGTTCATTTTAAATGTAACAGAGCACTAGAACACCTGTCTAGAAGGCTTAGAGCAGGCTAAGTGACTATCCTTCATTTTGAAGAAACATCCAGACCCCTGTAGTTATTCCCTGGTACGGCACTAGTTCCCATTTTCCTCAATATATAAGATGTGCCAGCAATGGGATGATGCATAACTAAAATATTGTTATATTTTAACATGTCCCATGACTAGGAATCATCACAGGGCTGTCTAATTCCTAAGTAACATGAACTGAGCAACCAAACCATACCTCGCAGGAAATGTGAGATGAAGCCAAATTTT
Organism: Netta rufina; assembly: GCF_964035555.1. NCBI lineage: Eukaryota > Metazoa > Chordata > Aves > Anseriformes > Anatidae > Netta > Netta rufina. The sequence continues at coordinate 143,381,917 of NC_140124.1, read as the reverse complement.
CCCTGTTCCTTTTTTAGCACAGGAATGGTTTTACACAGACCTTCAGAATAAAATAGTGGGTCTTCTCAGAAGTTACAGACTTAATATATTTGAATATTTTACAGACTGTAAAAATATAAGACATTTTTTCAACCTTGAAGAACAAACTATTTAAAAGCAGACATATTTTTCCCCTCTCCTTTTTTTTTTTTTTTTTTTCCCTTAGATGTTACCAGTATTTGTTATTGAAAATCTGGCAGAAACTGAGCTGGTCTCCTTTCCCTCTGAACAACTTTATTTTCAGAATCTGGTAGTAAGAAATCCAATTACTTCATAGCTAAATTGCTTATCTATTAATTATTCCCCTTCCAGAAAAGTTTTTTTTTTTTTTTTTCAGTTGTTAACATGTAAGGATTTTGTTTGTTTGTTAGTTTGTTTATAGACAAGTTATCTTATGTTGTGGTGGTTTTACTGTGCTGGGCAGCTAAACACCACAACCACTCTCTCACTCGCCCTCCTTAGATGAGGAGGGGAAGAAGTAAAGCAAAGAATAACTCAAAGGGTTGAGATAAGGATAATTTAATTAAAGGGAAATAATAACAATAATAGTTAAAGACAGATTATTATGAACTAAACAATTTAACTAAAGGGATAAAAAGAGGGAAAAAAGGAGGGGGAAAGGAAAAAAAGGGAGGAAAACAAACAAACAAACAAACAAACAAAAACACAGATAAAGGCTATGTGGAAGTGCAGAGGAAAGAAATTACTCTCTACTTCCCACAAATGAGTGATGCTTGACCGTGTTCTTGAAGCAGGGCCTCAACGCATGTAGCCAGTGTTCAGGAGGAGGACTGACATTTTCACAACAAGAGCCCACCCCTCTCCTCTTCTTCCTCTTTCCTTTTATTGCCGACTGTGACATCATATGATATGGAATATCTCTTTGGTTGGTTTAGGTCAGCTGCCCTGGTGATGTTTCTCTTCTCACTTTTTTGCCCACCTCCTAGGAGGGTTAGAGAGAGTCCTGATGGACTCTCTGGACACAACACTGGTGTGATAACACTGCTGTTCCAGCTACAAGTACAGAGTACGGCACTGTATGGTCTGCTGCTGGGAAAGTTAACATTCCAGCCAGACCCAGTACATGTGGACAACTAGGAAAATAGCAATCTCACATATTTTATTGCCTGATTTCTAGTTATTACTGTTTCTTTTCTCTGATACAGCTGTTTTACTGTTGAGTGAGAGCTTTCCAAATGCTTTCTCACTTAAAAACTGCCTGTTCTCTTTTGCCCTGACAATGATTGGCCATTTTAATGACAAAGGTGACAGTAAAGATATTTAGGTTTTCTTAATTTTTCCAGAAGTCTCTGGGGAAATGCCTTTCTGATTAGTTTACCGAACAGTATGCAGTGCTTTCAGGTTAAACCACAAAATATTTATTAATTTATCTAGTATTGGATACTGCAGGCAGTTAAATTGATTTTAGCTTTGTATCTTTTGTTGGTTTATTTCTGGCTTCATCCAGTAGTTGTCATGTCAGGTAAAACGTGTTACAATTGCTACATTTGAAAAGATGGTGGAACTGTGACTCAAGCATACACTTTCTTATAGTATATTTCTCTGAAAATTCCAGATGATTTGCAGTCACAATGTGAAAATTGTGAATAAACTGTCATGCCTCCCTTTGTGGCAGTATATTATCATTACACTAACAAATAAGGAACAATTCTGGAAAAAAATATATTTTCAGAAGGTCTTAGAAAAGCCAACTTGTAAGAATTACTTTGAGATAACTTTATTTTTACTTTAGTACCTTACGCCAGGACAACCTTGGAAATGGTAGTTTTTGAAAAGTGAGAGAAAACTGAGAGCACAGGACTACTCACTACAGATGCATTGAGGTCTGTCAAAAAGAAGGGTGGGCGGTTACTATGTATATGCATGAGAGAAACAAGGGAGGAGAGAGGGATGGTCAGTTGTCTCTATACCAGCTGTCCTTCTTTCCCATGGACCTTTTAGAGTGCTCTTTCTTGCACAAGGAAAGGGATTCGTTTGGGGAACAGACACATAATATATGTATATTTTTAATTATCCCACGCAAGTGAAATAAAACAATCAATGATGCCCAATGATATACAGTTTTCTGAGTTCTGTCATCTGTGTATTGTGAATCCCTTATTTACAAATGACAATCAGAGGCTAGAAAATCCCATAGTGTATAATGAGACAACAAAATCGTATCATTAAATGAATCTTAAATATGGTTTCTAAGGCTTTCACTAAGATGACTCTTTTTACTGTTGTTAGAAATGGCTCAGGATTCAAATTAGGATTAAATAAAAAATAGGATTTATTAAAAGAATATAAAAGAATAGAGGTAAGCAAACAGTGCTGGGTGCACCGGGAGTCTCCGCTCCACCAGGACACACACCAGTTACATCAAGCAGCTGATTTTTATGCTCCTAGACTAATACATATTCATTACTACTTCTAAAAAAAAACAGGTTATTATAATTAGCTTCCGGGGTCCAGTCCCTCTTACTGGAGCATGCGCATCAGTCTCCTCTGGGGGTCTCTAGGGGTCTTTCATGCTGAAGGCTTGTAGTCTTCCTCTCCCCTTTGTACTCCCTTGGCACCATATCAAGTTTATAGAACATCTCCTGCAGGTCTTGTCTCCCAGGCATCCTTCAGCTTCTTTTTTCTTCTTCTTAATCTCTTGGCCACCTGGCCAGATATCAGAGGCCTGCATAGTATCCCATAACAGTCACTAGTTGTTATCAGTTGTTCTGAAACCCCCAGACATCAAAGACTTCATACAAACACAAATAGCTTTCTTATTGACACTTCACGAGTAATTAAAACATTCTTCACCAGCCATTCACAGGGACAATCACACCTATAGCAGTGTTAAGTTAATCTCGAAGAAGACAGAAAAAAGGCTGTAACTGTTAGAAATAGAAGTCCGGAATAACAAAAGCTAACAGGTTCATAAATTTGAGGAGTATTTTCTGAAGACTTGATAAATTGACTAGAATGAGGGGGAGACTGGGACACACTGCATCTGTGGTTCAATAATTAAATTGCCAGTGCAGGGCCCAGAGGCAGACAGGACTGTTCTTTATGGACAGGAATTGTTAAAACATTCCTAACACTGTGTAGGATTTTTAGCCTCCATACATGGCTTTATTTTTTTTTCATTGCTTTTTCATTGCTTATATTGCTTCATCACTTTCTCTTAAAATGTATGCTGATTGGTCTTGAGTCTAATATATATATATTTTATTTTATTATCATATTTTGAATACAATGATTTGTTTCAATCAGGCCAAATGATTTTCTGGATGAAAAGAAGAATGAATGAAATATTACTTAATGAAGTTCAGAATAGGTAAATGTATTATCTAGAGGTTAATGGATTATTGATAGTATTAAAAAATCCTTATTTAACTCTTGCTACCATTGTAATAAATTTTAGATGGTACAAGCATTAAACAAAGTTATTTTCTTTGTGATAGAAACAAGATCTAAAAGGATTAATCAGGATAAAATCCATCTTACATTTGCTTGCTGTGTTTTCACTCATAGCATTTCCTATATTCCTTATAAGGAGCTTTCTGCTTCCTTTGTCTGTGTCTCTGCAATAAGTAAACTACTAGCATAAGAAGGAAATATTTACATTCAAATATAATATGTATTGATTTATTCTTAATTACCTAAAAAAAAACCAACACAACAACAACAACAAAAAACCTTAATGTGTTTAGACATTAGACATTATCTCAGTATCTCAATTCTTTTTTTTCCACGCTTTCTCTTAAAACAGAATATTGTTTTGCATAGCACATGCCTTGTTCTAAACGGAAGTTTCCTTTTTTATTTTCGACCACTAATTAATGTTATGTAATGTAATTGATGTTATTCCATTTTAGAAATCTATTACTGTTTTAGCTCTGTGATTTTATTGTTTGTTTGTTTCAATATTTTCTAAGAAACCTAAGACCTAATAATTTCATTTGTCATATGGTAGAATTTGAGAGCTTTTCAACAAAGACAAACAAATTTTGTGGAGAAATTTTTAAGTAGTAGGAGAAATAAGACAATTTTTATAACACAATGGACATATTTGATCAGATGAACATTCTTCTTTTTATAGTCCTTCTCTGTGTAATAGAATTTCCAGCTTACTAAAACTGCAGCAGTCTTTAGGAAGGTCTTTGCTTTCTTAGCATTTTTCAAATTTTATTTCTAAAGCATATTAATATTCAGTACAGAAAAAATATAGCATATAGAAATATATATAAAATTCGTATATATGTATATATGTATTCATATATATATATAGCATATAGAAATAAATATTTTTCATATTTATATTAACCAAGTGATTCTCCTATAAAACTTACTTATTTGAATAATTGTTTGTTACCAGAAGATAGTACAGATAGGTACACATAAAAAGTATGATAGATCTGATATGTATGTTATTAAAAAACATTAATAAAGAACTATCATTTTACAGATATGCTAAAACATACGTAACGAGCCTGTAGCTCTCGGGCCACTGGGGTGAAAGGTTTTCCCTTCATCTTATAACCCAATAACAGAGCAAGTGCCTTGTTGTATGCTACTGTACCAGGTATTTGGGATTCAAAGCTAAAAATCTAAATTATAAACAACACCAATATTGCAATTACTCTTCTGAAATTTCTCTCCACAAATATAAATCTTTGCAAATTGATAACTTATAACTAATAAAGACCGGATCTGAAACCCATATATATATATGCCATTTTAGGATTAGGAACTGCAGGATCAGGATTTAAAAATAAATAAATATTCAATGGAGAATTGAGGAGGAACAAAAGCTAGAATAGTTACTAATTGCTTGGATGAGTTTTTCCAATAAAATAAATAGAATATTTCACATATAAAATTCCTACTGGTCCTCAACTGAATATTAAGAACTTTCTGATTTAAATGTATGTCAGAATAATATGTTGAAAATGAAATATTATGTATTAATATTAGCACCTTCTGTCTATTTAGAAAACTGGTATTATATGACATTCAATAAAGTGAAAAGAACTCATCACTTTACTGAAATCAAAATAAAATTATATTAAATGAGCAAAAAATATACATAACTTTAGTTTACTAAACTTACTGCTTCTTCTGTACATTTGTTTTCATAAGTGACTTCTTTAGTATCTTTCACCATGTTGATTTAAGGTTTAAAACAGAGATATATAAAGGAATAGAACGTTAATAGACCAAATTCCAGTAAATCCAAAAATATTAAAGACACGGCATTGAAAAGGGATTAAATCTGGGCAATTTAAATAACATTTTCTGAGATGTGACAGGAAGATAATGTTTTATATCTGCAGTTTTATATGTATATATTTGAATGACATGACTGGACAACTAATGAAATATAATAATTCAGTTGGAAGAGATCTATAAATATCACCTGGTCCAATTAGTGGTCTCTGACCACTTCAGGGCTAACCAAAAGTTAAAACACACTATTTAAGGGAATTATCCAAGTGATTCTTGAACAATGACAGGCATGAGACATCAACCACCTCTTCTGGTAAACTGGGATAACGTTGACTGGTTTCCAGTCAGCAGGGACCTCCCCAAGACCTTTGTTAAACTGTGAGAGGGGTCCAGCTATAATGTCTACTAATTCCTTCACTCTGTAGTGAATCCTGACAGACCTCATGGGCTAATAAACATTCAGATTAATGTTCCCTTACAATTTCAGTCACCAAAGATGGAAAGTCATTGCTCCACCAGTCACGGTCGTCAAACTTTGAGGTCCAGGCAGCCCAAGATCTGTTATTAACATTAAAAACAGAGAAAACAAACAAACAAACAACAACAACAAAAGCCAACATTAAATGCCACTGCTTTTTCCTCATCCCTATTTTTTTGGTGACCATCTTCATCAAGTAGCAATCTAATGTTTTCCATAGACCTTCTCTTGTAAACATACTTGAAAAAAACTTTTTTTTTGTGACACCACAGTGGCCAATGTCAACTCAAGTTGAGCTTTGGCTGTCTTATTTTCTCCCTGCACTTGCTAACTGCAGCTCAGTAATCTCCATGTGAAGCCTGATGTTGCTTCCAGAAATTATACATATATATTCAGATCAAAGGGCATGTCCCTGCAGACCACAAGCTTGCAGAATCCTGAATATGATTCCCAAACAAATAACCCTGAACTTCATCTTCTAGTAAATCTGCATTCTTGGATTTCATTTCCAATGTAAACCGAATCACAGGAAATCCAGTGATATTCAATATGCAACTAGTTTCACATTGAGATCCTTGAACTCAAAAATCCACCAGCTTCAATATAGCCTATGGTAATCAGAAGACAATTCTCAGAAGCACAGAATCTAAAAAATAAATAAAATCTATCACATAGATTATAGAATAATAAAACAGACAAACATGCAATCCCTAATATTTTATAAAAGTGTTCTCTCTTTTAGTGAAAAGTGTTCTTTTTTCAGGATGCATTTTATATGGTCATATCACTAGAGGAGCAAGTCAAGAAGTCTCTGTCAAACTTTTTATGCAGCACCCCTGGGCACTTCAAACAGCAATATGAAATGTAAAAGTATCTTAAATGTTGTTTCTTATTAATAGTGAAGAGTTAGTTCCCATATTGCTATACATCTAGCTGCTCCAAGAGAGAGAAAAAGGATTTAGCCTACTTTATGAATAGTTCATTAGAGGTATGACTAATCTGCTAAATATATTTTTCTAGACAGGAACAACATGCTGCACAGAAATATCTTTTCCATAGTGAGTTGACTGCTGCCAGCTCATCTAGAATTGTTTGTGTCTTTATGTCTTATCCTAGAATAATAGAATGGTTTGAGTTGGAAGGGACCTTAAAGAGCATCTAATTGCAACCCCATGAACATCCATGAACAGGGATGTCTCCCACTAGATCAGGTTGCCCAGAGCCCCATCCAACCTGGCCGTGAGCACTTCTACAGCTTCTCCAGGCAACCTGTTCCAGTGCATCATCACCCTCATAGTAAAGAATTTGTTTCGAATATTTAAATCTTCCCTCTTTTAATTTAAAACCATTATCCCTACACTCTCTGATAAAGAATCCCACTTCAGTTTTCTTTTTTTGTAGTCCCCCTTCAGGTACTAAAAGGATTGTGTAAAGGAAATTAAAGGATTTCAGTCTGATGTGTCCTAATAGTAAGATAGCTATGATATATCAGAAGGCTGCTTATGGTACAGAAGTGAGAGTATGTGCTGTGTTTCCTAAAGAGCAAAATGAAAGTTGAAATCATATTGGAGAAGAAAACACCAGAAGCTGAACCTGGTTTCTATTTTATCATAACCTTGAGAAGAACCATGTACAAGTTTCATTCTTCCCCCAGAAAACATTTTGTTCACACCAAGAAACAGATAATCTGGGAATGAATTAGTATGTATTAGTATTTTGGATGATCAGTAGACCAAATCTTGGGGCAGAAGATAAATTATTTAACAACATTAAATAATAATATTTAAATTAAATAAAATTAAAAATAATAAAAATAATAAAATAAAAATATATTAAATAATAATATAATAATAATAAATAATGTTTAACAACAACTTAAAGGTTGCTTCTGTCAAAAGAGCATAGGTTTTCATCTACCAAAAACAAGTTGTAAGGTTCTGGAATAAATAAGTAAATAAATAATAAACAACCTTTAAATAGGGATGCAAAGAGGAAAACAAAACAAAATACAAATTATACTTGAAAATTTTCTCTGTCCTTAGTAGGTTTTCGAGATTCCTTTTCTGTCAACTCCTAGCTAACATGGTGAGGGAACACATCCTGCACAACTTGTCCTCTAAGTATTGAGAAAAAGCATTACACAACTTTTTAGAGTTTTTTTATGTTCCTTTAAAAGCAAATTTTGTTTAAACATAACTCCATTAACAATGTAAGTTTGTACTGACTAAATGATGCTGAAGTGATTAAACAGGATTGTACCATTCCTTGAACCTGTATTATTTTTATAACATTTTTCACGTGTATCCTTTTATCATTTATCATTTAAAGAAAAGAAAAGGAAAGGAATCTATCAAAATAGGATTCACAGAACAATAGATATAATTAATCCATTATCAGAAACTTTAGCAGGGATTACGGTAAAAAGAAAAACTTTGGATTTTCACAGAATGACAGAATGGCCAAGGTTGGAAGGGACCTCTGAAGATCATCTAGTCCAACCCCCCTGCCCAGCAGGTATGTAGTGACTCCTCCTTTTTCTTTTATGTTGTTTTCTCTATGTTAATATCTTAAGTCCGGACAAAATGCTGAATATAAGCACAGCACAATAACTAGGGTCTGTTACTTTGCTGCATCTTGAAAAATAATGTAAAGATGTGAGTATGTCATTCCAGTTGCTAGAAAGTTATGAATTCATTTGGGTCATATATTTGCCTGATACCTAAAACATAGAGGCAGGAGTCAGCTGATCGGTGCTGCCAGATCATCAGTGCTAACTAACATCAATTTAAATGTTTACTTTTGCTTAGTACTTTATAACCATTCTAATATACCCATTCTAAATTACATGACAGAAGAATGACAGATCATTCACATTTGGGTGACTGTAGTGAGTACTATGGTTTTGAGATTCTTAAGGACTTAAATTCTGAAAGTATAATCTTCCCACACCATGTTCTTTTGGTTTTAGAATGTGGCTTAAAATGTTAAACCAATAAAATACACTATCTATATTATGCCTGAAAATCAGATGTGATTATAATTAACAATCCTGCTACTTTAAAGATATTTTTAAGATCTTTGAACTGCCAGTATTTAACTTAGTTCAGTTATACTCTGTAAAGATCTATAAAATTTACAGCTTTATATGACTAGCTTTGGAGAATTTCTAGCACTGACAGGTCTTCACAATTTCATAGACAGTCTAAAGATATTAAAAAAGAATCTCATGTAATAGAAAGACGTGTTTCCTTAGAAGTGTCAGGAAATATGTAAATTCAGAAAAAAAATTACATTCTTTTTCTCAAATTCTCATTATATAGAAACAGGGTAGTGTAAATTAGGGTAGAAAGTAGAGAAAGCATAACATTTTTAAAGTAAGTGATTGAAAGTAAATCATCTAGAAATGGAGATGAGAGGGTATATGAAAAAAAAAAAATAGAAATCGCTATCATATATGAAACACAGGAGAAAAAATGAAACATGGTTTACAGCAATGTCTCCCAACCTGCAAATGAATCTGGATATTTCTTCCTAAGGCTTTGGAAGATGAACAAAAGTAAAAGACTTTTTCAGTATTCTCAGATTCAGAAATTATGACTCAGGTCCTCATACAAGCCATTCACTTTTTTTTTTTTTTTTTTTTTTCCTTTTTCATTAAATTATACATTTGGGGAAATCTTTATTTTCCTGTTGGCTATTCATTTTTCACATTGTTCTTGACATATTTTACCTCAGTCGTGATAGTAAAATTTTATCTTTCTAAAGACAGTTAAGATTCTTACAGAATGTGAAGACTGAGTGAGGTACATACAGAAACATAAAACACTTATAAAAAGTCAGAGAGATGTTAGCACTGCTTCTTGCTAATCATCGTATAAAAAGAGGTTCCTCAAAATTATTAAGGGGCTTTAATAAGAAAAAGGAAAAATAGTTGTCATATTTTGTTTGGACTTCACTCTGGATCCTCACATCCAAGTTCTTTCTGTACAATATATCTATTTTATCATATGGTAGTTTAATTACTACAACATCCTTGACAAATGAAATCTTCCCATATTCCCCACCAGGAAGTTAAATTTCTTCAGCTAACATCAACAAAATTTCTGAATCCCCTAATTGGTTAATTAATTAAGTTATTTATTTATTTTTTTGCTACAATTAACTACTGATTTTTCTTAGCAAATACTGAAGTTTTTCATTTATTCTAAATGGATTTTTTTTTTCTTCTGAGAAATAAGTGTTAATATGCACCAAAATTATTTCAAGGAAGGCTTCTTTTCCTTGCTGTTCAAAAGGTTGATTTAGGTGGTGCAGGGGTCATGCAATGTCCCCCAAATTAGAAAAAGCATGAATCTAAAAATCCATCCAACTTGTATCCAAAATGGAATTAAACTCTCAGTGAAATGAACTCTGGAAAAGAGTTAGCACAAAGGAATATAGTGACTTTGTTATAGAAGTCTGCACTGTCTTTAGTTGGGCTGAGCATACTGGTTTGTTTAGACTGAAGAAAATGGATATTGAAGAATTAAATCATGGTGGCAGGCTGTGGGCCAGCTCCTACTGATGAAACTGGAGATCTCTACAGTGTCTAGAAATAGCGTCACAAAAAAATCTGCCAGATTCTGTAGTTTGGGTCAGATATTTATTTGGCAAGGTATGTTAGGTGTACTCAAGTTTCTAGATAAACATTTCATGCAGCTCTGTCCCAGATGTTTTTCTAAATTCACAAACGTAGACAGGATCCACACAAATTCATATTCCAGTTAATATGATTATATTCAGCAATTTTTTGTTCAAAGGAGAACATTTATTTATCCCCTCAACTCAATAGTAATCTAGGTTCTACTCTTTAACTAGAAGCTTTAAAGCCATTTTGATTAGAAACTGTACTATCTGCATGTGCAATACAGGAAATTTCCCAAGTGTGGAGCAATCATCTGTAAAAGAATATTCTTTACATGTACAGACTACAGGCACTTAAACTTGTGTGTGAAGGAGTCTCAGGTATAGAGTTGCACTGCAGTGTAGTATGAGCCAAAGTTCAAAACAGATAAAGTCATTAACATCAAGCATCTTACTCTCACTTTATTTGTCCATTTCATTGCAGTACGGCAATGTTAAAATGATCACATAGAATAAATAACTTTTAAAAATCCTTCTGTGTTCAATGAAGTGAAGTTAACCCCCTTTCGGCAGAGATTGTCCCATCATATCTGTCCAAGATGAGTGGATGAGTCACCTTCATCCTTTGGTGAGATGTTTGGCATCAAGAGAAAAAGTTCAAATACCTTTGACCTTTTCTATTTAACATCAAAAGGCCTAAATAATTAGCAAAACCCAGATGCTAACTTTTAGCTGGTTGAAGTCAGATAGCAATAATCCTGCAGCCAGTTCTGGAACCCTTTTAGCCTGTCATCTAGCACACACAGCTTGTTTTACTGTTTGCTGCTTCACAGTCAGCCCTACACAAAGAAAATCTGCTGCTTCTTTAAGAATTTTACCTTTACTTCAGTGTTTCAGATAGACCAACCATCCCTTCTGAACTAATGAGACATGAAAAACATCACACTAAGCTCCAAACTACAGCAATTGGGAAGACTTGATCTGACATAAGGCCTTTCTGACATAAGAATAACTTGAACTCTTATTTTATCATTACTAAGCAGGACAGATATGAAGCAAAACCTGAAAGAGTTCTCTTCATGTTATCATGGTCTTTCACTATAGGATCAAAGGCTGTATGGTTGGTATGCCTCTGGTGAAGCAGAGAATGATGATGTGAAATGTACCACATGGCCTTGTAAGAGCTGCTAATGCAGCTGAACACTATTGACAGCCAAGTGTAGAGGGGCCAAAGCACCACAATGTGTGACTATATAAAAGTGAATTTATATAGTAGGATTCCGCTCAGTGAGGGCAAGCTTTTATTTTTGAAAAATGTTTGGAGGAGAATTGGAGGAAAGAAAGAATGAAATGGCAGATAGTTGAATGCACTCTACAAATGCAAAGTGGCTTTTTTGTTTTCTTGGGAAAGTGGACTAAATTAAATGATTTTTTATTTTACATTGAAGCCTTAGTGAATCAAAAATGGAAAATTTCTGATTGATACTGAAAGTAAATGAAAAGGGCAAATTTTTTTTTTTTTTTTTTTTTTTTACCCTGAGGAAACGTATTTATAATGATATGAATCAGAGGAACAAAATCAGCCTTTCCATTGATTCTGATTATATGTTCCATTGATTTAGCCTGAATGCAGGTGAAATTTTTGCCACCTGCACTCAGGCTAAATTTATCCTAAAGGCAATGTAGAATCCAGTTAGTCATTTAGTGTAGTGAAACTCATGAAGTCTTTTCACTACCTGCACTTGAGAACGACAACAAAAAAAACAAACCAAACCAAATCAATTAAAAAAATCCAAACACCACAGCTTTTCAGAAACCTCACAACAGCTTTTCTGAAATGGGCTTTATTGAACTGAGATTTCCTGTTCAAAAGGAGTCATTTCTTCTTTATAATCATGACTATACCAACAGGCTCTGAATTAACTTAATCAAAAATAATATTGTACAGGATGATTGAAGATAGAAAGAAATTTGTATAGTTAAGTGACTCAGACATAAAATGATAAACATATTAAGAAAAGGTAAGAATAATTCATTTCCTTGAAGATGACATAGCATTGGGATTTCAAATGTCAGTCTTCAAGCATGAGCTGTAATCACTCCATTAATCATCCATAATGATCTAAAGTATTTCAGACATAGAGGTAGTCTTCTTACAATACATTGGAAGGAACTACAGGGTGATATTTTTAACTATATTATTACTAATACACCTAAAATATTGGAACTTTAACTTACATATTTCTTTAATCATCTTACAGACTTTGTAGACTGCCATCTACCATGCTTGATTATTCACTACATAAAGGACAACAGTTGAAAGAATACCTAGAATAACAAAGCAATAGGGAAGGATTTACTAACTAACCTTATTCCATGACAATCCATGTGGAACATGTTAAAAAATGAGGAAGAGAGAGAGACGGAAGAGAGATAGACAGAAGAGAATCTTGATTTAAACTGCCTGCTAGAAACCTTTGGTCATTTCCTAGAAAAAAAAGAAAAAGCTTTATTTCTCAGAGGAGAGGAAAAAAATCCTACACACACACAAAAAAAACAATCACAACTTAAACTTCTAGGCTGCTAAAGCTTCAGTGTGCTTTCCCAACATGTAGAACTGCATATCTAATAGCTAATTATTTTTTTTGCCACATGAAAATATTATGCAAGTGAATTAAGCTTTTAAAATCACACTAGACATATTTATTTAACATTTATAGTAGCTGTAATCAGACATCCGCAGCATAAATTCAATATGGATTAGAAAATCAGAGAAAAAAAAAAAGAAAGTTAATATCCCTTTTATAATATAAACATGGGAAATGAAAAATATTAATTCAAGAGCAACCTCAAATCATGTCAAGTATTATATTCAAGCCAGTAAGTAACTCTCTTGAAAATAATGTTCTATTGTTCAGCTTATTTACTTTTAAAATTTATTTAATACAATGTGTACAAAATAACTATAATTCTACTCAAAAAAAAAAAAATGTTATAGTTGACTGTATCATGATATTCCTAGAAATCAATTCCAAGTTTAAACTCCTTTTTTATTTTTTTTTTTTCATATTTCCTTCCTGTGATTTAATTTGTTGTTTTGTTTTGCAGAAGATTGCAATTCAGTAGTTTTTGATGGTATTTTTTTTTTATCTTTCCACAAAGTACACTTCATATTGCATTTTTTCTGTTAGATAATATTATTTTCTCAGATGAAAGACATATAAATAAAGAGAAATAAGGGCTCAGCATGCAAGATGGTGCAAAGACAAACACTGAAGGCTGGTCCCAATGTTTTAAAGAGCTTAATATGAAGTTTAAACACTTACAAACACCTCCATTATTGTTCAGAAAGGAAGTAGTATTCAAATTGCTCTGCCTTAAGATACAGTTTGCATAGACAAAGTTGCAAGTGTTACAAAAATACACAACACATTTCAAATGTCTAATGTCTGTTTGAATTTGAATCATAATTTTAATTATCCTTTTATTTTCTTGATCTATGTAATTTTGTAAATGGGAAAAAATAATCAATGCCTATTCTGGAATCCTTGGCAAACACCAAGGATATATATATATTATGTCACTCACCATATGGGTGAGTGACAGGAGAGTATATAAGAATTTTTCCTTGACAATAGCCAAATAAAAAGACAACATTTTCAAGTCTTCCAAATTTGTTTTTCTAGTTTACAGAATTTTGTTACCTACAGTAAATTAAAATGTTTTAATTCTCTTCAGATAAATATTATTTGACATATTTATATAGCTATTCTACCAGGAATTTCTGTGTTGAACTCTCCAGTTACCAGAAATGCTGGAATATATAGACCATTGCAAAGCTGTAAAGCATGAATTTTCCTATGTTTCAAAAATGATTTATCCTAGAATTTTATACTGTTTCATTTAGAGACATTTGTAATGTATTATTTAAATAAATAGGCACTTTTTGTTTGTTTTTGTTTTGTTTTGTTTTGATAAGAACCTTAGACTGCTATTTTTTAATGAAATATATTTTATTTTGAGTCAGTTATTTCATTGCACTGACAATAAGTCAGATATTCTTCTGACTCAAACATAATGTAAGATGAAACCCACACCAAGTATCAATATAAGAAACTGAATAGTATATGAGTGTAAATTCACTCATTACCTTGCTGTCTGTGCCATTATTTAGTTGTTAGTGAAAATGTATTTCCCTCTGAAAATATTTTGAAAAGCTGGAGATAGATAAGTTTCTTGATATATATATTTTTGTAGTATGCTATTTTTAGTTGGAATTTAAAATTAGATGTTGGTCTAAATCATGAATTTTAATATAAGACAAAGAAGCAGGAATTTCAAAAACTTCAAACCTCATTTCAAAATTAAAAAAAAAAAAAAAAAAGAAAAAAAATTCAAATACAAAAATACTGCTTTCAGCTTATTTTAAAGAATTCACTGAAAAAAAAAATCATTAACAGACTTATTTATATTCATTTTTAGCAGAAGCTTTAGAATTGTTTTTCCCTGATCTAATTTATTCTTAAGAAGTCCTTCCCTTAGATGGCCCTTTGTTAAAGCCTTCCACCCGATGTAAAGAACATGAGTAAATCAAAGAACATCTAAATATAAGGTACCCAAAAACAAGAGAAATGATGGCTCTATTCTATTCTTTCACTTTTATTTCATTTTTTTTTAAAGAATGTAATTTTCTATTTCAGAATTACATTTCAATTCTAAATGATGATAATTCTAAAATTACATGTTATCTGTAATAAAATAATTAGCTGTGATAAAACTTCATTATACTCCTCTAGATTCATGATAGTTTAATATCTATTAAATCTCACAGACCTTTTATGACTATTCAAAGCAATATTCTAGAGGGAGTCATCCGAACAGGGACATGAGGTGGTCACTTGTAAAATCCAGGGAAGACATGATTGCACTTGTCAAGGTGGAAGAGGATCGTTAGGTCCTAGTATTAGATTCTGGAGGCAGAACAAAGCAAGAGCTCTTAATTCTCCTCTTACCTTAAAAGGCAGTCCATAAAGTTTTCTTATCTGAAGACATTATATTCAGGGATTACCTCACTAGAGAAGTCACTAAAACTTAGGTGCGCAAATGTAAGATATATGGCAATAGGTACTGAAATGTAGCATAATTACTAAAAATAAGGCCTAGAAATAAACCTGAAAATGTTTATTTATGAGTAAACTTACAAATTATAATGTATATTTTAAGAAAAGATAAGCAAATTGATTTTGAAATATAAGCATATTTTTCATATTAAAAATATTTTTAAATTTTCCTGTAACAAGGAAAAGTGGAAATATTTTGAAAAATCTAATTTATTTGCCTTATTATGTTGTCTAATCAACAGTACAGCATAGTGTCAATGCAGGCAGACAGACTTTACCTACTGTATATTTGCTAGGTTGTGAATTTTCCTGTTTCTCTGGTCTGGTACATCACACACATACATACATGTACACAAACATACTATCTATATATATGTAAATAATATCTATAACATCACTTGTGATGAAAGAAGGAAGGAAGGAAGGAAGGAAGGAAGGAAGGAAGGAAGGAAGGAAGGAAGGAAGGAAGGAAGGAAGGAAGGAAGGAAGGAAGGAAGGAAGGAAGGAAGGAAGGAAGGAAGGAAGGAAGGATGGAAGGAAGGAGGAAAGAAAAAGAATCCTTCTCTGTGTATTATTTAAGTAACAGGAGGAAATAAAATATTTTATATTTTCCTTGAATGATGGTAACTTTTCTTTCTTTAGTTGTATGTAATGCTACTCTGACAGCGTTTCCTATTATTGAACCAATGACTTAGATACAAGACACTAGGGATATTAATTAGTTTACAAAAAAAGAATACTCCTGAATCCTGGGCAGGGTCTACAGAGGAAGTCACCTATTCCAGTGGAAAGTTGTAGGGCAATAAATAATTAAAATGCAAATGAAAGCAGGTATTCAAACTTCAGTTAACTATAGTTTAAATTACCAAATATGTAAAAATACATTAATATAATTTTGTAGATGTGTGGTGGCTTTATGGGAAGATTGCTCAACAATTATCGTGATGGGCAAAACAGACTCAGAGTAGGGAGATGGTAAGACTATTACTAACAAGCTAGAGAAGCAAGAAACAAAGGAAAGAACACCTTTCCCCCATCCTCCCTTTGCCAATTCTTTACCCCCGCTGTGAGCGGTGCATTGGGAAATGGGATTGTGGTCAGTCTACAGCACTTCATCTCTGCCGCTCCTTCTCAGTCACTCTCTTCTCCTGCCTCCAATGTGGGGTTCCTCCCATGGGATGCAGTCCTTCCCGATCTGATTCTGCATGGGCTTCCCACAGGCAGCAGCTTTTCAAGAACTGCTCCCACGTGTCCATACCATGGGGTCCATCCCTCAGGAGCACACTGCTCCAATCTGGATCCCCCACGGGCAGCAGCTCCTGCCAGGTCACCTGTTCCTGCATGGGCTCCTCTCCACAGGCTACAGGTCTGGCCCAGAATCTCCTCTGCTGGGGGTCCTCCACAGGCCTCAGCCTCCTTCAATACAGGTCCACCTGCTCCACCATGGTCTCCACTACAGGCTGCAGGGTGGAACTCTGCTCCATAATGGTACACCACTTTTTTTGTTGCAGGGAGAACCTGCTTCACCGTGGTCCTCACTACAGGCCACAGGGGACTTCTGCTTCAGCATCTGGAACACCTCTTCCCATCTTTCTTCACTGACCTTGGTGTCTGCAAAGCTTTTTCTCACTCCTCTCTCTCTCCCAGCTGCTGTTCTGCAGTAGTTATTTTCTCTGTCTTAAATATGTTCTCACAGAGGTGCAAACAACATTGTTTATTGGCTTGGCTCTGGCCGGTCATGGGGCCCTTATCTAAAATGGGGCAGCTTCTGGATTCTTCTCACATAAGCTATGCCTTTGGCCTTTCCACTACCAAAACCTTGCCACGTAAACCCACTACAAGATGTGCTGCTGGGAAACAAACATGATAATATGGAGAACTGGTAAAAAATACATCCTTCTACTCTAGTTCAATACTTGTTTAAGTATGCATTTCTTTCCTCAAGTCCTAAAATATATGTATTTTATACATATATATAAAAAGGACCTTTCCTCAAGTCATAAAATATATGCCATAGCTATTCCTTAACTGCAATTATACATCCTAATGTTAACACTCAAAATGCCAATAATAAAAATAGAAATAAGACCATAACTGCAGATAAGGTGTTTTTTTCAAACTCTTGATATAAACAAAGAAGACATTTTCCAGAAGAAAAAAAAAAACAAAAACAAACAATAAATAAATAAATAAATGCTAATTACTTTCATGTTGAAAAAGTAAATGCATTTTTTTCCACTCAGTACGTTTGATCAGCTTAGTTCTACCTTAAATAATCTTACTGTCATTCTAAATAAGCTATTATGGCAGCTTTAGGATGCACAAGAATATCAGAAGAATACTTAGAATGAGTTTTCTGCAAAGGCATCTTGATGTCAACATCCATTTTTACAACAATATTTTACAGAAGCATGAATAACAATTGTTCAGAAGCAAGTAGTGAATGGCTGGTGAATACCTGCTTTTTCAGTTAAACTTTTTTACAAATTCCTTTAAGCTTTGTGTCAGTAAAATTAAACCCAGAATCAAACAATGCATTAAAAACATGCAAGGGCACGTTTGCTCAAGTCACACTCTGTTGAGCAAAAAAAAAAAAAGAGAGAGAGAGAGAAAAAAAAAAGAGGAAAAACCAAACAAACAAACAAAAACACTACTAAATATTGGTCTGCTGACTTTCTAGCTCTTCTAGCTTATGTTCATTGGATGTGTTTATCGGTAGCATCCTGATGCTTTCACTCACTTGACTTGTTACCATGTTACCACATTTACACATAAAAGTTTTAAAGAATTTGTTCCTCTGTCTAATAATTAGAGAGAGGAATTAATTAGACATATAATAATATAATAATTAAACAGAAGAAATAATCTATTTCTTCTTCTTCATCCTAGGTGCCAGACCTTGATTCTCTATTTAATGTTTCCTTGATTGACTCTTATTTCCCAGAACCCTATCTCAGGCTTAGGTCTTGAGTAACATTTGCACATATTTTGTGTGTGGGTTTTTTGCTCTACTTACATCATGTCTTATGCTGAAGTGAAATTAATAGAAATTATTGACAGATAAGAAATTCTTAACTCATTTTTAACTCATTTACAGAAATTGGCTACACAGGGTGGACTTTTTAGCAAAACTATAACAGAATTTAAACTTTTCTTCCTCTTCCTCTTTCTTCTTTTTTCTCTCTCCTTCCACCCACCCATTTC
The DNA here is from genome assembly GCF_964035555.1 of Netta rufina. Lineage (NCBI taxonomy): Eukaryota > Metazoa > Chordata > Aves > Anseriformes > Anatidae > Netta > Netta rufina. The sequence goes on along the minus strand of NC_140124.1, from coordinate 143,363,230 downwards.
CTCCCCCCCCCCCCGCCCCCCCCAGGACACTGAATAAATTTCAATTCAGATCTAAAGTACATGAGAGACTACACTACAGCTCACCTATTAAAGCTTAGATTGTAGAACACAAGTGAGAGGTAGACAAACAGCTACAAAAAAAAAAATGTTATATCAGTATTTACTGTGTAATATGATATTAAGATGAGGGATCACTAGGTTCATGTCTTTCAGGCTCCTTGTTGCATTTCAGGAAGAGTATATATATATGTGTGTGTGTATATATATATATAAACATTATTTCATAGTTGGGTACCTCTTTATCTATTCAAATGATATGGAAGAAGAGAGCATATTCTCTTAATTCTCTTCTAAGGGTTGAGGACTTTTTCAATGGGAAAAAGAGGATAATAAGAAAAGGAGGACATCATTAAAAATAACATAGAGACACAAACCTGAGTAACAAATGATAAGGGAGGAAGGAAAGCGAACCAGCCTCTTCAGTCACACTGATATGTGGAAAGTGGGAATGATTATTTCAGGAAGATTATCTGATTGACAACCTTGACAAATGGGATACTAAGAAATAGGGGAAAATAAGAAACAATATATAAAGATGTCATGGTTTTGGCTCGGACAGAGTTAATTTTCTTTGTATAGGCTTACACAATGCTGTGTTTTGGATTTTTATGAAAACAGTGGTGATAACACACCATTGTTTTTACTTGTTGGCAGAGCAATGCTTACACAGAGCCAAAGACTTTTCTACTTCTTGTGCAACCCTGCCAGTGAGGAGGCTGGGAGTGTACAAGAAGCTAGGAGGGGACATAGACAGGACAGCTGACCTAGACTGACCAAAGGAATATCTCTTACCATAGGACATCATGTAAAAGTGGAGTAAAGGAAGGATGTTGGATGTTTAGAGTGATGAAGCTTGTCTTCCCAAGAAGCTGTTACATATGATGAGTCCCGCTTTCCTGGAAAAGGCCTGATTGCCTGTTTTGCTTTGCTTGTGTGCATGGCTTTTGCTTCACTTAGTAATCTGTGTTTATCTCAACCCATGAGTTCTCTCACTTTTATATCTCTGATTTTCTTTAGTATCCCTGAAGAGATAAAGGAGAGTAGAGGAGAGTAGAAGTGGAGGAAAATAGAGAAGGGGAGGGGAGAGGGGAGCGGAGCAGAACAGAGCAATCCTACATTTGAAAGACTAACTTCTAAGAATTGACTCTAATGCTTAATAAAAGATTAATGAGAGAAAATAGTGGGGGAAAAAAAAAAAAAAAAAAAAAAAGCTAAATAGTAAGTAAATGGCACCAAATGAGAGAATTTAAACAACATTATATACATACATATAATCATAATTAGTCAAGTCTGTTAACAGCATAAAAGAGAAATAGTAGAAAAAAATTACATATGTTGGGGGAATAGATAGGAGGATAAAGTCACTTTAGATAAGTGATAAACAGGAGAAAAGATAATGAAACAGTGATCAGAAGAAAATAAAACAGAACAGAAACAGGAGTTTAATAGGTGGAAAGATAAAGTAAGGTGGGTAGATTTTGGAAGCACAGCTTCCAAAGGTGAAGTAAACAAAAATGAGAAAATTTACCTGATGATACAGAAAGAATCAATAGATTTATAAATTGAAGTTTCTATTGGAAATGTTCTTCTTGAGAAGACTTGGTACAAACAAAACTTGCAGTTCTGGGTTACACATTGGTCTTAGTCACAATTCATAGGTATTTTGGTTTTGTATCCTTCAGGTTTTTTATACAAAAACCAATGAAAAAAAAAAAATTAAGTCCACAGAGTTTGAAGGTCTAGCCAATTATTCATCAAGGACTACAAACTTGTGTTGTTTTTATTTTGGGTTATTGAAACTCAACTAATACATATATTTTATTAATTGTGGTCTTTTTTATTAGAATAGTTCCTGTGGTTGTCTCCTGCAAATGGATGATTCTATTTATAGTTATCCCCATGACTGAAATGATTAAAGAAACAAACAAAAAACACAAGAAGTTAGAAGAAATTTAGGTTTTGCTTTCTGAGTTTGCTAAGAAGGCAAGCACCTTTTTCATACGTATTATTTAAAGCTCCTACTAACCTACGATCAAAAAGAATGGAATTCAATGGCCCTTTTCATTTTCTTGTCCCCTTTAAAAATTATACCAGGCTTCCCGAACATGTTTTCAGAAATCTATTTCGAATGGTTTATAAATGGCAGTAGGAAAAAAGAAAAAAAAAAAAGAAAAAAGAAAAAAGATTTTAAAATGTACTGATTGTTACCATATTTTATATGATGAAGCATACTTTCCCTTTCATTGGATGGAAAAGCAAAAGCTAATTTAATGCCTATTTATAAAGGTTTATTTTGTTTGTTTTTGTTTTTTTGTTTCTAAGTGGTTTCTTGAGTTTTGTTCAAGTCACTGAAGAATCAAAATACAACTGTAGCTAATCTTTGAAGCTCATATGGAACAGTTGGTAATAAAATCTGGATTTATGCTTTTGAACAGTGGGCTATTTTCACAAATTACCTTTAGGTTTCTTCAGAAAGACAAACATTTAGTCCTATCTGCTTGACAAGCAGAATGGTTCAGTGACAAGATTGTATTAATCTTTTAAATTAAGCCCCGACATTTGTGAGGTTACTTGGAAGTGCTTGCTTAGGGAAAGGAAACCTATAGCTACATTGTGCTTTGTGAAACGGCTATTTTTAAGTCAGCTATTTTGAAGGTAGATGAAAGGTATATCACTTAGTGAGGTTTCTTGCTAAGTATAGCAGAGATTGAGTGCAATAGAAAAAGTTGAACTTATTTAAGGGAAGTCTTGGGTTTTGCAGGTTATCTACAGAGAAGTAAAAAGTGATTTTTGTTTTTTGCTTTGTTTTCAACATTTTTCAGTGTTGTTTAAATGAAGGATTAGGAAATGGAATCTCACAGAAATTGAATACATGACTTCTAATGATTTTTATTGTATAAACCTGTGGTCCACATTAGGTTTCATGGAGATTTGGGAAATGGTTTTAGTAGGAAAATATGTATAGTACTATTTCTTTTCCTTTAAATAGATGGATTCTATTGGATGATAAATAAATACAGGTTTTTTTTTTTTTTTAACAATATAATCACGCATTTCATTTATATTAAGTTCAGTGTTTTCTTTCAATGTAAGTTACTAGGGTTCAAGTTCATCAAGAATCCCAGCGAAATCACTTTTGCAACCCTGTGCTTAAAGCTACCCACATTTTTGAGTACTTTCCTGGAGAGGAACCCAAAAGGCTAATTAAAAGACTTGGATCATAGCCACAGCTGGTGGTGTAGCTCCATAATGGTTGGATTTTCATAGAAATTGAGTTATTACCCAGACAACCCCTACCCCACTAACACAGTCTAGACCACAGAATTATATATTGCAAATTGCCAGAACTATGCTCCCTTTACGTTACAAGCACAGAAGGAAGGAAAAATTACTTCCCGTTTCTTACTATTATTTCTCCTTTTATTTTATGAAAATATGTAGAAATGAAGAAAACTGTCCCTGTATTAGAAACTCTTTCTTAGATCTAACCTCATTTCACTTAATTTTAGGCATAACACTTAGGAACATAATTATTGTAATCACCTTTTATAATACTGAGACAAATGTTATTCTACACAGGGTGATAGAGTCCACAACACCATGCTAAGGCTGATTGCATTTCTGTAATAGATCCTTACTGATCAAAAGATGTAATTTGAAGTCTCAGTGTATTAAAGCTCATTAATAATATTTACCTTGATTTTCTATCTCTCTACAGACTCAAGTTCATTGTGACATATTATTGCACAAAACATAATAACAAATCCTTAAGTTTGTAATATATTTTGAAGTTACGAGTTCTTCTCAAGTTCATAATACATTCCCTTTACCAAGAATAGTTACAAAATGGCCAATAATTACATGGCTTTCATTACACTTCTGCACAGGTGGGTTACAGTTTTCATCTAGAAAATTTACAAAGAGCAATTGAAGAGTCAATATTCTGAATAGCTTATTATAGCTGACTGTAGCAAGGTACTATTGAATTATCACAAAAAGTATTTTTTTTTTTTTAATCACAGATTTAATATATGAGAAATATTTTTATGTTTCTAAAATTTTAAACTATGTGCATATGATTTACACCTATTAAAAAGTTAAAAAAAATAAAAAAGTGTTGACAGTCTTTGGGAGAAATATTTATTGGGATCAGATGTCTGGCCTACTGTGGAATTATAAATTGCTTCTGAACTACCAATGTAGCTCACTTTTACTCTCCATATACAAGGTCAAATCCCACAGGATAGCTCTAGTATATTTCAAAGTGATATAAAAGTCACAGAGGACAACTGTTGACCCCTAAACTGCATTAAATACATGAAATAGTCATTTAAGAAAATGAAAAATGAGTTCACATTCATTACTGTTTCATCTGAGTAACAGCATAGCAAGCTACAAGACAATTATCAAAATACTTTAGAAGATAACAGATAAGTGCTTTGCATTACCAGTTTAATGACACACACACACACAAAAAAAAATATTATGTATATTCCTTATTGCCTACTTTATTTTTACCCTTATTTTCTGTCTGTTTGATCCTTAACCTATGCTGATAATGTACATTTAAGGGACTGTGAACATCCAACAACACTAATCACTCCTATCTCACCACCTCCCCCTTCTTCCGCCCCACCCCCCAATAAGATCATGGACATATTGTATAGGAAATATATAGACTATAAAAGTATAAATGTCCCTAAAAGGGGTCAGACAAACGTAGAATCATCAAATGGTTTGGATTGGAAGGGACCTTCAGGATCATATAATTCCACCGCCCTCCCCTCCTCCCCCTCCCCCCCCCCCCACACACACCATGGACACCTTCCATGGGATGAAGCATCCACAGCTTCTCCAGGCAACACATTCTAGTGCGTCATCAACCTGAGAGTAAAGAATTTCTTCCTAATATCTAATATAAATCTGTTTTTATTTTTTTTTGGCTTAAAGCCAACACACTCTGTTTTACCATTATACTCCCTGACAAATAGTCCCTCTCTGGCTTTCTTGTACACCCTATTTAGGTACTGGAAGGTTGCAATGAAGTTTCCCCAGAGCCTTCTGTTCTCCAGGCTGAACAACCTTAACTCCCTCCGACTGTCCTTATAGCAGATGTGTTCCAGCCTGTTGATCATCTTCATGGTCCTCATCTAGACTCATTGTAATATGTCCATGTTCTTCTTGTGCTGGGAGCCCCAGAGCTGAACAGATGGGGTCTCATGACAGCAGAGAACAGGGGGAGAATCACCTCCCTGCTGTCCATGCTTCTTTTGATGCTGCCTGGGATACAAATAGCTTTCTGGGATGCAAATGCATATTGCTTGCTCATGTTGAGCTTTTAATCAACCAACTCCCACAGATCCTTCTCATCAGGGCTGTTCTCAATCCATTCTGCACCCAACCTGCACTTGTGCTTGGGATTGCCCCAACTCAGATGCAGAACCTTGCACTTGGCCTTGTGGAACTTCATGAGGATCACACCTTCATGAGGCCCACCTCTCAAGCCTGTCACGGTCCCTATGAATGGCATCCCTTCCCTCTGGTGTGTTGACTCCACCACACAGCTTGTTGCTGTTGACTGTGGGAGTGTGGCTATGGGGGTCAACAAGACCCATGGTTGGTGATAACATCGGACTCTTAATAATGAGGCCAGGAGGAACATAAAGAGCTTAGAAGAAGCAAAGAAGGGTGATTCAGGAGACACCTTGCTGTCTCAGACTGCTTGTTCTCAAGCCATTAAGATGTGGAAGTTGCTGGGTGTTTGTGGTTGCTGGGCAAAGTTGTTTGACCAATGAATAGTTATTGGAAAAGTACTGCTGTAGAGTGAATGGTATAAGAAGGGAGCCTGTCCTCAGTAAGAGAGGTTGAAGTTATGTCATCAATAAAATGGTAGCAGCTGCTGATCCTAAAAGAACCCTGGTGTACGTGTGGTCGTTATGCCACAAATGGCAAACTCACTGAGGGTACACTCAATCCCACTGTACAGGTAATCAACAAAGATGTTAAACAACACTGGTCCCAATGCTAGCCCCTGAGGAACACCACAAATTACTTATCTCCACCTGGAAGTTAAGTCATTGACCACACACAACACTTTGAGTGCAACCATTCAGCCAATTCCATACCCACCGAGTGGTCCATCCACTAAATCTATTTATCTCTGTGGTGGTTTTACCGTGCTGGGCAGCTAAACCCCACAACCGCTCTCTCACTCCCCCTCCTTTAGATAAGGAGGGGGAGAAGTAAAGCAAAGAACAACTCACGGGTTGAGATAAGGATAATTTAATTAAAGGGAAATAATTATAATAATTAAATAAAGACTACCATGAACTAAACAATTTAACTAAGGGGAAATAAAAGGGAAAGGGGAAAAAGGGAGGAAAACAAACAAACAAAATAAATGAAAGCGATATGGAAGTGCAGAGGAAAGAAATTACTCTCTACTTCCCACAAATGAGCGATGATTGACCACGTCCTTGAAGCAAGGCCTCAACGCACGCAGCCGGTGTTCGAGAGGAGGACCGACGTCTTCTCAACGAGAGCCCACCCCTCCCCTCTTCTTCCTGTTTCCACCTTTTATTGCTGAGTGTGACACCACATGGTATGGAATATCCCTTTGATTGGTTTAGGTCAGCTGCCCTAGTGATGTTTCTCTCCTCACTTTTTTGCCCACCCCCTAGGAGGGTTAGAGAAAGGCCCAATGCTGTGCCACTGCTGCTCAGCAGTAGACACAACACTGGTGTGATAACACTGCTGTTCCAGCTACAAGTACAGAGTACGGCACTGAATGGGCTGCTGACGGGAAAGTTAACATTCCAGCCAGACCCAGTACAATCTCCAATTTGGAAACAAGGATACAATGGGAAACAGTGTCAAATATTTTGCACAAGTCCAGGTTGATGATGTCAGTTGCTCTTCCCTTACTCACCAATGCTGCATCATAGAATGCTATCAGATTTTTCAGGCACAATCTGTCCTCAGTGAACCTCTGTTGGCTGTCACCTATCACCTCCTTATTTTCCATGGGTCTTAGCGTATTTTCTTGGAGGATCTACTCCATGATCTTGCTGTGCACAGAGGTGGGACTCACTGGCCTGTAGTTCCCCAGGTCTTACTTTTTACCCTTTTAAAAAATTGGGGTTATGTTTCCTCTCTTCCAGTCAGTGGGAACTTCACTAGAATGCCATGACTTTTCAAATATGATGGATAATGATTTAGCAACTACATCCACCAGTTCCCTCAGGACTCACAGATGCATCTCATCAGGTCCCGTGGACTTGTGTACCTTTAGATTCCTTATCTGGTCTCATACCTGATCTTCTCCTGCACTGGGTGGTTCTTCATTCTCCTAGTCCCTGACTTTGCCTTCTTTAACTTGGGCTATATGGCTAGAACTCTTGCTATTGAAGACTGAATAAAAAAAAGTATCTCAGAGTTCTCTGTATCCTGCCTAACCAGGTCTCCTGTTTCCTTCCAGAGTGGACCCACAATTTCCCTAGTCTTCCTTTTATCACTGATTTACCTATGGAAGTCTTGTTGTTGTTGTTGTTGTTGTTTTAATTGATGTCCCTGACCAAATTTAATTCTAAATTATTTCGTTTTCCTGATCCCTGGCTTCTCAGACAGTGTCTCTCTATCTCTCACAGACTATCTGTCCTTTTTTTCTACTCTCTATAGGCCTCCTTTTTCTGTTTGGGTTTGACCAGGAGCTCCTTGTTCATCCATGAAGGCTTCTGAGTGCTTTTCCCCAACTTCAACAACTAGGATGCATTGCTCTTGAGCTTGGAGGAGGCGATCCTTGAATATTAACCAGCTTTCTTGAGTAGCTAATGTACTATGAGCAGATTCTCTAGTAATGATTGTTGTCATTGTTCAGGTAGAATTTGTAGCTTAAGATGTTTCTAAACCACTGGAATTCATAAGGATTTCTTCACATGTAGTTATTCTTATGTTCTTTCTCTACATGATGTAAGTCTGGAGAAAGTTATCTAGGTGTGTTTGATAAACTACTAAAACCAGTCTCCTGTAATCTGTTCTCCCATGACCGTGGGGATACGGCTTAATTAAGCTGATGGCAGCTTCTTCTCCTTCTTCCAAATCAAGATTACACCTATATGACTGTATCTACTTTATCCTCTTGGTTCTTGCTATTTGGCTCTTATTCAGAAATTACTGTAATTTTTAAAATCTGGTACTTCTTTTTCTGAGCAGGTGCTGTCTGAGGTTGGAAACAAAAATTAAAAAATAATTAAAACAAATAAAAAAAAGCCAGGGGGTTATTATTATTATTGTTTTTAAGTTAGTTCTTATATCACAGAATTACAGAATCACAGAATTGTAGGGGTTGGAAGGGACCTCAGGAGATCATCAGGTCCAACCCCCCTGCCAAAGCAGGTTCCCTAGAGCAGGTTGCCCAGGTAAGCATCCAGATGGGCCTTGAATATCTCCAGAGAAGGATACTCCACAAATTCCCTGGGCAGCCTGTTCCAGTTTTCCGTCACCCTCACCGTGAAGAAGTTCTTTCACATGTTGGTGCAGAACTTCCAGTGCTCCATTTTGTAGCCAGTACCCCTTGTCCTATCCCCACAAATCACTGAAAAGAGGTTGGCTAAATCCCACTGTCTCCCACACTTAGGATATTTGTAAACATGGATAGGATCCACTCTCAAGGCTGAACAGACCCAGGTCTCTCAGTCTTTCCTCATCCTCATAAGGAAGATGCTCCAGGCCCTGTATCATCTTTGTGGTCCTTCACTGGACTCTTTTGAGGAGATCCCTGTCTTTTTTTTTTTTTTTTTGGATCTTGGGAGCCCAGACCAGGACACAGTACTCCAGGTGAAGCCTGACCAGGGCAGAGTAAAAGGGGAGAATAACCTTCCTTGACCTGCTGGCCATGCTCCTTTTAATTTAATATAATTAAATCAACAATTTAGCTGTATCTTCACTGACAATAGTTGCATAAAAATAGTGCACTTTTGAATCAAACAAGCCAATTTTCCCCAATCACTGCATGTTAATTCAGAAATGTTTCTGCTGCATGTGAAATAGGAGAAACAGGAGAAAAATAGACTAGAAGTTCTTCCATGAGTATGCTTCAGATGTGCTTCAAATCACCAGGGAGGATAAAGTTCTGAAACAATGTCTGGGCTTGCAGATAGCTTCAAATCATGGGCACTGAGGTGATATTTGTTACAGGAAAGTGGAGAAAATATAGCCTTAAATAAATCACTTAACTTGTATGTACCATTTCTAGAGGTGACATACACAAATTGTTTTAGTCTTCTTCTAATGAGCTAAACTACTTGTTAACATAGTTATTTTCCACTGAGGAAGGTGAAGAGCATGAGAAAGTATCTCACAACAGAAAGCCCCAGCTGGTTACTGGCCTGTTGACATCATGAGGATTAAGGGAAGCACAGTCTGACGTACTCAGCTCTGCTACTGGGAACTGCCCAGAACCAAACCCAGGTGAAGAAGCCATACTAGGCTCTGTTTAATGTCCCTTTCTCACTGCAGCCTGGAGAATCTCACACCCTGCATCACAACAGAGAGAAATACTTCCCATTTTGTGGCAAGAGCATTTTACGTTCATCTTGCATCACAGACTGCCGGATTTTGCAGAATCAAGTTCTGGAGATTTTCTAGAAAACAAACAAACAAAACTTTAACTTTTTATGAGATCTATTACTGATGTGTGATTCATATATTTATTTCTTTAACAAGACATACCTCATAGCGTGTCTGATCAATGCATTAGAAAATGGCTGAAGTGACTAAACTGTATGAATTAAAAACTCAAAGCAAGTTTCTACTCATGCAAATTCTTAAAAAAGAACAGGCTGATATTCACAAGTGAAAGGTCTCAGGATATTTTATCTTCTAGATTCAGTGGTTAGGAAGCTTTTGCCACTTAACTCACTGTATGATTGTCTTTCTTATTTCAGTTTATAACTTCCCCAGCTCCCACCCCATGAAACATCTATGTGCTGTTTGTAATCTCCCCAAACACAGAATGCTTTCTTGAGTGGCAGGCACCAGAACTACTCTGTAAATGCTATGAAGAGATAATTAGATAGATGCCTTTTGATTCTCTCTCTGGGAAAGCATAGGGTGAAGTCAAAAATGCATGATAAGCCTTCAGTTCATTTTGAATGTTAAAACATCAATGTATTCTGAAAGATGTGAGAACATTGTTCTGTGTGTGGCAAGTGTCTTAACTTTTATAATTTCTTTGCTGTTCAATGTTTGTTCACAGGAGTAGTTATTTGTGACATTAGCCCCTAGTTAACACAATATAGTTGTGCTAAGCCCATGAATTAGATTAGTAATGAGGGGACATGAGCTACCCAGGGCCTACAGTTGCAAAGCCAAACACATATTCAGGTCTGTCCCTCAGCTTTAACAAACATACTTTTGCCTCTGGCACTAAAAGCTTTCCTTGTGAAGCTAATGTACTTTGGCATTCAGAGAAATTCTATGTAAAATCTGATGAAAACTTTAAGCATTATAAATTATATTTGTAAAGTCATAGTTAAAACAGAACTCACTAACTTTTAGAATAAAACAAAGCTTAATCAATGAACTCACAGGATCTTATTTTGTAATGTAACTAAGTCAACTGTTTTAACTTTCACCATGACTATCCTTACTTGATAGTCATGATCAACAAACACCTTTACCATCAGTGAATTCAGCTCTTGTTCATAGTTCCATTCTTCTTCCTCCCCCAAACATCATAAAGGATCTAGATTTCTTTTATTTTAATGTTTTTGGTTTTTCTTTTTTTTTTTTTTCCCACATTTTTTTTTGTTTGTTTTATATATTAGGAAATCTAGAGTTAATTAATTGCAGACTAATGAGAGATTTTTGAATCTATTTTGCCTTTATTAAGAATTCTACAGTGTGGCTCACGGATAAGATACGGTTAGGATGGATAAATGAGTGACACTTTAGTTTTAGGGACAGAAAGACATATCCCCCCTAAAATTCAAGGAAACATCAAAATCATATGAAATACTAAGTGACAATTAAATAAGAAATAATAAACAATTGGTATGGTTACAACTTGTAGAAAAAAAATAATGGCTATTTGGTGATTAATTCCTATACATTCTTTAAAAGTCAATTCCATAGACTAACTTTTCATGGAAACTGAAAGCAAACAAAAAACTGGACAGAGCTAGTACAAACAGAAAAATAAAGTAAGAACACTTTAATATTGCTTTAATTAAGTGCATTGGAATCCATTCAATTATGAATTGATATTTGCTACCTTCATACCTATCTACTTGAGCACCTGCTTCACCCAGTTTGCCTATTATCAAAGACACAAAATGATCACCTACTCCACCTCACAGCCAAACCACCCTACCACAAACCTCTAATGACTCTTTTCTCCAGTGGCCTTATTAACATAATAAGTGGTTATTAAGAGCATCTGTCTTTAACCAGCATTTAGCTTGGATTTTGCCACCTCTTTTCAGATATTGTTCATTTCTTTTAAGCTTCCAGCTTAACTTAATAGAAGCTATTATTTTTATATACAAAATGTTAGCATGATCTCTATCAGCTTTCTGTTTCACAGGTCAAAGAACACCACTAGTTCAACTGTTATTCATAGGATATACATGTATGTTGAAAATTTCCAATGACTGTATTTCTTAAAACAAACAAACACACAAACAAAAAACCCTGCCTTTTCTCAGAGGTTTAAATTTGTAATCCATTCTCAAAAATTTGCACATTGGGAAAAGGAAAAGTATTATCTTTATATTTTGTAATAAATTTCTATTTATGTGTGGTAATTTCCTGGCATAGCTACAGCAATTGAATTATTTTACTCAATCTATGCTTATTTAACTCCCCCACATGGACAGTCAATCACTGAGTAAATCCAGCTGTCCTCCAGATTAATTATGTTACTTCTCAACAATAAAAACATTTTTGTTCCAAAATAATTTTGACATTGGAGAGTCCTATCAGAATAGTTTGAAATGAACTAATTATTCTGCCAGTTTTATGCCTGTAAATTTCTCCACGCAGGCAAATCTTTCAGTTTATGGAAGCTTATTCACACAGTCAATTCCACAGTGGGAGCACTGTCTGTCCTTCTACTAGAAAAACGTGACAGTAGAAGAGACAGACAGTATAAGTAGACAGACAAATGTAGAAGACTTTTGTCGTCTATTTGTCATCTTCTGTAGAAGACATTTGTGGAAAGAACTACCAGAAGGAAATCCACATCATGATTATGAAACACCTTGCTTTGATTTCCTGGAAATCAGTTATTAATTCTTATTTCTTCAGCAGTTTCCCTGACTTATTTGCTTTTCTTTCTTGCCACTTTTTTTTTTCGATTTAATTTCCCTATTCAGTTTAATTAAGCTTTCCCCAGGCTCAGAAGCTTAAAAACCCTTATTAATTTATTTATTTATCTATTTATTTATTTTAAAACACCTTGCTTTGAGTGTTATATTTATTTATTTATTTATTTATTTATTTATTTTAAAACATGCTGACACAGAATTTTCCCAAAATCTATAAGATCTCATTAAAATCTTTTATCAAATCCTTTCACTTCATTTTAGTGAGACAAAACAAGGGATAAACTGGAAAGAAAAAAAAAAAAAAAAAAAGTAGGGGTTGGTGAATTACTTTATGTAAATAGAATAAATCTATATCCTATTTACTATATAGAAATAGACAAAATAAAATATGTATAAAAGTACAAATGTTGTTATTTACTTTACAGAAATAAGGAAGACCTAATAGACTATTCCCTCCCCATTCACAACTCTCATATGTTACATGGACAATATGTTCCAACTCTCTGTATTTCCATGGAGCAAAAGAATTCATGCAGATATCCAGTCTTTTTTTTTTTTTTTTTTATAATTTCTTTGTTTCTAGGTATGTATCATGTACGGTAATTGCACATATCATTGTCATTTGTGTGTAGAGTTGTATGACTACTATGCTGTCGTGGGAACCTCTGAACAAGTAAAAGGATTTAAGCACTATCTAAGACAAAGAAAAATATGACTCCCATTAAAATTAGTAGGAAAACCAGTGGAGACTTTCTCTTAACTGCTTGCCCTCGAGACTATGAATCTTCCTGAAAAAAAAAAAAAAAAAAAAAAAAAAGACGACTCTCCACAGATTCAAATTCCAAATTCCAAACAAGTTCCAAGTAGAAAGTAAATACCTGAACATTTGGTATCACCACACAGTAGGTAAAAGACATTAAATAAAAAGGGAGAAAGGGAGTAGACCTTATCATTCTTTTCAGAAACTTCTCCAAAGCAAAGCTTGGATGATTATCATTATCTGTTATTTATGAGTCTCCAACCTTTTTTTTTTTTTTTTTTTTTCAGACTTTGTGGTAGTGTTCTTGTCTGAACTAATTTGGATTAATTTTATGTGGTTTCAGAACACAGCATTTCAAGTGCTTCACTTGAATATATTGCATCTGCCATGTTTTCTGAATCCACTAATCCTGTAATTTTATCAAAAGCACCAATCGCACTTGACTAAAAAGATTTATACATCTCAATTCCATGCTCCACATTTCTTGGATTTCATTTATTTCTGTCATGGGTTCATGTTCTGTAGACATATAGAGTTAGGACTATTTTGATGGATTTGAGTTTTATGCAGTAAATAAAGGTAATAGCTTATCAGATCAGGTAATAGAAAGCTCAAAACAGAGTAATCATTACTTATCTCCAATAATAATTTTACTTTAGTTCAGCTATTTTTTATAATAGGTATCTCATGCCATTGTATTTATCATTTATCGTAATACTTTAAAGGTCAATATTTATTGATTACCTTGATAGGGCAAGATAAAGAAAGTGATACTTTTTAATTAATGAAACAGTTGCTACAAGTACTGTTTGTTTTTTTTTCTGTTTGTTTGTTTGATTTTTGTTGTTGTTTTCTTGATTCATTGCTTTGTTTTGTTTTTGTCTTTTTTTTTTTTTTTCCAAAAGCACAAGTCTGTAGTTCTCAGACGAACCTCTCATTTCATTTTTATAAGCAATGAAACTATGTATTTGGACAAGAATGTTTCCATTCTAATGGAAAACCAAGACATATCTTGAAGCAGATATGAACAGAACAAATAAGTGAAATGGTCAATATTTATATTGATCAATATTGGTCAATAATATTCTTTGTTATAATAAAATAATGTATATTTTAAAAAATAAATATTTTAATTGGTTGGTCAATTTTTATGTAGACAATCTTGAATACTTTACCATTATTTATGAGCACTCTATAGAGCTGAAAGTTTCGGCTAAAAAACAAAACAAAACCTTTTTTGATCTCCATCTGATCTCCATATGAAGAAAACTTTTTTCCCTAAATTCTTTCAAATCTATTAGAAAGAATCTATTACAAGCAGCAAGTGAAATTAGTCATACCTTTTATGAAAATGTTGCTTTTTTCCTGACCATCAATCGTGTCTTTTTCCTTCTATTCTTGACCATTATACATCAATAATACTAACAGATGAACCTTACTATCTTTCTACCACAATGACAGTTTGCTTTTTTTTTTTCTTTTTCTTTTTTATTTTTTTTTCATGACAGCAAAATATGACTGGGAACTCAGCATTACCCTAAAGCTCTTTCATTCATAAACACAGACTACTTAAATATAGCCTGTGGTTGCAAAGGTTTTTTGTGTTCTTTTTCTGATATTTTAGTAGGAGAGTGTGGTCACAGATTAAAGCCAGATTCATTTGGAAGTCCTAAAATGTAAGATGTAAAATTACTTTAGACAAAATATCTTTGTGTCTGCCTTCTAGTGTTCTAAACACATGAACTTCACAGCCAATAAAGAAAAAAATATATTTGCAGCAATGGGGCTAAACTTTTTAAAAGGTCTGTATCATTTTTTTTTTTCAAAACATCCATATTAAAGTTCATCTTCCTATCAAAAAAAAAAAAAAAAAGTCGTTACTGTTGTAATGAGGATCTTTTATATAAAGCAAAAACTCCAGGCTCAGTAACCTAGAAACCTCAGAGAATGCAAGAATTCATCATTGTGAGTGGGTATCCCCATTTGAGATTAGAGGACAAGAGAAAAGCTGACTTATTTACCATGTGTTCAGGATGACTTTTTAATAGGTGTTCCACTAGTGCTGAAAAATATGTACAGGACTAAAGTTTCAAGCAAGCTCTCAAGAAAAGGTTTAATCAGCACATTAGACATTTTACCTCTGAAGAAGCTTTAATTTTACTCTGAAGACAGTTTAAAATCTGTCCATTGCAATCCAACTGTGAATGTCTGAAATACAGTGAGCTATGCAGGACACCATATAAGGATCATGGCAGCCATCAGAAAAAGTTCTAGAAGAAATTGAGATAGTCTTATGGTAGCAAAGTAAAGGAAATATATCTGTTTTCAAGGCAGTGGAAGCTGTTCTCTCTCAAACCAAAGGACAGGAAATAACAAAGCTAGCAACCTAACGTGATCAGTAGAATTTTATCAGCAGTTCAGTGGAAAGAGCACCTGTACGACAATTATTACCTCTTTTTTCCTTTTCTATAATGACATATGTACTAGGATAGTGAAAATTGTGTCAGTACAAGTGTATTTCAATGGAGATAACTGTCGTGGTTCCACTCGAGTGGGCAGCCGAGCTCCACCACAGCCGCTCTCTCACTCCCCCTCCTCAAAGAGGAATGGGAAGAAAATATGTGAAAAGGGCTCAAGGGTTGAGATAAGAACGAGAAAATCACACAATAATTATTGTAACAGGCAAAACAGACTCAGCATAAGGAGACAGTAAGATTTATTGCTCATTACTAACAAGCTAGTGAAGTGAGAAACAAAGGAAAGAAACCCAAAGCACCTTCCCCCACCATCCACCCTCTTCCACCTCCTCCCCCCGAGTGGCACAGGGGAACAGGGGAATGGGGGTTATGGTCAGTCTACAGAGCTTCTCTGCCGCTCCTTCTCGGTCACTCTCGTCCCCTGTGCTGTGGGGTCCCTCCCACGGGACACAGTCCTTGATGAACTGATCCGGCGTGGGCTTCCCACAGGCAGCAGCTCTTCCAGAACTGCTCCAGATATGGGTCCGTACCACGGGGTCCATCCCTCAGGAGAAAACTGCTCCAACCTGGCTCCCCTACGGGCAGCAGCTCCTGCCAGGTCACCTGCTCCTGCGTGGTCTCCTCTCCACGGGCTACAGGTCCGGCCTGGAATCTGCTCCAGCAGGGGTCTTCCACAGGCGGCAGCCTCCGTCGGTGCAGGGCCACCTGCTCCACTGTGGTCTCCTCCACGGGCTGCAGCGTGGAACCCTGCTCCACCGTGGCACTCCATGGGCTGCAGGGGGACATCCTGCTTCACCATGGTCCTCACCACAGGCCACAGGGGACTTCTGCTCCGGCGCCTGGAGCACCTCTCCCCCTCCTTCTGCACTGACCTTGGCACCTGCAAGGCTGTTTTCTCACTCCTCTCACTCTCCCGGCTGCTGTGTGGCGCAGCCTTTTTGTTTTCCCTGTCTTAAATATGCTCTCACAGAGGCGCAAAACAACATCGCTTATTGGCTCAGCTCTGGAAAACAATGGGGCCCCTCCCAAACATGGGGCAGCTTCTAGATCTTTCTCACAGAAACCACTCCTATGGCCCCCTGCTACCAAAACCTTGCCGCGTAAACCCACTACAATAATAACCAGGCTTTCCCTTCAATCTTTTAAAACTGAATCACTGGATCACTGTGAGAAATAAACTTTTGGAACATAGGAACAAATAAAAAACACTGTAGATTTGACAGTATGCATCTATGAAAAAGACAGATATGTATCTGAAAAAGTGATAAACAACAAGATAATCACCTGTCAAGAATTAAATTCTTATTAAAAAATCCTGTACCATAGAATGAAAAGTATGCAATATTTATGACTATATAAAAGAAACATGCGGTGGTTTTACTGTACTAGGCAGCCAAACACCACAACTGCTCTCTCACTCCCCCTCCTTAGATGAGGAGGGGAAGAAGTAAAGTAAAGAATAACTCATGGGTTGAGATAAGAACAGTTTAATTAAAGGGAAAAAAAAGAAAAAAAAAAAAAAAAGAAAAGAAAGAGGAAAAGGGGAAAAGGAGGGGAAAGGGGGAGGGGAGGGGAGCGGAGGGGAGGGGAGAAGGCTATGTGGAAGTGCAGAGGAAAGAAATTACTCTCTACTTCCCTACAAGTAGAGCCCACCCCTCTCCTCTTCTTCCTGTTTCCACCTTTTATTGCTGAGTGTGACATCATATGGTATGGTAACATATCATATGGTGACATCATACCCCTTTGGTTGGTTTAGGTCAGCTGCCCTGGTGATATTTCTCTTCTCATTTTTTTGCCCACCCCCTAGGTGGGTTAGAGAGTCCTGATGTTCTGCCAGCATTGCTCAGCAGCAGGCACAACACTGGTGTGATACCACTGCTGTTCTAGCTACAAGTGCAGATCACAGCACTGTATGGGCTGCTGCAGGGAAAGTTAACATCCCAGCCAGACCCAGTATACCATGGTACATGTATAGCAACATATGAACATTATTTGTGACATCACAGTACTCCTCTTATGTCTCCCTGAATAGTCTGGTAGATATCTCATGAGAGAAATACAACTTGATCTAACAGAAGTACTGATCTGGAATTTTCTGTAAGCAATTTTGTATGTTAAAGGATAGAAATTTTAAGGCTGTGATAGTATGTGATAATTCTCATTGAACGTGACCAAACTCTCTAAGTGTGGCCATGGAAGTTCATGGAATGTGACTAGAGTGAGAGTGTGCTACATTATTTGTGAATACATAATCATAATAGCTCAGTACCCTGAATGCGATGAGACTTATCACGGCTGATAGGCTATACCCCTTTAACGCAACAGTGCTGAAAATTTGTGAGAAAGTAGAGTCTCACTAGCAAAAATGACAAAGATATGGTGTGATAATGATGTTAATTTGCATAGACTATCTGGAATAACATTGAAAATCTTTGAAATAGACTATGCAACAGCATTTAACTTTTTGAAAATCTCTATGTAGTTAATGCATTTTTTTATATCATAAAATTCTGAGCACACAGTTTTCTAGATAAAACAAAAAGTATGAAACTGCTTTAGCAACTCTTTGAATTAACTTTCATTCAAATCCAAATGAAAGTCATATTTCACAAGAAAACTCATTAAGTGATTAATATTTTTAAAAAATATAAGTTATGCGATATATACTATATTTATGGTATATAGTACATACGATATATATTGTATATACTATACTTCATATAGTCTGATATGGGGAATTATGGGGATAAATGGCTGTAGAAATTTTATGACATTTGAAGATTGTTTATTTTGACAATAGTTTTAATGTCTCTAAAAGACTTTCCTAAATTCTGCAGTAGTGAAAATTAGACTTTCACAAATTCGTCATTGCTTTAGAAAACCAACTGCAGGATATTATTCTAGCTATGCTGTCTCTTGTCATGCCCTCCAGCTTCTAGTTTGAGGCCCATGAAATTATGTAGAAAATGGGTTACAAAAATTACATATAGATTCAGTTATTGGATTAAAGTTAAATTTTATCATTTCAAACAGTAAGAGAACAGCATCATAATCATAGTCTGAGTTTAATATTGTCACTCAATGACATGTTCAATGTTTCATGCAAAACTGAAGGAATTTGACTTCTCAGTTTAGAATCATTTGGCAAGAAGCAAGAAAATCATTTTCACCCAAGTGATGTTTTGTTGGTTTCCAGAACAAGCAAGTTGTTTTTCTCTTCAGTGGTGTTATTTTGTGTTTGATGGCCTTTAAATAAACAAAAGAAAATGACATTCTATATTACACTGTGTTTTGTAAAGGAAGGGTTCATAAGTGAACCTGTAGACATTTTGCTGCAAAGTTAGAAACTCCAGTGAAGATTCTGTAAAACAAAAACAAAACAAAACAAACAAACAAAAAAAAACAACCAACAGCCAAATAATAACAGCAACAACAACAACATTAAAACAACAGCTTTGAAAAGAGAAGGATTTAAAATGCATGTTTAAGTGTCTGTATGTGTGCTAATTTAACATACACTGAAAAAAAAGTGTTAAAATTTGACTTTATTTTTAGAAGTGGAAATTGTTTACAGTGGAAATTGTTAATAACATCTATTGTTATAATTATTATCCAAAGGATAATAAAAGAATAACACTGCTAATAACTAGTCATGAGTCAGCAGTATCTTTTTTGTGTTTGATTTTTTTTGTGCAAACAGTTTCATTAGAAAGTGTCTCCACTGGCACACAGTGATGGGATCTCCTGTGTGGCCAAGAAAATATACTTCCTTTCAACACAGGAAAATATAGATTGGAGATTTACTTTCACTCCAATATTTCCCAGTATGTTTTTCAATCCCTATAAACACAACCAAGGACATCCTGTTGAGAATGGCATACACTGTATTTTGCAAGAAACAAACAAATAAAGATGACTTTTACTGAATGAGAACAGCGACAGTAGAGCTGTCCATTCATGCCTCACCCTCATTGCATTTCTGTTAAGTATTTGAAAGTATTGTGCACAGTTAAAGTCATTCTGTGGAAGAACAATAAAATCAGCAAACTAAGGTTGTTCAGAACCTTGATAGATGCTTATGGGACTTGTTTTGCCTGAATCTAAAGCTGTTGCCACTCTCATCTAACACAGCTTGCATGACACAGATGAAAAGAAGTTGGGTAAGAATATTTCCTTGCAGACTCCACTAGTGAGGCTGAATTATCTAGACTGCTATCCATCAGTGCATACACTGCATTAGAAGAACTGTAAAAGGCTCTATTACAACTTCTGATCAACTCTTCATAAGCGGAAAAAGAAAATGTAACGTTTCAGTTTAAGGCATCAGATGCATTCTCGAGTCAACTATAGTTAAAAAGAAGCAGTAATTGTTCATATAAAATACTCATACCTTAAAAAAGAACATGGATTTGGCAAATGCAGTAAGAGACATAAATAATAACTTGTCACTATTAAGCTAATGATAATGTATGACCTATGACAACTTTTGGTAAAACAGAACAAGAGTGGAGACATAATATCTATGGTTATTTGTATAAAGCTGATATTACTCTTTTGGCATACATATGATGAATTAAATGATCATGAAGTTAAATAAGATTCTGGAAATGTACTGATATTTAAAATAACCTGAATTTCCAATAATTGACATGCCGTTCATGTTTAGTCATTTATATTTAGTAGACTAAAAGCCATTACCCAATATTAGATTAATTAGATAGAAATTTTAGCTATAACCACCTGAATACAATATAAAAATTTCCCAAAGTTGAACATAGCCATAAACAATCTTCTTTCAATACTTTGTATTTCACAGGTACTGAGAGTTATGAAGATTACATATTTTTTAGTGGTAGATGGTAATGCGTAAAAGGAAAAATCAGTAACAGACAGAAATGATTTTATATCTTCGACTACTGACAGCATAGCAATATTTCAGACTGCTTTCAGAGAAAGAGGATATATTCAGAATCATTTGAAAAATCATGGAAGTCAGGCGTAGTCCCCTGTGACTGGAAAAAGAGAAACATCACTGTCATTTTTAAAAAGGGTAGAAAGGAAGACCTGGTGAAGCCTCATATCTGTGCTTGGCAAGATCATGGAACAAATCCTACTTGAAGCATTTTAAGGCACATACAGGACAAGGAGGTAATCTGGGACAGCCAGCATGACTCCACCAAGAGCAAATCCTGCCTGACCAAACTGGTGGCCTTCTATGATGGAGTGACTGCATCATCAGTTGAAAAGGGAAGACAAACTGATGTCATCTATTTGGTCTTCTGTAAGGCTTTTGACACAGTCCCACATGACATCCTAATCTCTAAATTTGAAAGATACGGACCATCTGGTGGATAAGGAATCATCTTGAAGGCCGCACCCAGAGGTCAATGGTTCTATGACCAGGTGGAGGCCATTGATGAGCGGTGGGCCATTGATGAGTGGTGTCCCTCAGGTATTTGTCTTGGGACTGGGGCTTCACCAATGACATAGATAACTGGATTGAGTGTACCCTCAGCAAGTTTGCGGATGACACCAAGCTGAGCTGATACCAATGAAGGAAGAGCTGCCATTCAAAGGGACCTGGACAGGCTGGAGAAGTGGTCCCATGTGAATTGCATAAGGTTCAATAAGTGCAAGTGCACGGTGCTGTACCTGGGTCAGGGAAAACCCAGATAGGGGGACAGACTGGGAGAAGAACACATTGGGAGAGAAGGATTTGTGGGTTCTGGTGGATGAAAAGCTCAATATGAGCCAGCAGTGTGCACTTGCAGCCCAGAAAGACAACTGCATCCTGGACTGCATCAAAAGAGGTGTGTCCTGGTTTCAGTTAGGATAGAGTTAATTTTCCTCCTATTAGCTGGTAGGGTGCTATATTTTGGCTTAGGATGAGAAGAGTGCTGATAACATGCCGATGTTTTAATTGTTGCAGAGCAGTGCTTACACCAAGCTAAGGACTTTTTCAGCTTCTCGCTCTGTCCTGCCAGTGGGCAGGATAGGGGTGCAGCAGGAGCTGGGAGGGAACAGACCCAAGACAGCTGACCCAAACTGGCCAAAGGGTTATTCGAGACCATCTGACATCATGTTAAATAATATATAGGGGTGGCTAGCTGGGGTGGGTGGGCCGTCTGCTCAAGGGTAGGTTGGGCATCGGTCATTGGGTGATGAGCAATTGCATTGTGCATCACTTGTTTCATACTTAGTAGTAGTAGTAGTAGTAGTAGTAGTAGTAGTAGTAGTAGTAGTAGTGTCCTGTCTTAATAAACTGTCTCTATCACAACCCACAGGCTTCACTTTCCCATTTCTCTCCCCCATCCCAGAGAGGAAGGTGGGAGGGTGAGTGAATGACTGCGTGGTGTTTAGCTGCAAACAGGGTTAAACCACAACAAGGTGTGACCAGCAGGTTGAGAGAGCCTCTAAAACAGGGATGTCACATTTTCTACTTATATTGAGGATTTGTTAGACTATAAAGATTCCCCAACAATTCCTGAGAGTATTTTGTTGCAGTGGTACAGTTGTGGTCCACAAGTGCCATTGTGACTCTAAAGCTTTAATAGTATAGTAGTATAATGAATTACAGGAATGTTCTGAGTCACTGTTGTGTGAATGACTGAATAGTCATTCACTATTAAAGTTCTGTCTGTACAGAGCTGTTGTATTGTCACAGGTAGGTCACTCAAGTGCTTATGTCCAAATCTTTGCTGTGGTTAGGAATATCTAAAATAATACTTTTTGTTTTATCTTTATTTTTCAATTAAAAATAAAAGTAAAAAGAAAAAAAAACTAATATAATTTGCTAGTTCTTTTGAGAATGGTGTCTATGCTCAATACACAGACCTATATAACATGAATTCCATCGTGTTAGTGCTTCAGTATTCTTTTCTGTTCTGTTAAGTTTTTATATTGCAGTTGTGATAGATATTTGGCTAGTGGCACAAATCAGATGAAGATTTATCAGGGAAACCAGGGGACCTTAGTCTTGCAAACTGACTTTAAACTGCAGTAGTCACTAGTAATATGGTTTCAATTACTTTTTTTTTTTTTTTTTGTACAATCTTTTCCATTTCCTTCACACCCTCTTCCATTTGCACCAATTGAATTAGATTGCAGGTAGTCATGGTTAAAACAGTCTGCAGTGAAACTCAATTTGTATTTCTGTGACTTTCTAGGTGACAACCCTTTAACAATGGTACTAGCAACTAAACAATGAATTGATGCATAATTATATACATAATTGATGGACAGATATTTTTGACAGTTTGTAAGTAATAATAACCATACAAAAAAAAGTAAATACAAAGGAGTCTGCCTCTATTTTAAAACACGATAAGCATTCCTTGCAATAGTTTTATAGCCTGTATAAGTTCAAAGCTGATACTAACAATAATGAGATTCTGGGTTCAGGCTCTCATCTCAAGAAATTTTACAGACAAATAATTCTGAGGAAGATCTCAGCAGCTGTGTAAGTAGTTGTACATTATTCATCAGAACACTTAATGCTGTTTTAGAACTTCAATTCAAAAAATGTATAAAATACCATTTTATTCTTCAGCAGTCAGAGAAGAAATTGCTATGAAGAGCTATGAATGCTTACTGATGTTAATGGAAATCTGCTGGTCTTTGGATCAGTGAATAACTGTTCTGCTGTCCCCTTAAAATTATTTTCCATGTTTCTGAAGCAAACAAAGGTCCTAGTGAGCTTTAGTCACCAACAAATTTAAGCAACCAAGTTGAGTACAAACTGTTGAAAATATTATTTTGAAGCTGATCTGTGTGCTCAGATTGTAAAGAAAAAGAATACCCATGGTCAAAATAAATAAATGTATATAAATGAAGTTCAGAACTTCACACAAAGCAGTTCAGCCTGATATTACAGGTGATAGATGAAGATCAGGACAACAAACAAACAGAATCCTATTAGTGTTAGTGCTGGTACCACTGGCATGTCCTGGAGTTTCAGAGTACCCCATTGGTATAGTAACTTGGACTCCATTTTTAAACTTCTATTATATATTTTTTTAAGACTTTTAAACATATTCAAAATCTTTGCATTCTTGAGCCTATCAAAGTTCAAGTTATGTACACCTTTCTGTAAAGAGATGTCCAAACGAGAACCATATCTATCCCACTCCTGTATTAAATGTCTAGAAAGCACAGGACACAGACACAGTGTTAAGTTAAAAGTTCTTAGCAGTAAGACTTGGAAACCATGAGATGTTACTTTCATAGATAATTTGATAAAATCCTCAGACTCTAGCAGTTACTAGTGGTTTGCTGTGGCCATTTTTTTTTTTTTTAAAGATCATGCAGAATTACTATGACTGTTCAGTGTTACCTCTTATCATTTCTGATTTGTGTTAGCAGGTAATCCTTACATTATACCAGAAGTGTGTGGTTTGAGACAGTCTGAAAGGTTGGTTCTCTTGTTCCTTCTATTGAAAAAACTGTACACATTCATAAAAATGCTTGTTTGCCTCAGCAAGAAACCTTTTTGCTCTGGGCAAAAGGAAGAGGAACCTGAGAAATGATAAAATAAACCACTTAAAAATAAAATATTGTAGTTTAAATGTCAAATTCGGTCATTAGCCAATGAGGGTAATGAGCTATAGCAGTGAAAAATTTGGCCTCGTATTGTTCAATATGTGGGTGGTCTGTTCACTTTCAAACACAGCTATCTTGTAAGCAAGCTGAATTTCGGGCTGCAGTTGCTGAAGAAAAAAAAATGACAGAAATTGATAAAAATTAAAATAAAATTGTTGCTTCTTCCAAGAGCATTTTTTCAGTGCCTTCTCTTACACGTGTATTGTGACTCACCATCCCAATCCTCTTTAATAAGAAGCAATGAAGCAAGGAAAAAAAAATAACAAACTGCAACAGTACAAGTTGTAATGCAGATCTGTTTTTTAATAAATAAATATGTAAAAAATGTTTCATAGCAAAACAAAACAAACAAAAAAACCCCGCCCACTGCATATTGCATATTCTTGCAAAATGTTTTAGAACTTTTAGATCTTCCGAAGTTTGCATCCAAGTTAGACAACTGTTTAGCCATAATTAAATCTGAATTCTATAAATTGTTAAAATAATCTTTTGTGTTAATTCTGGTTTTCAACACTTTAAATATCAAATTAATTTTATTTTCCTTTTTTCTTTTTCTTTGATAAGTAGATATTATTCATTTATATGCACTGTATTATGTGTAAAGGTATTGGACATTCTACTGTACTATATAATTTAATCACTGAGTAAAATATCTTTGTCTCAAAAAGAATTGATTTTTACATATTTTTTATTTTTGCTCTTTCTGATGGTAAAAACAAAACAGCAGAGGGTATCAAAGAAACATCATAACAAATATAAATATTCAGAAGAATGGTTGCATATTTTACAAATTACATAGTATGACTCTGTGCTATCTTATCTTGTGCTAAGTGCCCTATGGTAGCAGCAATTCAAAACTATGTTAGAAAAAAGCAACACTTAGGACATTAGTACTGGTATTATTTTGAGAACTAGTCTTCATATTGACCTTCACAGAAGTCAGATGCAGAATAAGAGGAGCAAGCATGGTATTTTTACCAACTCCATGAAGAATCTGAAGAAATTTAACCCCAATTTGAGATATATAGTCCTGTTGTCAAAAAATAAATAAAAATCAGTAGTCATCTTTTCATATGAACATATATTAAGATAAATAAATAAATAAATAAATAAATAAATAAAAGATACATAGAGCTTTAGAAAGTTAATTTCTATCTGCTGCTCTGTAGGGAAGAAAGGAAAAAAAAAATCTCCCCACCTCCCTCTACTACCCCATGCAAACCAAGTAGTTCCAGAAACTTGTAATAAAAAGTTTCTTCTCTGGGGAAAATAATGTAATCTCATCATGTCTAGCTGGAAAATATTGTAATAACTTTCTTTGAGATGATTTCTATAATCCAGCTATCAGTTATTCAAAGAAACACACTTTATGCTACTGTACAAAACATTGCATGTTTACTAATCAGACTGTACTCTTTGAAATAAGCCATTTCATATATTTAGATTTCCTTGAAATTTCACACTGCAGTAGCACTGGAATCCCCATCATTGCAGAAAATCATTTGTTTTCAGCTTCTTTTGCTTAAACAGAAATAAAAATATTTTATTCGCAGTATGATTTGCTATGATTAAATGCTTTTCAGAAGTTGGATTTCTTGATATTATCTTAAAAGGTTAATTCATTTCCCTTAGTGTACTCTAATTTTCATATAAATTACATTACTGAGGGCCTAAACCCCATCTTCATAGATCTTGGAGACCCCATTAGCTGAATTAGTTGACAATTTAGTAGTATCTGGAAGTAGCTCAATGAATCTATGAATGTCAGTGTTTCTCAAGATATGTGCTGGCTGAATTTCCCTGTTAGCAGAGAACCTCAAATGATAATATAATTTAGAATAAAGTGTATCAACATATCTTTGGTAAGGTTAATAAGTACACATATTTATAGTAAAAACTGTAGATCACCATAGATCAAGAAGATAAGATTTGCTACAAGTGAATGAATTACTCTTGCTTTGTTGGATACTTTATATGGATGGCAGAAATAGAAGCACATTTAAATTTGCTTATGTTGTCATTAATGAAAAGCCTCTTTTGGCACAACGTTCGCAGCAGAATTGTAACCAATAAAATTCACAAAGTGTCGTACAGTTTCCTCGAAAACAAATATAAATTTCAGAGCTTAAAAACATATAGTTCCTTGATTTGTATTGTGCTATTTCTTATGGCCTCGAATAGGCTGTACTATGCAGTACATATACAAAAAATAAAAAATATTTTTCCTACCCCAGAGAATTTCTCATTTAAGTTCAAACCCTAGAACCAGTTAAAAACAGGAAGCAGGAAGCAATATGTATTTTTAAGTAAAATTCATATCTACTTTTATTAGAATCAATTCTACTGTCATTAAAATTATTGTTAGTGTAGATGAGATAAAGCTATGTTCAGAAGTCCTACAATAATTAAATGTTTATTAATCATAATTGATATAAAGTACAGTATATGCCTGATTTATTTTATTAAAACCAAACTTTATGGTGGACATCCAATCACACTGCTGTTGTTCATTACCCTTTATCTTTCATGAGTATTATAGTCAAAGTCCCCTTGTACCCTGGAAAACTACTTTTCTGAAGAGAGAAACAGAGACTGTGAACTTAACAATGCTGATTATTACACTATGTCAAATAGATTAATTTTGATACTTTCTGGACTAACTTCTAATAGAGGAGTTATTTTAGTGTCATTCATTTACTCCCTATAAAGAAAACATTTAAAAAAAAAATAAAAAATAAGGATGTAAGTGAGCTTGTCTTCAGATAGTGCACATATGATCTTTGATAAATATTAATTTGCATGTTATGAGTACAACCTATATTGAAGAATATCCACACTTAACAGTGGCTATGGTGGGTAGCATAGTTACTTGTTACACATTCATTACAGACTTGTCTCCTGTTACCTAGTTCAAACAGATTTTTCAGAATGAAGATACACATCCAAAATATATTCAGGCTACTAATATTTAGTTTTAATCAGGTATATCTTACAAGACCTGATCCTCCTTTTCTGGAACCTGAAAACATCCTCACACTGTTGCAAAACTATTTCCACTGCCATGGAAGGACACAAAACTTGACAAACTTCAAAACCCTTTTTGTGAAATGTAACTGAAACTGTCAGTTAGCCTATGGAAAACAAATATGTTTCCCATAGGATCCTACTGGACAAAATGTCCAGTATACAGCTAAACAAAAACATCATACAGTGGGTGAGTAATTGGCTGACGGGCAGGGTTCAAAGGTTTGTAGTAAATGGGGCCGCATCAGGCTGATTGATGGTCACTAGTGGAGTCCCCCAGGACTCCATTTTAGGCTCAATCCTTTTCAATGTTTTTATAAATGTTTTGCATGTAGGACTAGAAGGTGTTTTGAGCAAATTTGCTGATGATACTAAACTGGGAGGAGTTGTGGACTCTGTTGAGAGTGGCCTTGCAGAGAGATCTGGACAGATTGGAGAGCTGGGTAATCACCAACCACATGAAGTTCAGCAAAAGCAAGTGCTGGGTGCTGCACCGGAGATGGGGCAACCCTGGCTATATGTACAGACTGGGTGACAAAACGGTGGAGAGCAGCCCCACAGAGAGGGATCTGGAGGTTGTGATTGATAGCAAGCTGAATATGAGCCAGCAGTGTGTCCTGACAGCCAGGAAGGCCAACCGTATCCTGGGGTGCATCAAGCATGGCATTGCTAGTTGGTCAAGGGAGGTGATTGTCCTGCTCTATTCTGTGCTAGTGTGGCCTCATCTCGAAGTACTGTGTGCAGTTCTGGGCACCACAGTACAAAAAGGACGTGAAACTATTAGAGAGTGTCCAAAGGAGGGCTGCACAGATGATGAAGGGCAGAGAGGGGAAGACATACAAGGAGTGGCTGAGGTCACTATGCCTATTCAGCCCGGAAAAAAAGGAGGCTGAGGGGAGACCTCATCGCAGTCTGCAGCTTCCTCCTGAGGGGGAGAGGAGGGGCAGGCACCGATCTATTCTCCTTAGTGACCAGTGATAACACCACAGGAATGGTGTCAAGCTGCAACAGTGGAGGTTCAGGCTGGATATTAGGAAAACTTTCTTCACTGGGAGGGCTGCCACACACTGGAACAGGCTCCCCAGGGATGTAGCAATGGCACCAAGCCTGTTGGAGTTTAAGAAGCATTTGGACTGTGCTTAGTCTGAATTTTTGGGTAGACCTGAGTTGTGTCAGGAGTTGGACTCAGTGATCCTTATGGGTTCCTTCCAACTCCGGATATTCTACAATTCTATGATTCTATGTTATTTTTACTATCTGCAAATCCTTCCAGAAATTTAACTATTCTTAAAAAATATAGTTTACTTCAGTTTTATGTATTAATGTGCATATTTCACGCACATTATGTGCATAAATCTTTACGCACATACATTTTATCATTACGTATAAATGTGCATTACTTCAATGGTAGCTTATTGGACCTCATGCTGTAACACCCAGAAATAGGGAAATAGGGTCCAGAAAAGGTCTTGAGTTTCATATTAACAAAACAGTGGGATATTCATAGGTATTTGTTGTATTGATGATGTCTCAAGATGTCTATACTTTTTCTATAGCAACTCTCATCACACCATCCATAAGATTCAGATAATTGCATTTCACATATGAAATACCTTATAATGCTGTATGTACTCAATATATATATGATGAACATATATATGTATATATATGTATATATAGTATGTACTCAATATATATATGATGAATATATATGATGAACTCAAATCTCACTACACATGGTCTCAGTAAAATGAAGAACCTGTTTTGGGGTTGATGAAATCCTTTACCAGGATTTAACTTCCACAGTTTATAATAAAAACCTCCAGAGGCTGGCCTAGTCTTTTATAGTTAGGTCAGAGTATAAAGATCAGGTTTCTTAGATATCTTGACATCTCCTGCGACTCTGACTCCAGTTAGACTGTGAAGATTATATTGAATAGGTCTCTTGTGGTATTGTGCATATTCAGTCATGGGTGGTGTCAACCTGAGTCTTAAATTCTATTCATATTAACGTAACTCAATGTTGACTCCACAAAAGCGTTATAACCAGCATCCATAGAGACCAGAAGATTGTGAGAAAATAGCTTTAGCATAGACGTGACAAAAATTGTTTTAAGCTAGAGTAGATCTAGAGTTTTATAACTAGAATTGTTTCTTTGTTACCTGACAAAAGGCTAAGTAAAACACAGATGTATCCCAGAAAGCTGAGGTTGAGAAACCTCAGCTAAAATTTATAGCTGAATGCCCGATACACAAAGACACATTTGGGCTTAGTCAGTTTTCAATTAAACAAAAAAATATCTAATGAATATAGATACAAGGGAGACTTGAAAAATGAATGCATTGCATTGTTAACTAAATCTGAGGCAGACTTTAGAAAGAAAAAACCTAACCAAGGTCAGACTCTATGTCATCTCAAGGGACTGAATAAAATATCTTATAAATTATCACAGCATTAATATCCTCTGCTTTAAAAATAAATACCTTAGCTTCAACTCTACCTTAACATTTACATTTGAAAGTTTTGACTATTTAGTGTGACATTTATCAATCTGATCTGTATTTTATTGATGCTGCTTCTTAGAAGTTTATTTTTGCAGTAAAAATAATTCAGGCCATCCATTCTTCTTCTTTATAATCTCTCATTACAATGTGTACACATTGCTTGAGACAACTCAGTTCATGAAATGCTAATCAACATTTTCATGCAAAACTGACATACAAAATTCCACCTCGTGTTTTTTATTTTGCTATTTTGTTTTCAGTAATATTAGCTTGGATCAAACTCCTTCAAATTTAAGGAGGAAAAATACATTGTTTTATTATGCTGTTCAAAGAACAACATTCTGGAAAAACACGTATATTTTTTCAATTAATACAGGATCATTGGAAAAAAATAATCAAATTATTACTTTTCCAAAATATTAAGTCTTTCCTCATTGTTCTCTACAAAGTTTAGATATAGAGAAAATTCTGATTAAAGAAACAATTCTTCTTTCTCCTCTCCCTTTGATTTTTGTGTAAATATTACAGAATCACAGAATCACAGAATTTCTAGGTTGGAAGAGACCTCAAGATCATCAAGTCCAACCTCTACCTAACGCTAACAATCCCCACTAAACCATATCCCTAAGCTCTACGTCTAAATGTCTTTTAAAGACTTCCAGGGATGGTGACTCCACCACTTCCCTGGGCAGCCTGTTCCAATGCCTAACAACCCTTTTGGTAAAAAAGTTCTTCCTAACATCTAACCTAAACTTCCTCTGACACAACTTTAGCCCATTCCCCCTCATCCTGTCACCAGGCACGTGGGAGAACAGACCAATCCCCACCTCACTACAGCCTCCTTTAAGGTATCTGTAGAGAGCAATAAGGTCGCCCCTGAGCCTCCTCTTCTCCAGGCTGAACAAGCCCAGCTCCCTCAGTTGCTCCTCGTAGGACTTGTTCTCCAGACCCCTCACCAGCTTTGTCGCCCTTCCCTGCACCCGCTCAAGCACCTCGATGTCCTTCTTGTAGCGAGGGGCCCAAAACTGAACACAGTACTCAAGGTGCGGCCTCACCAGAGCCGAGTACAGGGGGACGATCACCTCCCTAGCCCTGCTGGTCAGACTGTTTCCGATACAAACCAGGATGCTGTTGGCGTTCTTGGCCACCTGAGCACACTGCTAGCTCATATTCAGCCGACTATCCACCATCACTCCCAGGTCCTTCTCTGCCTGGCAGCTCTCCAACCACTCATCTCCCAGCCTGTAGCTCTGCTTGGGGTTATTGTGCCCCAGGTGCAGGACCCGGCACTTGGCCTTGTTGAACTTCATGCAGTTGACCTCAGCCCATCGGTGCAGCCTATCCAGATCCTCCTGCAGAGCTTTTCTACCCTCAAGCAGATCGACACATGTGCACAGCTTGGTGTCATCTGCAAACTTACTGAGGGTGCACTCCATCCCCTCGTCCAGATCATCGATGAAGATATTAAAGAGGACCGGCCCCAGCACCGAGCCCTGGGGGACGCCGCTAGTGACCGGCCTCCAACTGGACTTGACTCCATTCACCACGACTCTTTGGGCCCGGCTATCCAGCCAGTTTCTAACCCAACGAAGCGTGCGCCAGTCCAAGCCAAGAGCAGCCAGTTTCTTGAGGAGAATGCTGTGGGAAACAGTGTCAAAAGCCTTGCTGAAGTCAAGGTAGACCACATTCACAGCCTTTCCCTCGTCCACCTAGCGCGTCACTTTGTCATAGAAGGAGATCAGTTTCGTCAAGCAGGACCTGCCTTTCATAAACCCATGCTGACTGGGCCTGATCGCCTGCTTGCCCTGCAAGTGCTGTGTAATGACTGTCAAGAGGATCTGCTCCATGAGCTTCCCTGGCACTGAGGTCAAACTGACAGGCCTGTAGTTTCCCAGGTCTGCCCTCCGGCCCTTCTTGTAGATGGGCGTCACGTTTGCTAGCTGCCAGTCAACTGGGACCTCCCCCGATCACCAGGACTGCTGATAAATGATGGATAGTGGCTTGGCCAGCTCTTCTGCCAGTTCACTCAGTACCCTTGGGTGGATCCCATTCGGCCCCATCAACTTGTGCACATCCAAGTGCCGTAGCAGGTCACCAACCAGTTCTTCGTGGATAGTGAGGGCCACATCCTGCTCCCCATCCCCTTCCACCAGTTCAGGGTACTGGGTATCCAGAGAACAACTGGTATTGCCGCTAAAGACTGAGGCAAAGAAGGCATTGAGCACCTCCGCCTTTTCCTCATCTCTTGTAACTAAGTTTCCCCCCGCATCCAGTAAAGGATGGAGATTCTCCTTAGTCCTCCTTTTTGTGTTGATGTATATATAGAAACATTTTTTGTTATCTTTAACGGCAGTAGCCAGATTGAGCTCCAGACGAGCTTTGGCCTTCCTAATTTTGTCCCTGCACAGCCTCGCTACATCCTTATAGTCCTCCCTAGTGGCCTGCCCACTTTTCCAAAGATTATAAACCCTCTTTTTTCTCCTAAGATCAAGCCAGAATTCTCTGTTGAGCCAGGCTGGTCTTCTTCCCTGCCAGCTCGTCTTTGGGCATGTGGGAACAGACCGTTCCTGCGCCATTAAGATTTCCCTCTTGAAGAGCGCCCAGCCTTCCTGGACCCCTCTGCCCTTCAGAACCGCCTCCCAAGGGACTCCACCAACTAGTGTCCTGAGCAGCTCAAAGTCATCAATACATATTGATATATTGGTTTCAAAGATGTTCACAGAATCTTGACATATTATGGAGATTCTCTGTATTAGTATAGAGTAATCTCTTCCAGTTTTATGCTGGCGTTTATGTAAGTAAAAGTAAACATAATTAGCATTCTTTGTAACAGTGCTTACATTGCCTGTATTTCTCTGTTCTGGATCAGATAACTAATTAATGTTCTTACTGTTCCTCTAATGGGAAATTTTTTGAAATTTATTAATAGTTTTCTCAGGTATGTTTCTAGTTAAAAGATTAGAAACTCTCAGTTTCATAAAAAAAAAAAAAAAAAAAAAGGAACTAGTTAAAATAATTTCTCTAAATTTGTCTCTGAATAATTTCTCTAAATTTGTACAGCAAAGCAGTAAACCCTTTTTTTTTTTTTTTTTTCCTGCAAAGCTTTCACAAATTGAAGTGTTTTCTGTAATACTTAAATCAACAGCTACATGTTCACACCAGCACCCATTAACTGTTTGCTGTGGCAGATTACATACATTTTTCTTTTCAATTCAAAAGTCAGGGAGTGGCTGAGTCATTGCAGGAAGTGTTCTCTGTGTCATTTCAGAGACTCCTTAGCAACTGTATTCAACTCATGGCACCTGCACCATGCACCACGTGAAACTTTCCAGAACTCTACTTCTTTGGGTTCAAGGAAGGTGTCATGTGAAGTCTTGGTGTCATATAGTGATTGCAGAAGAAAAACATGTCCTTTATAAAAAATTAAATTGTTTATGTAGAAATGCTTTATAAGCCTAGACACTCAGAAATGGTAAAAAAATATCTATTTCATGGGAATGAAAATAATGGGAAATAATGATAAATCCTTTCATTAATTTGAAGAATAATCAGAATGCAATCTTTGAAAAAAAAAAAAAAAAAGCAGCACTTCTCTATGCTATTAGAATAATTAGAATATGCTTAGAAAAGCTAAAATATGCTATTATTTCTTTGTTGAACCTTGCATATTATTTTCTCTAGGAAAAATAACCCCACCTCCCCCCCCCCCCCAAAAAAAAAAATACCATAATCCCATTAATATATTTTTGAGGAAATTTGACCTGTTACATCATTTTATAAATATGATCTAATTACCTGACTAGTACTGTCTAGTGACACATTTTTACCACAAATTAGCAGAAGTGCTGAAACCATTATTGTTTACCAGATTTTACAGGAGCAAATGTGTTTAAAGGTAACCTGAAGATAATTTTACAAAACTGAATTGAGGCTTCCGCTTCCTTTTTTCTCATCTGTAAAAGGGGCCTAAAATGTAATTTGCTCATTACAAGATGATCTTTCCTATTTTTAACATATGCTTTATCTGGAATGATAAAAACTATTATTGGACAGACAGGAAGTGATTTTTTAAAATGTAGTGAAAAAAATAGTCTGATCAAATGACCTTCTTTTAAGATTGCGCAAATTTCTTCTTACTTGCAGTAACATTGTTGATTTATTAGCTTTATAGTTATAATGTTTAGATTATGTAAAATATGGAAATTGAACAGGAAATCATAAAAATAACACATTTCGGGCCATCTTTCTCTTAACAAAAAAGTCAGTGGAAGGAATAAGGTGCTTCTTTGCCATTAGAAGACTTGAATAATGACATTAAAAAGTTCTAATCCTACCAAATGCTGTTATTGGTTTTATAGTTGCTTATCTCTATATAGATATGTATGCATGGCTGTGATTCTCAATAATATATATATAATTATATAATTTATATATATATATATATAATATATATAATAATATATATATATTATTGAGAATCACAGCCATGCATACATATTTATATATATATAAATTATATATATAAATTATATATATATATATATATATATATAATATATATATATATATATATATATATATATAATAATATATATATATATAAAATATATATAATAATATATATATATATTATTGAGAATCACAGCCATGCATACATCCAGGCTGGTAACCTTCTGGACATTAAGATTTACATAATGGGGTCTTTCATGAGACTGTGGTTAGGACACATTATGTGTCTTAAACATGTATCATGTACCTAAAACAAGGGAGAATGGCAAATAGAATTCACAAATAGAGACAAAAAATCAGCTTCTTCATTACATGATTGGGATGGGCTGAGTGGGTAGGGAAATATAGTAATGTTGCTCTCTGCATATCTTGTTTAGTTATTTCTTCAAAAAACAAGGATTCAACTATTCCTGCAGCCCCTGTGCTAACTTTTTCACATAACACGTAAACCAGTACAGCTTTTACATTTTAGCAAGTTCATGAGGCACGTCTTGGTTATGTCAGTGTTAACCCCCCCCCACAAAAAATAATAAAAATAAATGTATAATTTCAACAGAGATAAGTTATAGGCATTTATTTATTCAACGTTGGTTTCTGGTAGTGCCTTAAAAATTAGAGCTGCTTCCTGAAAGAAAATGGTTCATTTTGGAGGTCAGAAAGTATCAATGTTACTAGTATTAATATAATTAATTTTGTTTCTCAAGTTCTCTTTGATGTTGTAGCACTCTTTTCTCTTTTTTTATAAAGTGAATGATTAATTTATTAAATAAATGCAGACTTCAGATAAATTATCTTATTGATGATGCTATTACGTTCATTGGCAATGTACTACCATAACATCAGAGGATAGAAAACTATTCTGTAAGAATATTAATGAATATTAGCCAGATTTGTGCTGCTTTATGTGATTTTATCACCTCTTCATCTGCATACCACTTTGTTAATCTCAATGCCCAGTACAGGTTCTGAAACAAATTAAGCTCTTTAATTACTCAATTACTGCATTTTTTAATAATATTTTGGGTTGAAAACTTACACTATTTTAAATCAATAATTGAATATATTTATTTAATAACTTTTTAACAATGCTTGAGAGAATCAGACGCCACCATACATGAAGAAAGGAATGATGTTTTATTACCCCCCACTTGTAGTCACACAATGCTGCACGGTCTGCACAGAAAGTCAATCAAACATTTTTATCATTTACAAAATCTGATGTTATGTCAAAATCTGTCACTCCTGAAATTTTATTTTCCTATTGAGATATATCTTACTGGCTTATCCAACATAATACTGGAATAATATCAGGCGATTAGAGAAAAGGAACTACAGAAACTGTGTATTCAAAAAAGTGATTCCGGGAACTTTGGGGTTAATTCAGTTCATTAGATTTAGAACATTTATTAATGCTATTGCAGATAAACTCATATACCACCCACTAGTGATACATTTAGAAAACGGGGAAGTTTGGTGTTATGATAAGTTTTAATATGAGGAAATTAAAATATTTTAATATAAAGGCTATAAATTCCAGTACCTCTATTTCTTGTCTAGCTTATTCCATGCACAAAACTGAATGTTCTGCTGAATTCCAATTGTTTTTCTGCTCTGTCATGTTTCCTTGAGAGCAATGCAAGCACATTTTACTTCTGTTGTTATCAAGAATGGAAAGGCAAAGTCTGTTAATTATTAAGCTGTGTATCTTCACATCAGTGTTCACAGATGAGTGTCAACCACTGGAAAAAATATATAGCATGATAGAACATCAGAAGATAAAGAAAAAGGCTCAATTTGTTTCAAAGTTCTGATTAGGGACAAATAATTGGAATATTTATCCCTACACTAATTATAACAGGATATCCATTGACAGAATTACCAAACTGAATCAGACATGAATGTAATAGTGTCGTGGTTCCGCTCGAGTGGGCAGCCGAGCTCCACCACAGCCGCTCTCTCACTCCCCCTCCTCAAAGAGGAATGGGGAGAAAATATGTGAAAAGGGTCTCAAGGGTTGAGATAAGAACGAGAAAATCACGCAATAATTATTGTAACGGGCAAAACAGACTCAGCATAAGAAGACAGTAAGATTTATTGCTCATTACTAACAAGCTAGAGAAGTGAGAAACAAAGGAAAGAAACCAAAAGCACCTTCCCCCACCATCCATCCTCTTCCACCTCCTCCCCCCGAGCGGCGCAGGGGAACGGGGGAATGGAGGTTATGGTCAGTCTACAGCACTTCTTCTCTGCCGCTCCTTCTTGGTCACTCTCGTCCCCTGTGCTGTGGGGTCCCACCCACGGGATGCAGTCCTTGATGAACTGATCTAGCGTGGGCTTCCCACAGGCAGCAGCTCTTCCAGAACTGCTCCAGATATGGGTCCATACCACGGGGTCCATCCCTCAGGAGAAAACTGCTCCAACCTGGGTCCCCTACGGGCAGCAGCTCCTGCCAGATCACCTGCTCCTGCGTGGTCTCCTCTCCACGGGCTACAGGTCCGGCCTGGAATCTGCTCCAGCAGGGGTCTTCCACAGGTGGCAGCCTCCATCGGTGCAGGGCCACCTCCTCCACCGTGGTCTCCTCCACGGGCTGCAGCATGGAACCCTGCTCCACCGTGGCACTCCATGGGCTGCAGGGGGACATCCTGCTTCACCATGGTCCTCACCACAGGCTGCAGGGGACTTCTGCTCCAGCGCCTGGAGCACCTCTCCCCCTCCCTCTACACTGACCTTGGCACCTGCAAGGCTGTTCTCTCACTTCCGGCTGCTGTGTGGCGCAGCCTTTTTGTTTTCCCTGTCTTAAATATGCTCTCACAGAGGCGCAAAACAACATCGCTTATTGGCTCAGCTCTGGAAAACAATGGGGCCCTTCCCAAACATGGGGCAGCTTCTAGATCTTTCTCACAGAAACCACCCCTATGGCTCCCTGCTACCAAAACCTTGCCACGTAAACCCACTACAAATAGTTATGGAAAACATTAAAACTTTCATTGGCAATGTCTCTGGAAAGTTATCTTGTATGTACACCATAAGTAATGAATAATCTGTGTATCAAAATTATTCTGATATTTTTATACACTTTCCAAAAGAAAGCACTGTCAAATAACTCCACATTAAGGACTAGGCTTTTTAGAGTTTTGAAACCCAAAATGCAGAATTCTTAATCATTTTTTAGCTTCTTTCAGGCCCTGAATACCTAAAGCATGTACTATGCATATTTCAAACAGTGTTTCAAGAAATTTCTTTGGTGCACATCCAGAAGTCCCTCAGGCTTTTTTTTTTTTTATCTTTTATTTATTTATTTTTTTCCTGAGACTAATTCATCCCATGCCTCTTGTTAGATCTTCAAGTGCACAGTTGCTTCTTTTGTCTTGATGAGGGATTTTATTTTTTTATTTTTTATTTTTTTTTTGGCCTGTAATCTAAGACCGACTGACTGACTGAGAGGGTTTGAGGGTTTTAAACTAGGATTTCTGGGGGAGAGGTATACCTTTAGGAACACTGAGGTTAAATCAAAGGATGGTATGGCACCATGTGAGAGTGGCAAGGTTAATGGGAGCATCTATGCTGTTCCAGGAAGCACTGCCGATCCAGAAACACCTCTGAAAACCTTCTATACTAGTGAACACATTATGAGGAACAAATGGGATGAACTAGAAGCATTGGTGCTTTCCCAGATCTGTTATATCACTGGTATTAAAGGCATTAGTTTCATGACTAGAATGCTGAGATGGAGAGCTATTAGGAGGGATAGGCAGGGCAGGCAAGGAGGAGCTGTTGCACTGTATATAAGAGGGAAATTAGACTGCACAGCCCTGGCCATTAGAGATGACAAAATAGA
Organism: Netta rufina; assembly: GCF_964035555.1. Classification (NCBI taxonomy): domain Eukaryota; kingdom Metazoa; phylum Chordata; class Aves; order Anseriformes; family Anatidae; genus Netta; species Netta rufina. The sequence continues at coordinate 143,325,133 of NC_140124.1, read as the reverse complement.
AGGGCCTCTGGATGAAGATTAAGGAGATAGCAAAGCAGATGTCATCACAGGCATCTACTATTGAGAGCCCACTCAAGATGATGGCATGGATAAGCTATTGTATGGGCAGTTGGGGTAACTCTTGGGATTAGTTGTTCTCATACTTATGGTAGACTTCAGTTTCTAAGACACAAACTGGGAATATACTGCCATGATAAATAAGGCCAGGGAATTCCTAAAGCATGTTGATGGCAATTTCCTGTCACAAAACAGCAGCTTAGTGAACCAACTAGAAAAGGTACCCTTCTAGATCTGTTTTATAAGAATAGAGAAGGCCTCATGGAAGAGGTGATGGTAGGTGGCTGTCTTGGCCAAACTGATCATGAAATAGTTGAGTTCAAAATTTTTTGGTGTAATGAGAAAAAAGGTGAATAGAATTGCCACACTGGACTTTAAGTCCATGAGAGCTGGTTACTTTTCAAGAACAGTCTTCTAAATGTACGGGAGCAGGCAAACCTACTATATCACAAGTCAAGCAACGGGTACAGAAGACCATCCTGGTTCAACAGGAAACCCCTCCTGGAAGTGAGGTAGAAAAAAATGGAAATATATGACTTCTGGAGGCAAGGTCTTGTGGTACACGGAGAGTACAGAGATACAGATACAAAGACTCATTTTCAGGGAGAAAACAAGAAAAGCCCAAGCCCAGCTTGGGTTGATGCTGGCCACCATGGAGTCAAGGAACAGAAAAGACTTTTTCAAGTATGTCAACCACAAGAGAAAGTAAAACATTGAACTTATACTTGGAGCAGATGGTCACCTAACAAGTAAGAAGGAGGAAAAGTGGAGGCATTTAGTGCCCTTTTTACCTAAGTTTTCAACAGTAATGACACATTTTGAGCTGACTGGACAGCAGAGTAAGAGGAGCACAGCTAAGGGAGCAGTGACTTTCTATCTGTGGTCACTGAAATTCTAAGGGAACAATTGAATCAGCTCATATTTCATAAATCCACAGGACTTGATGGGATTCAACCCAGTGCTGAAGAAATTAGTGGACATTATAGCAGGACCCCTCTCAACAGTTTAGCCTCTCAACAGATCATGTGGGGAGGTCCCTACTGACTGGAAACTAGCCAACATTACACCTATCTATAAAAAGGACATGAAAGCAGACATGGGAAGCTATAAACTGGGAAATAAACATATTCCTGCTACACTGGCTGATGATTTGGTTCAACAGCAGAACTCAAAGGCTCATAGCGAATGAGGCTACATCTTGCTGGCACACGATCATCGGCAGTGTTCCCTAGGTCTCAGTTTTAGGATGAAATTTGTTCAACATTTTTATTGATGATCTGGATGCTGGAGTTGAATGCATCCATAACAAGTTTTCTGATGATACTAAACTGGGAGGTGATGTTGGCTTTCTGGAAGGATAAGAGGACTTCCAGAGGGATCTAGATAAATTGGAGCACTGGGCAATTAGCAACAGCATGAAGTTCAACAAAGGTGAATGCTGGGTTCTGAACCTGGGATAGAGTAGTACTGGACACAAGTACAAAGAGGCAAGTGGCTAGAGAGCAGCTCAGAAGAAAGGGATCTGTGAATTATGTTCAACTGTAGGCTCAACATGAGTCAGTGGCAAAACACATTTTAGGGTGCATTAAATGCAGAACAGCCAGAAGGTCAAAAGAGGTGATTCTCCCACTATATTTAGTATTGATGTGGCCTCACATTAAATATTGTGTACAGTTTAGAGCTCCACAATATAAAAAGGATGTTAAGGCATTTGAAAGTGTCCAGAGGAGGGCAACAAAGCTGGTAAAAGGGCTGGAAAGCATAAGGAGAGGTTGAGGACACTTGGGCTATCTAGTCTGGAGAAGAGAAGGCTATGAAGACTCTCTACAACTTCCTAAAGAGGAGAAATACAGAGGGAGGTACCAGTTTCTTCTTCCTGGTAACCAATGACAAGAAGTGCAGGAAGAGCATGAAGCTGTGCCAGGAGAGGTTCAGACTAGATATTGGGAAAACATTCTTCACTGTGAGGGTGGTCAGACACTGTACCAGGCTTCTTACCGACATCACTGATGCCTCATGTCTGTTAAAGAAACATTTGGACAATACCCTCATTAATATGTTTTAATTTTTATTTGCCCTGAAGTAGTCAGGCAGTTGAACTAGATGGTCTTTGGAGGTCCCTTCCAAACGGAATTGAATTATTTTATTCTATTCTCCCATTGAATACATTTGTGTCAGAAAAAGTAATGATGCTCCACTGAGTCTAATATGCTCTGCATGTATTGGAAACTGTGAAGTTATGTGGAAGGACAAAGCTTCTGTTCCTTTAAGTGTATCCTGTCAAGGACCTTTTCAAAGGAGAAAAAAAAAAAGGGGGGGGGGGGGGGATAATAAGAAAAGGAGGGAACGATGAAAATGGAAATACAGAGACACAAATCTTACCAACAAATGATAAGGAAGGCAGGAACAAGAACCAAACTTAGTTAGTCTCGCTGATTGACATGTGGAAAGTGGTTATGCTTATTTAAGTAACATTATCTGTTCAAGGACCTAGTCAAATGGAATAATAACTAAAAGGGGGAAGCTAGAAAGAAAATATAGAGACACAACTTGTCAGATGAACATAACAGAGTGTCGTGGTTTCAGTTAGAACAGAGTTGATTTTCTTTCTAGTGGCTGGTAGAATGCTGTGTTTTGGCTTAGGATGAGAAGAGTGCTGATAACACCCTGATGTTTTAATTGTTGCAGAGCAGTGCTTATACCAAGCCAAGGACATTTCAGCTTCTTGCTCTGTCCTGCCAACGGGCAGGCTGGGGGTGCAGTAAGAGCTGGGAGGGGACAGACCCAGGACAGGTGACCCAAACTAGCCAAAGGGATATTCCATACCATTTGACGTCATGCTAAACAATATATAGGGGTGGCTAGCCAGGGGAAGGGGCCGGACTGCTCGGGGTTAGGCTGAGCATCGGTCAGCGGGTGGTGAGCAATTGCATTGTGCATCACTTGTTTGTACATATTATTAGTAGTAGTACTATTATCATCATTGTATTATTATTATTATTATTGTTATTGTTGTTGTTGTTATTATTATTATTATTATTATTATTATTATTATTATTATTATTATTATTATTATTACTATTTTACTGTCTTTATCTCAACTCAGGGGCTTCACTTGCCATTTGTCTCCCCCGTCCCAGAGAGGGAGAGGGGAGGGTGAGTGAACGGCTGCATGGTGTTTAGCTGCCGGCCGGGTTAAACCACAACACAGAGACAAAGACAAGAAACAAACCTCATCAGTCTTAGTTGTTTATTGGCTATCGAGAAACAGAACATAAGACAGACTTTGCAGCTCATAGGGATGTAAACCTGAGGGTCCAGAATACCGGGTGGTGGAACTGTGCCAGCTGATGAGGGAAAGTGCAGGGAATGGGAATCAGGGAGGAACAAAGAACTAGTCTGATTTCAGTCTCTTCTCAGCTGTGTGAGTGCATGTGTGAGAGAGACAGGAAAGTGACAGACACGTCTCTCAGCCTAGGCAGAGAACCAACTCTTCAGGACACCACAATGGGCTCCAGTGGCTGGGCAGCTCCTAGGCCAGAGCAACTAGAAATTATCTGACATACATGTAATCATAGACCTAATCATAGAATCATTAAGGTTGGAAGAGACTTTCAAGATCATCCAGTCCAAGCATCACCCTACTACAGCGTCACCCACTAAACCATGTCCCTAACTGCCAGGTCCAACCTTTCCTTGAACACCCCCAGGGATGGCAATGCCACAACCTCCCTGGGCAACCCATTCCACTGCCTGACTACCACCTCATGGAGGTGGTGGAGTCACCATTCTGGCAATGTTTAAGCAAAGCTTGGAGATGGTGCTTAGGGACATGGTTTAATGGGTGATATTTGTGGTAGGCCTTGGAGGCTTCGGAGGTCTCCAGATCATGGAGGTCTTTTCCAACCTTAATGATTTTATGATTCTATTCTTAAACAGCATTTTTCTGTAAATTTCGGGATAAGATAATTAGCATAAATCAACATAAATTAAATAGAAAAGAGACTGGCATAGTCTTCAATGAATAATACTAAGATCTTGTACGTGTGCATTAAAATATTGCAAGGAATATGTTATACATATTTTAATATCTGAGTCATTCATAAAATATCATTATAACATGACAGATTCATTTAGAACGGAATCAGAGAAGATCAATTTTATATATACATTTATGTATGGTAGCATGGGAAAATCAAAGGATAGATACAAATTACAGTTTTATACTATTTATCTCCTCTTTACCTATTAGGTAACTCTTTCAACATATTTCAAAATAAACACAAAACTCCGTTAAAAAAAAAAAAAAAAAAAAAAAACATTTTGAATGAACTAGAAAGTTGTGGGCATCATCAGAGCCTCATTCATTGTACAATATTTAATCATAGTTTAAGTTATGTGTTATAGAATTAAAGTTAACAAAATGTTTTGTATCTGAGACTATTTTTCTCAATCTATTTATGACATGATATAAAAGAGAGTTCAGAACTTAGCATTTTATACATTAGCTGCGTGGTATATAAATTAAGAAAAATTATTGAATTTGGGAGGATCAGAACAGGATACTTAATGAGGAATCCTCAAAAGCATCATCATATGATACTTTACATTAGATTTTTCATATTAGAATTAAGCACTTCTTGTATCTAATAAACTGGATTTCTAGTGTTGAGAGCTCTGGTGTCCTAAAAATAATTAAAAAATAAAAATAAAAATAAATAAATTGCAGCTGTAAAAAGATTTGAAGAAAGAAACTGCAATGGAAATGGAGCTCTAGGGTTTACTGTTTGTCTGATTTCAGTTCACACTGTTTAGTGCTAATTCTTTCATAAATTTGAAGATTTGAATATCTACAGTGAAGCTTGTTAAATCTTTATAAGAATGAGTCTATTGCAAGAAGAGAAATAATACAAATGGTTCCTGTAATGCATCATCATTTTTGAAAATGGAAACAGCATTTCATAAGATGTTTACATTATCTAAATCTCTGTATCATACATACAGATTGCTGCAGTTCTCTGCTCTAGATCAGTAAGAAGACTGACTGGTCCCCAAAACAGCTCCTAAAGAATGACAACTGTTAAATCTCTAGCTCTGACTGTCTCACATTGACATTGTCCATTTACAGAAATTTCTGTTTATTTCATACATCTATGCCATTCATTTTTTTTAAAACTATCTGTCCTCAAAGCACAAGCACTATGAAACTAAACACCAAATTCCTAAACCTCTTGTGTTTTCACAGACTTTTTGCACCTTCCAGTCATTTATCTGAAATAATCCTAATTGCTTCCTCTGGGAAGTTCTATTTTAGTCCTGAAAAAACATTGTTGATTCAAAGAGAACATCTTAATGTTCTCTTTGAACAAATGAATCATCTTTCATTTGTTCAGAACTAGAACAATGTGAGTTTTAAGAACTTGCTTGTTTCTGTTAATATTTACCTATTATCCACATCCACCCATCATGCAAATTCAGGAAGAATTTAACTTAGATATTTAGATGACCCATTCATTTCAAATTTTTCAGAAAGCTATTTGAAAAACTGCTGGTAAAAGTAGTGTGATTTCTTTTTTTTTTTTATAACTTATATAGTCATTTTTTTTTTCTATAGTCTTTTTTTTTCTTCTTCTTTTTTTTTCTTTTTTCCTTCCTTTTCTTCTCTTCAGAAGTTTTCTAAACATCAACCTTGGCCTTTTGATAGCTAAATTTTTGAAGTAGTTGATAAAACAAATATTAATTAATTAATCAATCTATTTATTTATTTATTTTTGGATTGGAAACCCTGCAGAATTTCTTGCTTGGAGAGAGAAGCTCTAAAAACTTATCTTTTTTTTTTTTTTTTTTTTTTTTTTGATTCTTCTGAATCTTTATAGCCTGTTTACTTTGAAGTTAAAAGCCTTGGTAAAAACATGTTGAAAGTAGCCAGGATTTCAGGTTTTCACCATATCAAGAATGGCCTGACAAATGAGCTAGGCAGCTCCAGTGAAGACATTTGATACTTAGAACGCTATTATGGTTTGAGAATTAAAGTTGGAACAAGGGTTACTTACTGCCAAGTCATCATGATCACCTGTTTGTGAGTCACAACATATTTAATTCCATCCTTTACCCATGGTCTAACACCCCATGCTTATCTCATAGGAAGGCTATGGTGCATCTTTGTAAAATAAAACCTGTAATTCTATAACACTTCCCTGGTCAGACTTTCTTTTAGATCTTCTTTCTTACTCTTACCTTATGCCTGATGTATGTTGAGTGTCAAGTCCATAACACAGAATGTATCTTTTATAGAAGTATTAGGATTATTAGGAAGTTTCCTGTTTATAAAACCAGAAGTGCAATACACACAGGGAAAAGAAAAAAGCAAAGGGGCAAGGGCAGAGATATTTTAAAATTTCTGGGGGTAAAAAATAAAAAATAATAATAATAATAATAAAAAAGAGTAACTTTATGGTGTTGTGAAATACTTCAGAAATTCATAAGCTCTGGTGATGCAGACAGAAGCCTGCTGCAGTGCTGCTTCATGACAAGTGATAAGCACAAAAGTCATACATACATTTGAGATGTATTGAACCTACTCACTTGCCAGTGTGTGATGTGCAGGAGAGCAGAACAGAAAGGACTTTCAAGCAGGAAAATCTTATATTTAATTTTCTGACAGGGAGATTCTGTATTTTTTAATTTTGATTTGTTTTCCTTTTTTATCAAGAACATCCTGTACTACAAGGGGTTTCCAGAAAATTTGCTTTAAACAGTACCAAATCAAGGGCAAGACCAGTGAGAAGTGTGCATTCCTTATTTTTAATGGAATTATATCAAAAGCAGATCCACATTTATTTTGCATGTTTATTTTCTGTATTACATTTTCAAGACTATTTGTTTTTTAAGCAACTGAAACTGGACAATGCACTTCATAAACAGGAATAAAAGGCCTGTTTTATACCTTGAAATATAACTGAAAGATAAAATGGATGAAATAATATGAGACAACAAATGCAATCCCAGAAAATGAGATCACAGTGAGCCTTCAAGTAGCATGGGTATCAGATGACCTAGCTAAGCGACCATATGTATATTTATAAAGTAAAACAAGAGAAAACAGAAAGGAGAATATTGCAAGGGGTCTGAAGGGGACTGAAGGTGTATTGAGAAAGGAAAGACCAGTGGAAAAAAAATAATTTTTACCTTCAAACTCAAAATAAGCCTTTAATATTTTATTTTATTTTATTTTATTTTATTTTATTTTATTTTATTTTATTTTATTTTATTTTATTTTATTTTATTTTATTTTATTTTATTTTTTCATGCACCCAGTGTCAGCAACCTGAAAAGAGAACTGGAAGTAAGACAGAAAGCAGCAATTTTAATAGACACTTGCTGAACAGGTTTGATCTCCCAGAATAAATTAAATATCTAAAATTTTTAACACCAATGCCTTAAGTCATCTTAGAAACAGACTCTGACTCACCCTATCCTTGGTAACAACTTTAGCCATTTTCAAACTGTTTGTCCAAAATATAACTCTTAGCTGACCAGCAGTATAGGCCCAAATTAAAAATTTATTCCTATTTGCAAACCTGAAGGTTGAAGAAAAGTCCATTTGCAAACCTGAAGGTTGAAGAAAAGTCCATTTTGTTGTCATTGATTTTGTTTCTTTCTGTGTTGTGTGTTTTTTATTTATTTATTTATTTATTTACTTATTATCATTGTTTCTGTCTCCTGTAATTTGGTAACAGCTTACCAGTAAGGCTGTGTGGAAATTTCATAACAAATTCCAAACCAGAAGGGAGAGATGAATTTATACTCCTATACTAATTGAAGATTATGCTCAGAACTGTTCAAATGATCCATAACCTTAAAGACATCCTTTAAAAGTTGATTTAAAGTCTGCACTTTTAAAAGTATCAATGTAATGTAAAATCTTTTTTTTTTTTTTTCCTCCAGCAATATGAGCTATCACAGCTGTGCTATATAAAACAAGATGCTTTCTCGTTCTCAAAACTTGAATATGTTTCATTTTGTTTAAATAATCAAATTTTTGGTGGTCCTGAGGAGATCTTGAATCCCAGTAATTATATGTCATGTGGGAGGTTGAGGGTCAAGACTTTGTTGCAATTAATTATTATTATTATTATTATTGTTATTATTATTAGTATTAGTATTATTATTATTACTATTATTATTATCATCATTATTATCATTATCATAATCTATTAACTATTTATTAATTATTAATTGTAAAATTATTACTTATATATTTATAATATGTATAATAGTATAATTATCTATGCAAAATGAATCAGCTCTATGAGCAGCAAATATACGCGTACTTACATGGACACAAAAGCATGGTATAACAAGAAACTTGGCTATTTCTTCTTTCCTCCTTTTACCAAAACAGTAAATATTCTGCCTCTGGGCTTATTAAGTCCATCATGATATATTCGCACAAAAAGTTTCGGTATCCATGCTGTCGTATATTATCGTCCTTAAAAAAAAAAAAAAAAAAAAAAAAAAAAAGCACGTAAAAGTGCTATTCCTTACTACAATATCTATAGAATTGAGATAACATATTGCAAATATAAAAATGTTGTTCTTGACTGCAACTGTTGTACTTCCAGGCTTTCCAAGTACATCTCTTCTTTTCAGAAATGCTGTCTGGATGGATTTTGAGGGTTCTATAAAATTTTATGGATTCTATAAAATTTTCCCAGGATTTACATATATGTGGTTCCTCCTAGGGCTGGCATTAACCTGCTGCAGGTCCCTTCACTGACGTAGCTTTTCTGCAAAATCTGTCCATAATTCTACCAGAAATCAGATAACAACAATGTAATTCCTAACCATGGATTGTATTAGGTTGCATATATACATGTATGATCAGTACCACTCCATCAGTAAGAGAATTTGCATGACAAGATGTGCATTCTGATCAGCTAATACTGACAGATTTCCGGTCAACAGTCTGGGGTTGGAGGAGGGTATTCACCTTGGTATTCACCAATGAATAAACAGGGCATAGAACTTTGGAGCTCACTTTCTGCATTTATTTATACAGAGACACAAACTTAGGATTCCAAGGTTTGACAGTGTTATTGCAGTGACCAAATCATGCTTCTTTGTTTTAAAACCTTCATTTGAGGAGTTATGGAGAGAAAAGAAGATGAGCGCCATTGGTATATTTTTGACAAAGTGCTTTAACAATTTAGTCCATATTCCTATATACATGTAGTACTTGTTCTTTGTATAAAATGAAGTTTCTAGCCTTTCATTTAGCATCTTTCCCAATCTACCTTGTTCTTTCTTAATGACTATATTTGCCAGTATAATAACAACAACAACAACAACAACAACAACAACAACAACAACAACAACAACAACAATAATAATAATAATAATAATAATAATAATAATGATAATAAAAGTATTAGACTTTGCTAATAGGTGTATTTAGAACAGCCAGTAAAATGTAGCGAGGAATAAGTTGCCCAGAGAAGTAATGGTGGGGCATACCAGGAACAAACCTATGGATAACACCATCCCTAGAAGTGTTCAGGGCCAGGTTGCATGGGGTTTTGGACAACCTGGTCTTGTGGAAGGTGTCCCGGCCACTGCTCACCTGCAGGGTTGTAACCAGGTGACATTTAAGGTTCCTTCCAACCCAAACCGTTCTATGGTTCTATGATTTTATGATTCTAACTCAAGGCAAAACTCATGTTTCACTGGCCACTATTCTTTCTATATATTCTAAAAATACTTGGTCCCTACTTTGCAGACTGCCAGAAATGCTTACAAACTTTCTCATGCCGTTTTCTTGTCAAGTTCAGACCTAATCTCTCTGTCTTGATGATATGGTCATCGAGAATGAATGAGAGGTTGAGAGAAGTGACACTTATCCTGTCTTAGAAAACAAATACACAAACAAGAAACTTCTGAATCATTGGCTTAGCAGTCTTATTTCATGATATCCTATTTGGAATTCTAAAATCAACTATTAAAAAGAAAAAGGCAAAAACTTGCCTCTGGTCATGGTCTTTGAGTTGCATTCAGAAAAGGAAAATGTAAAAACAAAGTAACTCTTTTATTTGGGGTTATGGTATTTCCTACAGACTACTTTAATATTTGGCTATCATCATTTATTTATTTTTATTCCACAGTTCATGGCAATGTTTGGGATTATAAAATACCTACTATGCATTTAAGAAAAAATAATTCATTAAATTCAGGCTGGTTGTGTACAGGGAGTTTTGCTAAGGCAGTAGCAAGAATGTTAATAAAGGAAAGAATTAGGAGGTCAGTGACTGAGTCACATATGCATTTGCAGAATGCAAACACATTTTACTTAAACTATTATGTTTTTGATTTAAATAAATATATACTAAGTTTATATGAACAACACAAGATATTGGGTTAATTGATAAATGCATATTTAAACTTTATAATGTATATTATGCACTCTGTGCAGGTTAAGAGTTGCTGCAGGAAAATGTGGTCTATTAAGTAACTGTGAAATGAAATTAATGGTGTTAAATAGTATAGCCACTGTTTCCGCTATTTTTATTGGAATGTATACATGAGTAGTTTATAATTTCTGTTCTAGACAGTTGTACAATGAGCTATTGGCAGAATCAGGACATAAAATTATGCAGTTTATCCTTTTAAGAAGGAATTTTCAGTGGAATTAAGCAAGTCCTGAAGACCTTGTAGTGCATTTTTTGCATTTTTGGTGGAGCAATACAAGATTAAACTTCCCTATCCAGCACTGTTTGGTTTCAACAAGATTGGTGCAGCACAACAGTATCATGTTAACAGGCAGAAGATAAAACTTTGAATAACTGGAGAATCTAGAATAGCACAGAGTATTTTAAAGGGGTAAAGTACTACAGCCTTCTGGAGTCTTAACAACTTATTGAATAAGGAGGAAAAAAAAAAAAGTAAGAAATTATAATTCTTATTATCCTTACACTGGAGGAAATGAGGAACAGGCTAAGAGAGTTGCCTCTGTGTAATGTATCATGATGAAATCCATGACAGAACATGGAACTAACCCCAGACTGATTATGTCCTAGTTCATTAAACAAGAATTTCTACCACAAATCCTTATAAGGATTTTTTCCCTTAAAGTATCCCTCATTTTAAAAAACAAAGCAAACAAACAAACAAAACAAAACAAAACAAAACAAAAAACAACCAACCAAACAAACCAAACCAACAAACAAAAACCAAAAAACCTTAGACTGCTTATTGTTTTCTTACACCAAAAATTACAATTGAGTAGAGAGATAGCAAGGGAACTAAGGAAACATGTTAACATGAGGAAGCTGCTAAGCGAAGTACATAATAGCTTTTAATTCCCAGTGCTGTGTTCAGACTATTCCAAAACTCCAGCAGTAGTTGCTGCTGAGAAAATATCAACTAGTGCTTGTTCAATTCAGTCATTTGTTGAGAATAAAATTTAAAATTGCATTTTTGCTAGGGGATCATACAAATAGATGTCTGTTGGAGGGAAAACAATAAGGAGTGCAGTTCAGCAAGGAGAACTGCAAAGTACTGCACTTGGACAGGAACAACACCAGATACCAGTACACTCTGGTAAGCAACTCTGCAGAAAAGAATCTGTGAGTCCTAGTAAACACTGAAGTGAACATGAGTCATCAATTTGTCCCAATTGCTAAGAAGGCTAACACTATTTTTGGCAGTGTTAGGCAAAGAATCACCAGCAGGTCAAAAAAGGTGATCCTTTCCTGGTGAGGCCATACCTGGAGAACTTTGTCCAGCTCTGGGCTCCCCAGTACAACAGAGAAATGGAAATATTGGAGAAAGCGCAATGCATGACAACAAAGATCATAGAGTGGCTCAGGTTGGAAGGGATCTTAAAGATCATCTAGTTCAACCCCGCCAAGATGATTAAGGGACTGGAGAATCTGTTTTATGGGAAGATGCTGAAATAGCTGGGACTGTTCAACCTAGAAAAGAGAGGACTCTGAGAGGATCTTATCAATGAGATATCTGAAAGGAGGATGTAAAGAGGATAGAGCTAGACACTATTCCACAGCGCCCAGTGATCATAGAATGGTTTAAGTTGGAAGAGATCTTAAAGATCAACTAACTCCACCCCTCTGCCATAGGCAGGGATTCAACCCCCCAGATCAGGTTGGTCAAGGTCCCATCCAGCCTGGCCTCAAACAGTACTCCAGGTGGGGCCTCATTGCAGAGCAGAGGGTGACAATCACCTCCCTCAACCTGCTGGTGATGTCTGTGTTGATGCAGTCCAGGATACAGTTGACCTTCTGTGTTTCAGGTGTGCACTGCTGGCTCATTTCAAGCCTTTCATCCACCAGAAAAAAATCATCTAGTTCCAACCTTCCTGCCATAGGCAGGGACACTTCCACTAAACCAGGTTGTCCAAAAAGCCCCATCCAACCTGGCCTTGAACACTTCCAGGGAAGGGGCAACCACAGCTTCTCTGGACAACCTGTTCCAGTGCCTCACCACCCTCATAGGACTTTCTTCCTAATATCTAATCTAAATCTAACTTTTTTCACTTCAAAGCCATTACTCCTTGTCCTATCCCTACATTTCCTGATCTTCCCTTATCTTTTTTTGTAGGGCCCCTTTAACTACTGGGAGGTAGTTTCCCCAGAGAAAAAAAATATTTTCTTCAGGCTGAACAACACCAATTTTCTCAGACTGTTATCATAGGATAATGACAGCCCTCTGATCATCCTGGTGACCCTCCTTGGGACTTGCTGAATAGATCCATGTATTTCTTCTGTTGGGGGTTCTAGATTTGTACACAGTACTGCAGCTGGGGTCTCACAAAAACAGACTAGAGAGGGAGAATCACTTCCCTTGACCTGCTGGTCATGCTTTTTTTGTTGCAGCCTGGTATACAATTACCTTTCTGGGATGCAAGCGCATGTTGCCTGCTCACCTTGAGCTTCTCATCAACCAACACCCCCAAGTCCTTCTCATCAGGGCTGCTTTCAATCCATCCTCCACCCAGACTTTATTTCTGCTTGGGAGTGTCACAACCCAAGTGGAGAAAGCCCTAAAAAAGGCCCTAAATCCAAAATTCTCTTATAACTACTCTCCTGCACATGTAGTTTTCTTACACAATGAAAGAAGATATGGATGTCAATACACTTTGAATGTAAACATCTGTGTACCTCAGTGTAATCTCTAAAAATCTCTAAAATGGCTTAAATCAATCTGAAGAATAAGAAAAGGCAAGCGACAATTTCTGCTGCTTTGCAATGTTATCTGCTGTACTTTACAACTTCTAAAGAGAAGATGATGAGATGCAGAAGTCTAGTATTTGTGGAGAAATACTCTTACTAACGTATGCATCATAGAGAAAGAATGATATATATAATATATATATACATTTATATAGCTTTTAGTATCAAGACTGCCACAAAAGTACTATTTAGTTTTATTGCTTGTCTGATCGTTTTTAAAAAGAATGATTTATTTGAAAAATCACTACAGTTTAACCTTTTTGATACCAGTCCCCATATTCATGTTCATATCTGTCAAGTTTAGTGACAAAACACTTTTACTACTTCTAATTCTTCCTAGTGCTTCATAATATAGTTGTCTATGAATAAACTGTGTTCTAATCTACCACGGCCATTGCAAACACATACGCTAAATAAGGAATGTAATATAATGAAAAGGAAGAACCCTGCATTCAGAGGACACTGGAACTCTACATACCTTTTTTAAAAGGTATTTTTCAGGTTTCCAGGCACAACATTAGAACATCTCCTTAGGCTAAGTGACTTTCCAGCTTTCTAGTCATAGTTTGTGGCTAATTCAGAATTAATTATGGCTTACAAATAAGTAGGAAAGAAAAGCTGGAAATTCTCTGATGTTACTATTCCACCATATTCAAGGCTATGAAAACCACACATCACTTGAAATTCACTGCTCACAGTACCTCAAAGAGATTTGATCCTGATCTTACCGATACCACCCTCATAGCTGTCTGCCTCATGCCTAAGACGTTCATATAGCAAAGGTGGGAGAAAAGGGTAGTGTCATAGTAAAAACAGCTTTTCTGTGTTAGATGAGATTGATTTATTCCTCACAAGCAATCTTCTTAATATAATCCATAAGAAGTATTCATACTTTCAGATGAATGTCAGAACCACTGAATTACTGAATCCTTGGCTTTGACCGTTAGTTGCTGCTTGGAGTTATAGGACAGCTATTTGTTCATGGACATGCAATAGTAGCAGCTGCAGAATATTTTTTTACACCGCTGTGAACCATATATAAAAATTCACACAGAATTAAAATGTCAGTAATGACTGGCAAATATATGGGCCATTTAAAACTTCTGTTTCAAAATATAAAATACCAGTGGAGTAGTATATTAGCAGAATCACTGTTTATATAAAATGTAAATTAAGTTTCTTTTTTTTTTTTTTTGATTTGTGTATATTTTGACCGTATACTACAGTCATTAGTAATGAAAACCTTAAAAACATAAATTAGCTTATCCTAACAATGAACATCATTTTTATCTGAAGCAGCAGTAACAAAAGACTATACTATACATCTCTCTGATCCCTGCTGTTTTACGTCTTTTAGATCTTCACTAATGCATAAAGATTTCAGACAATTGCCTTAATTTCATGACTCATAGTTACTGAGCAGTTCCTTTTGATAAAACTTCCTTATTGCATTGTACTCAGTATTTAAAAAAGAAAAGATTACAACTACTGGCCACATAGTTACAAATTAAATAAATGAATAAATGAATAAATGAATAAATGAATAAATGAATAAATAAATAAAAAATATTGAATGCAAACAGCCTTTAAATTTTATCTACAGATAAAATTAAAAATCTCTCTCTTAATCCTTTTCCAAGTAAGGTATTTTGCTGGTTTACAAAACTAATTAGTATAGCAATACTCTGTATTTATATAGCACCTCTCATCTTAATGTCTTTGAGTGTTTAAAACATATGTCTTAGATTTTATAAGGCCCTTGAAAAGGAGGTGGTTTCTGGGTCAAATCTTCCTGTGCAGCTACATAGCTCATGGGAGTTCATTCATCTTCACAGGCTGTGTAATCAATCATAGAAACTTCCCTGTAATCAGAGAGGCTGTATTTAACTCACAGAAACAGAAGCCAATTCCAGGCAACCCTGCACTTGACAATAACTAAAACAGACAAACTAACAAACAAACAAAAACAACACCCCCAAAACAAACAAACAAACAAACAAACAAAACAAAGCAAAACAAACAAACAAAAAAAATCACTTCTTTACATTCACCAGATTCTTACTTACTGATAGACCAATTCTCCTTATCTATTATGTGCCTCTTCAACATCTGTGGGAGAATCTCTAAAAGCATCAGCAGAGTAAAAGATTCAGTTCAGAAATTATTTGTGTAACCTGAACTTGAGCTACTTTTTAAGCACTTGGGCTTACTGAAACGTGCTTATTAGTAGACTGCCTAAGCTGGTGTGATTTGCTTACAAAGGAAATGAAAAATACAAAATAAAATATTAGGTCTGTCTTTTTACTTCATGTCCACCTGCTTTCAGCATGCTCTTAATTTCAGTTGGATAGGAAGGATGCAAACAGTTTAGAGGAAACATTCATGGAGCTTCATGATGTCTCATGAAGGGGAATTAAAAGGAATATTTTTAAATATAGATTCTATAATATATTGCATATTACACATCACATTATTATACATGATATGTGATACATGATATATCTTACATTATGTATTTTATATTGTATATATTGTGGAAAGATAGCTTGAACTCTCAAAAAAATGTTTGTATGATCCATATGGAAATTGGAAAGGTAGGCTATATGTGACTCCATAAGCAACTTTCCAGTCCTCCAAAGCATATTCAGTCACAGTGCAGTTAGAAAGCATTTCTTCTGGCAGTGTACAAAAGACTGAAAGCAGTGAGTGTCAAGTGCCAATGAACAAAAGCAGAAAGCAGCAGCTACAACAGCCCAGAGCAATGATTCCATTTCTGGATGAACTCCAAGTACCTTGCTGAGTGGAGCATCAGCAGTGTAACATTTAGAATTCTTCAAAATGGACTTGCTTTCATGCTGTGGAGAAAGCTCTACATTTAACTTCCTTGAAATTTAGAGCCTTAATTCTTTCACAGGTTTGAAAATTTCCCTATCTGCTCTGTTAATTTTCAGGATTTTTTTTTTTGGTCCTCCAAACTGCATACTTAAGTTAGTGTAATCTCTTTACCAACATGTTACATTTTCCTATCTTACTGATATTTATTCAAAAGAATAGGCTCTTTCAACAAGTTCTTTTTTTAATTTTAAACAAAATCACAGAAACATGAAACCAGCCCAAACCAACAAACCAATCAAATGACCACCCCCCCCAAAAAAAACAAACAAACAAACAAAAACAAACAGACAAACAAACAAACAAAAAAAGACATGTTTTCACATGTTTTTGTTACTTCAGTAAAAAGTCAAAGTCATCATAGAATGATAGAAGATTGGGTTGGAAGGGACCTCAAAGATCACCTATTTCCAATGCCCCTGCCATGGGCAGGAATGTCACCCACTAGATCAGGTTGCCCAAAACCCATCTAACCTACCTTGAACAACTCCCGGTATGGGGCATCCACAGGTTCTCTGGTCAACATATGCCAGTGCCTCACCAACCTCTGAGTGAAGTACTTACTCCTAACATCTAATCTAAATCTTTATTTTTATTTTTTTTTTTAATTTCAAACCTTTCCCCCTAGTCCTATCATTATATGCCTGAGTAAAAACTCACCCTTCATCTTTTGTATAACCCCTTTTTAAGTACTGAAAAACTGCATCTCTCCCTGGAGCCTTCTTCAGGTTGCACATCCCCAGTTTACTCATTCTTTCTTCATAGGAGAAGTTCTCCAGCACTCTGATCATCTTCTTGAACCTCCTCTGGACCATCCCTACTGAACACTGAAAAGCAATACTCCTTTCCCTTCATGTTACAGCCTTGTTTGGATTGCTTCGGTAACTATAGAGAACTCCATAGACCTTCACCCTTCCATCCCTAATCTGCTCATTAATATTCAGAAAAACTTTGTACAACACAAAGGCAACAAATTTGCATTTTTTGTGCAAAATATTTCTCAAAAGACCATCTGAAATCATGTGGAGCCATAGGAATTAAGTATGGTTAAATCATATTTGAATGCTTGAACAAGAAAGAATGCAGGTTACCTTCTTGCATATTTCTTTCTCTATGGTTATAAAAAGAGCAACAAAATATAGATAACTGTTTGAGTTTTTTGTTTCTCTCTCCTCTCCTCTCCTCTCCTCTCCTCTCCTCTCCTCTCCTCTCCTCTCCTCTCCTCTCCTCTCCTCTCCTCTCCTCTCCTCTCCTCTCCTCTCCTCTCCTCTCCTCTCCTCTCCTGAAAAGGAGAGTTGAAAAGCTATTTTTGGTGTGATTTCTAAAACAGAATAAATATAATACCTTAAGAAACTGATCTTTAAATGCATTGAGTTCCCACAACATTTAATGTATTTTTGTTTTTCTTTTTGAATGGCAAGATTAAATAATCAACTGAAGCTTATATATATTAAAAGTGTACTAAACTCTACCAATTTGATCTGGCATTCTGAATAAGTAAATTTTCTTACTGTGGATTAGAAATAGTGGATTAGAAAACCAGAAATATTCAACGTGCTTTGCAAGCCAGCTATGTTTGCAGTTACCATGGTGATAATTTTTTACTCTCTGGTAATATTTCATAAATACATAACAAAGAATTGATATGGCATAATGAATCAAAAATTTAAATGTTCAAGAATACTACTGGTTCAAGAAATGATGTAATAACACAGCAACATATCATTTTGAAGTTAAGAATGACTTCTCACAAATAAACCCAAGTAACCCTTTGTTTTAAATGGAACAAGTCAGGTGTCAAATCTAAAGTAGTCCCTGTCACTGCTAACAAGAAAGGCATTTTCTAGAACACTTCCTTGAATAGCAGAACTTCAAAATATTGAATGAAATGTCCAGTAAAAACAAACAAACAAACAAAACATCACTGTGATATCTAGAATGGGATACTTTGCATGCAAAACTGATAGACTTAAATGTATGGGAGGATAAAGATTTTGCAAGTATCTCAGCTTTTCGGGATTTTTTTCTTTAATTACATTAAAATGATCTCTGAAAGTCCTCTACACTTGTCTTGTCAGTACTCATACTTCAGTCACAATTTAATTTACAGTTCTAAAATGAATGTCCTTGATAGATTACATTTTTTTTTTCATAAATACGCATTCAGAAGTAGCAGATCTTGTGTAAAACCGTCTGCTATAGAAATAAATTGTTAGACATACAAAAGAGATAATCCTTGAAAACAAGCAGAAGACAGATCTGAAAGGGGAAAACACCACCCATTTCATAAATAATGGAAACATACCCTTAATTTTGTATAGGTACTGTTTTATATTACAGAAATATTATAGCATTAATTTTAACAGCTGGAAGGAATCTGATACAGATTTTTTTTTCCTTTTTTTCTTTCTTTTTTTCTTTTTCTTTTTTCTTTTCTTTTTTCTTTTTCTTTTCTTTTTCTTTTCTTTTTCTTTTTCTTTTTCTTTTTCTTTTTCTTTCTCTTTTTCTTTTTCTTTTTCTTTTTCTTTTTCTTTTTCTTTTTCTTTTTCTTTTTCTTTTTCTTCTTTTTCTTTTTTTTTTTTTTTCTTTTCTTGAAAGGAATAAAATCCCATAAATCCCATCTTTAAGTAGATTTAATATATCAATGAAAACATACATTTTCTCCTATTATCATCTGAATTAAACTGTTATGCACAAACGTTTTACAGCATTTGACATATTTGACATTAAAGCTTTTCTCTTCCTTTTATATATATATATATACATATATATATATATTTCTGAATTAAGACACCTAGCATAGTTTTACAGTTATTTATAGGAGAGAAATATATCATTCCAGTCAAAGTGTCAAAGTATGTCAATACACAGCAGCTGTCTTATCAGTTCACAGGAAAAGTTAGGTTGAAATTTTGCAAAATGAGGTTAAGTAAAATGTGTACCTGTCACTATTTAAATAGTAGCTATCTTTATGTCAGTTACATTTTTCTGTGAAATTTCTTCTAAGATATTAATAAACATCTTTAGTCATGCTTTTTTCATTTTTCAGAAAAAAAAAATATTATTAATGCAATAATATAAATCATTAGGAATCACACAAAAAGATAATCCTTTATCTTTATTAAACCTTGGATGTATAGAAGCTGCCACTCTTAGTCAAGCTAATGAAGGAACATAAAGGGGACATAGGATCAGCTATGGTGAAAGCTGCAGGAATTATTATTCATTTAAGATGAGAATAAATCTCCTCTTGGACCAATATAGTCAAGAATTTCATCCACACTGAAGAGTGAATTTCAAATTCAGAGTTGAACTCAGACATGCCATTACTTCACTCAAATACCATGCTAGAAGTCAATGGCTTATTCTAGCTTAAGAAAATCTGTTTCACAAAGAATTCTGTGTGATTGTGGTGGTTTTACTCAGCTGGGCAGCTGAGCTCCACCATAACTGCTCTCTCACTCCCCATTGTCAAAAGGAAAGGGTAAGGTATGATGAAAAGTGCTCAAGGGTTGAGATAAGGACAGGGAGATCCCTCACAAGTTATTGTCATAGGAGATTAATGCAATTTATTGCCTATCACTGGCAGACTAGAACAGTGAGAAACTAAAGCCAACAAAGTAAAAACACCTAAACACCTTCCCCCCATCCACTCTCTTCTATGTCTCTTCCCCCCACCCCCCCCCATCTCCCCTCCAATCCCGAGCAGCACAAGGGAATGGGGAATAGGGAGTGGGGGTTGCAGTCAGTCCATAGGAATTCATCTCTGCTGCTCCTTTATGGTCACCCTCTGCCCCTGCTCCAGCATGGGGTCCCTCCCATGGGATGCCATCTTTCCTGAACTGATTCTGTGTGGGTTTCCCATGGGCAGCTGCTCTCACAGAGGTGCAATCAACATGGCTTATTGGTGCAGTTCTGGGCAGTGGCACCTTTGGAGCTAGCTGAAACTGTCTGTTATCTAATATGGGGCAGGGATTTTTCTCACAGAGGCCACCCTTGCAGCCCTCCACTACCAAAACCTTGTCACGTAAACCCAATATAGTTATATGGAATGTATTTTGTGGTTACAGCACAAGCTGATTGTTAAAGTTTAGTTTGTGGCTCCACCTCAACTTTAGCTCCATATTCCCATAATTTATCAGGCTGATATTCAATACAAAATTCTCTGACTAGCCACCTGGCTGTAAGGTGCTTTTTTGACTCCACTTTGGATTTTTTGAACTTATTCCAGAAAGGATGTACAGATCCCAGGATTCTGATTCACAACTAAGATCTGCCCTTAAACTATGGACACAATGAGCTTGAACAACATATATGTGCAGCCTTGAGCTTAGCCTCAACCACAGCTACTAGATACAATGTTGATTCAGACTTATGATCTGGAGGAAATCAGTGTTTTATGTTTCAGTTCCCTGCACTGTGATGGGGATAATTGCATTTCTGTAGCTTAGAGGAGTGATGCTGAAATCCTATGATGGAAGTCTTTCTATGCTAAAATATTATGCTACAGAGAACCATGCATAAAAAATAACTTAGCAAGAATGAGAACCCTAGGAGTCATAAACATTGCTCTTAGAGTTAGTATTGGAGACTAGGGATGAATGATTTCCAGTTATTCTTTAGGGATATGAATGATGTTTGTTGTGGGGCAAAGAGCTTTCTTTGAATCAGCATGTGGGTGTCTATTGCTTGATATGAAAAACAAAAGTGACAAAGTAGAAAAATAAGCAAAAATACCATCTCATGCATTTGAAATGCTGTTTTTTCCCCTCTGTTTTATACACTATAACCATCTTGTCTACTGCAATCATAAATTGATATCACAAGAGAAAATGGAAAAAGTTCAAAACACAAGTATATAATAGCTTACTAACTGATCAGGTAATGCAAACAAATGGAATAAAAAACCTCTGCAGAACAAACAAAAAACAAGCACAACAAAACTATGCAAATCCACCACCAGTTTTGAATACGCAATATCTTGTTATGACTAATTCAATTTTCTTTTTGAAGTCTGCTTCACTGTCATTAACCCAAAATATTTATTAATGGCTAGGCTTGAACCTGAACAATTTAGTACATAGCAAAGTAATTTTTTGTCTGTAAGTCATTCATTTGCAATCAAGGCATTATTTTTTATATATCATATATTATATATGTTACATATTAAATATAATTTTATATTATTTCATATTAATATTTTATATTATATATTATATAAATATATGTACATAATATTATATTATTATTGGAAGTGTTGAAAACCAGGTTCGATGGGGCTTTGGGCAACCTGATCTAGTGGAAGGTATCCTTGCCTATATCAGGGGGTTTGAAACTGGTTGATCTCTAAGATCCCTCCAAGTTCAAGCCATTCTATGATTCTATGATTATACAACTTGACTTATTATACTGAAGAAGTTTGTGTGAATTTCTAAAGATGATTTTTAAAAAGTTAAAAAAAAAATCCACTGTTCAAATATCTAATTAATGAAAATAATTATATCAAAAAATATGTGTGATCTACTCTCTGAAAAACTAGGAATACACAATTTTTGAGATTTGTTTGCTTATGTACACTAAAAAACTACACATGCTGTTTACTTTACTGGACCTGTTAGACACCTGTACTTGATTTCCCTATTGCCCCAGGAAATTCACAGATAAGTCACCAGAGGCATCAGAGAAAACATCAAACGTAAAGATTTTATAGTTGAAAAATGCTTCTTTAATGAAACAATTCTCGGTTATACCCCTTAAGAAGCCCAAGACAGATTATTTCAAACTTTTCATTTTTCAATTTAAATGGAGTATATCAAAGTTTTTATAGATCACAGTTAAGTCATTTTCACTGAAGTTAAAAGCTGAAGTAAAAGTAAAATTTCAATGCAAACCACAGCTTTGCTATTATTTATGACTTTAAAAACATCTTACAGGTTCTCAACCACATAGTTACTTTTGTTTGTGAGCTTTCACGGACATATTGAACATGCCCCTCCATATATGAGCAAATAACATGTGTACAACACTAGAAAACAAGAATAGTATGAGTAATGAGACATACCAAGCAGAAGTCATATACACATACAGTTGGAAGACATCTTCCATAGAATCTAGTTTATTGCCTATCTCTGAGACAACACCTAGACTATTTCTGAAACATTTGTTATGCTTTTTCTGGAAAACACTTAGTAAGAGGAATTATTCCTTAACTAAGAGTTCCACAACTTCATGTTAAAATGCTTTATTTTGTTTCTCTCTTAATATCAATTTTAAGTTCCCTCTTCTGCAACTTGATCCTTGTAGTTCCTTTTAGGACACACAGCAACAAGACACAAGACGTATCACTGATTTCTTCTGGTCTCTTCAATAGGCCACATACTTGTCAGTGAAGGAAATTTTGTTCAATTAATTATATATGATCTTGACTATATACCTGTATATACAAATATATCTCTTGCATGAATCATAAACTACATGTTTTATTTACATGTATTTATTTTATTTATATGTACATTTATAATGGAGATTTATAACCCTTCATTAGTTGATTTTCTATACAGATTATTGTATAAAATCAAACTTTGCATCTAGCAATCTACTTTTAGTTTAGCTGCCTAGACCTCAAACTCTGTAGGCAAGTCGTATTTTTAATCTTATAACTGAACATTTGACAGTGTATTTTCTTTCTAGGATTTTTCACTGCTTTGTTAGAGTCAAACGACAAAAGACAAGGTAATAATGTAAATCAATTAACTTAAACTGATATATTTAGATAAAATTCTGTGAATGTAAAAAACCTTCATGCACTTCATTTTATTTTTATTTTGTTCCACAAATCATCACAAAAAATGTTAATTCTTGCATTTTCTTATTTCATTTCCCTGTTTAATTAAACAGCTTAGCAAGTAAAGGAATTGGAAGTTACTGGTAGAAGTTAACGGAAGTTACAGTGGAAGACAAAATGGACATATGTCACTGACAGAATGCCTTAAAAATGAAGAATCACAATTGACATGCCTAAATTTAATGAATTTGTGGACGTAGCACTAAAAAATATTGTTATAAAACAGGATCTTTAAAAAAAAAAAAAAGATTTTGATCACAGAAGAAATAGCATTCAACTGTACATGTACCGGGAATACCAGAAAGGATCTGAGAGCTGGTTACTGGAGAGAGTGGTGGTCCAAGCTGGGTACTGGAGAGACCAAAGAATCTCAGGGAACTCAACCAGAAAGTGTTAGACCACCTAGTGGAGAGATCCATTTATGCATTTGTATTTTCTATGCATGAAGCAAATGGGGAGACATGGATTCATGAGACAACTACTCAGAGACAGTAGAGTGTCTAAGTCTATTACTGGAGAGAACCAGGTGTATGTGTCTTTGTATGCATGCACTCTTTTCTGTGTTTTTTTTTTTTTTTTTTTTTTTTTTTGGTCTGTGTGTGTATGTATGTGCATAGGTTTGTGTATCAGAAGCTGGAGATTGTATGTTGCAGACCACCCATCCAGGATGAAGAAGCAGATGAAACATTCTATAAGCAGCAAGCAGTGTCATGATTGCTAGCACTTGTTCTTATGGGAGACTTCAAGTAGGCATCTGGGAAGGATGCCTACCGTAAACACAATACAATGCAGAAGAAACAAACTAGGAGATTCCTGTAATGAGTGGAGGATAGCTTCCAGACACAGGTGATAAGGGAACTGACTAGGGAAGGTACACCACTTGACCTGTTTTTTGTTTACAGGTAAAGTTTTGCGTGTAATGTGTTTGTTGGAGGACATCTCAGGGATGTTGGAGGACATCTCGTGGATGTCCTGAGAGGACATCCACGAGATGATGGAGTTCTCAGTCCTTGTGGTAGCAAGGAGGTCAGAACTCTGGATTTCCAGAGGGCAGATTTTGGCCTATTTGGGGGGCTGGTTGCCAGAGTCCCTTAGGAGGTCATTCTGAAGGGCAAAGGAGTCCAGGAAGACTAGAAATTCTTCAAGAATGCAATCTTGAAGGCACAAGAGTAGGCCATCCCTGTGTGCCAAAAGGCATACTGAAGAGGAAAAAGACCAGCCTCGCAGAACAGTGAGTTTCTTCTGGAACTCAGGAAGTAAAAGAGAGTTTATGACCTTTGGAAGGAGGGATAGGCAACTCTGGAGGACTACAAAGGTGATGTGAGGATATATGGTTATGTAGGGAGAAAATTAGAAGGGTAGTTAGAAAATTAGAAGGGTAAAAGAACTAATAGAACTTGACTATTGCAGTAAAAGACAAAAAAAAAAAAAAAAAAAAAAAGCAAGCTTTTAAAAATATACACACAACACAAAAGGACTAAGGACAATCTCTATCCTTTATTGTACTTATTGTACTACTATTTAATAGTAGTACAGGCAACATACTTCAAAATCTGAATTGAAAACTAGAATCCTATTCCAAATGTTTAAAAATAAACAATACTAATTTAAACTTGAGAAGTATTTCAGGTTTATGCTTTGGTTTCATCTGTAGTGAGTCAGCAGTCAACTTACAGAAAAATCACTGAAAGTAAAGCCAAGAATGTAACAATTCACTCCGACAAGGTGAAGTTAGCTGTTTTCCTGAGAGGTAAACCTGACAAAATTATTTCATTACTGCTAGCAACCATTTCTATATACTATACATTATACTACATTTCTATATTTCTATATATTTCTATATTTGTAGATCTTGGTGTGGTATTTTATAACTTGGGTTTAACCCACATTGAGAAAATTAACAGTCATTTAGTTCTGACCATTCTTCACTTAATATTTACAAATGGAACAGAAAAATCAATTTCAAAATTCTCAGATCTCACACTAGATTATTGTTTGGAATATTTCCAGAATTATATACTTTTTTTTTTTCTTTTTTTTTTTTTTCATTGCTAAATTCATCCTTTTAGAATGAAGTAAATAGTCTTTTGTTCTGGATCCACTATTTATTTTTCAAGGCCATCTTTTTATCTTGGAGGACCAAAAGTGTTCTCCTCCCTTGATTGGGTGGGTCTAGATTGTCTAGATTGTCTAGATTGTCTAGACCCACCAAAACATAACAAAAAGTAAGTGGATCACCATAAAATATCCAGTTAGTTATTAGTATTGCAGCCCTCCTACTTCTTAATATCCATGATATCTCATCATTTATAGAACAAAATTCTTTTACAAAAGAATTGTATTATAATTTACAAAATTATATTTTACAAAATTCTTTTTTCTTTTTTTCTTTTTTTAGGTTAATTGTTCCTTTCCACTCTCCTTTCCATAACCCTTTACTTGAGGAAGTTTTTGTTCATATATATTTTAGAACAAAAGTTCAGTATATGCCCTGCATGTAAAGAAACACATGAAGATCTTCATGTGTTAGACCTGGAACAAAATAGAATTTGTTCAAATTTATGCATGTCGAAAATATTTTTCACTTCATTACTACCATTCAAAATTACCTGGTAGAACAATGGGAGAAAGTGAAGAACGGTGTTACCATTGAGCAGCTATTCTTCAGTGTTGAAGAGGAAACAGTAATGACAGTGACAAGTGAAAGGACCAAATGCAAGAGTAGAGTGATGAAAAAAGAATAACCCAAAGGAAATAAGTTTTCAGAATGCATGTGGAAGACGTCCCTGCCCATGGCAGGTGGGTTGGAACTAGATGATCTTTAAGGTCCCTTCCAACCCAAATCATTTTATGATTTGTTGAAATGGAAAGAGACATGAATGAAATGTGAAAGAAGTGAAAGTTGTATGGATAAGGGTCCCCTTAAGACTTATGGACAAAAATGTACTATACCATTCTGGTTTTGTTCTGTCTGTTGCAGCCTGGTTGGCATACAGAATTTGAGAGTAATATTCTCTTCCAAACTTTGTATATACTTTCTCCAAGCAGTATTTTTTTTAATATTGAAAGCTTCATAGTTATAAATTTGACTGTTCCAATCACTATGTAAGGTTAATTGCCACCTAAGGAATGAAACAGAATAGTCAGGGAAAGAAGAGAAAGAAAATGCAAGACTGCCAGAAAAAGATAAGTAAGCAAAAAAAACCACACGCCAATAACAAGTATTTTTCATTTTTTAAAGTATAAATGTGTAAGTTCTTTCAGTGCACTTAGTTATTACTCTTTTAGAGTGGATGATACCAAAACCAGTCAAGACTGTTTCCAAGTAGTTTTCAAATTCTCGTATTTTTATTACCTTGTATTTAAAAGGTAGAGATTAAATATCAACTAAATTAAAAGGATATTGAAATACTAATGTTGATATGAGTGGTTTTGTTATTGCTGAAAACCACTTGTACTATTTTATCGTATTTTATTATATATACACACAGCAACAGTTGTGCTACTGGGGTATTATTTAAAGTTGGATACAGATATTTTATCAGGATGACTGTTATCAAGTAATCATCTCTCTAATTACACTACTATAAAGCTACAAATGTTCAATTTATATGAGTATATATTTATTGTCTTATTTTGCTATGTTGTATTGATACCCACATATACATATTCATGGTAGAAACTGGGAAAAAAAATGTAATGGCAGAGCTTGCAAAAAGAATCCTCTGCACCCTAAGAGCCACGTAAGAAGATGAATACTGAAGCACTAAAAAGCACCACTCCAGCATATCAGTGCACACTAGCCCACCTGAATAACTGCATATATTACACGCATGTGGTGAATTTTGAATACCTGTGGTTGCTGTGCTGTATACATTCACCACAACGTTCTCCAGAAACCACACCCTGACGAGACACCTTTCAGGAAATGTGTTGCGCTCGCAGCTGAGCTAGACCTACTCAGTCAAAACTACTGATGTGAATTCTAAATCTTTCACAGATCTCCTAAGACTACATTTACATTGTCTTTTAGGCATGCAAGCCATGAAGTGAAGCAAAGAAAAATTCTCATACATAGTATAACAACCTATTCCTTAATTCAAATTATGTGTGAATAGTGCTGGATGTGATTACACTGAGAAATAATTGTCTGCTTTTTTTTTTTTTTTTTTTAATGTTTATTTTTAACCTCAGTTCAAGAGAGTCTCTATCTTCAGAAAGTGTCTTGCAGTATAAACTAGTTTCATGATTTCAGAAAACTATGGTCTTTCTGGAAAGCTTAATGTAGATTCTTCATAGAACTTCTGGAATATTCTTTTGGAATCGACTAGATATTTTTATTTATCTGTCTTCTACATCATAACAATGTCTACCAGTGGTGTTTAAACCATTTTTACAATCATAAGCACAGTGGGCATGCACACAGTAGAAGGAGGAAATTGCATTTCCCATTTCTGGTTTAGAACGAGGTAGTTCTAAAACGTATTAAGTGACAATTATGTTACCTCATCTCTTATTCACGAGCACATTTTCTTACTTCTTTCTGTGGCCCAGTCTCTTGTTCCACTCCTCAAGGCTTTTTTAGCATATTATGACTATATATACTCAACATATGAAAATATATTCTGAAAGTTTCATCTATCACACAAGTTAAGCACAAAATTTACACTAAAGCTGCTGAAATTTGGAACCTTTCATTTTCTCCTTTGCACACAGAAAGTGCAGAGTCAATTTTGAGTGAACAACCAGCAATACTGCCTGATTACAGAGTATCAGAGGACTACATTTGGCTTAGTTTTTAACTGTAGTGAATGGCAGGTATCAATACCCAAGGTTTTCGAGGCCATCCTTACAGCATACCTTGGTTTAACTGCCAACTCTTATAAGGGGACCTCTGAACTTAATACTTTTTAGCAGTAACTGAATACATGAAAGTACATGTACTCTAAATTTTTGCTTTGTAAAGGAGAATCAGAGAAGATATGAATGGTTTTCTTTATTAAAGTCAGGACCCTTGACTTTAGAAAAGCAAAATTCCAGATGTTCGAAGAATGAGTGAATGAGATCCCATTGGATGCTGTTCTTAGGGACAGAGGATCTCATCAGAGCTGGCAACTCTCTAAAGATATTTTCCTTAGAGGACAAGAGCTCTCTATCCCCATATGAAATAAATCAAGCAGGGAAGGTAGGAAACTGGCATGACTGAACAAGGACCTGCTGGTCAAACTTAGGCAAAAGATAGTGCACAGATAGTGCAAACAGGGCCATGTGCCCTGTACAGAAATGCTGTTTGGATGTGCAGGGATGGGATCAGGAAAGCCAAGGCACTGACATAGCTAAACTCAGCGAGGGAGGAAGAATAAATAGAAGAGGTTCTACAGGTACATTGACTGCAAAAGAAAGACTAGGGTGAGTGAGTCGCCCTTTACAAATGAAGACAAAACTGTTAATAACAGACACAGAGAAGGCAGAAGTACTTAACAATATCTTTGCCTTGGTCTTCATTGGTGGTCAGGCTTCCAGCAGAGTCCCTCATACAACTAGTAAAGAGCAAGTTCAGGACCTCCTGAGACAACAACTACAAGTCTATATGGACTGAGGACATGAATCTCAGGGTTCTGAAGGAACTGGCTGATGAAGTTGCCAAGACACTCTCTATCATACTTGAAAAGTCCTGACAGTCAGAAAATGTCCCTGGTGACTGGAAAAAGGGAAACATCACTCTCATTTTAGAACACGGTAGAAAGGAAGACCCAGGAAACTACAGACCAGTAAGCCTGACATCTGTGTCTGTAAAGATCATGGAACGGATTCTCCTGGAGGAGGAACATGCAAAGCACATGCAAGAGAAGGAGGTGATCTGGGACAGCCAGCATGGCTTCAAATCCTGCCTGACCAGTCTGGTGGCCTTCTATGACAGAGTGACTGCATCAGCTGACAAGGAAAGACCAACTGATGTCATCTACTTGGACTTCTGTAAGGATTTGACATGGTCCCACATGACATCCTAATCTCTAAATTGGAAAGATACAGATTTGAATAAAGGATAAGGAATTAGCTTGAAGGACACACCCAGAGAGTGGTGGTCAATGGTTCTATGATCAGGTGGAGGCTTTGTGATGAGCAGTGTCCCTCAGGGGTCTGCCTTTCATACTAAATGAAAATATATGCATATTATTTTCATTGCTTCTAACCAGGAAGTTTGGAAAGAAGTGAGGATTAATGCCTGAGCTGTTATTACCATGTTCATTTCTACAGTGATTTATCACTACAAACTTTTTTCTTTACTCTAAGCACTCTGAGAACTATTTTCTTTATAGATTCTTATTTCTTATGGATATTGAATTGCTTTACGAAGATGTGAAATGAGGATAGTCATCCATTTGTGAGAATTGTTTAGCTGGCTTATTGAAAATGAAATTTTTATTATAGATACTATTTGTTATAAAGTATATGTTTGTTTCGACTTGCAATCACCCATCTTATTTTAAAGAAGGGTGTAAATGTAGGTCATATAAAATGTAGGTCATATAAATTTTCTTTTGAATTAATTTTAAAAGACCTGATATAGCATTTGCCTTTTAACAAATTATTTCTGAATGTGCTATTGATTATCAGAAAACACATATGACTTCAATTACCTCAAAATACATCTGTTCACTTTGAGGAACTAGAGCTGTTCTCTGTGATCTAGCATTAAGAATAAAAATATATTTATTATCCAATAGGGAAGCTCCTCCACTGAGCAGTAAATTGCAGTTGAAAACCACATTTATTCTCTTGCCAGAGGAACTGAACTTTTGAACAATAAAACTACGTATGCTCTAGGGTTGCTTTAGAAGTTGTTTCTATGTGCATCTGTGCATATAGAGCAAATAGAGGTGGGTGGCTCTATAACCTATGTAATTCTTTCCTTTGTATTGCTGTAACTTCACTGTATAGCTCTGCACAGAAAAAAGCCAACTTTAAAATCTATTTTATCTTTCACTGCAGACTATATTCCTAACCTTGCTATATTTCTCTTTATTGAAATGGAATTATGGTAGCAGTAGTAAAACTGAATAAAAGCCCAGGCACTAAAATGTAAATAAATATAATAGGATGATCACTGCTTTTATGGGGATTATAAAATTCACAGAATTAATCAAAAGACAATAATTAGGAAAACAACACATAACCCAGTATATTTTTTATTAATATTGTGTCATCTTCATTCTATTTTCAACAAATAAATGCAATTGTGAAATAAAAATATTTCCTATAGAAAATCATGCACATAGCTTACTATTTAGTAATATCATGCACGAGAGACAAAGAGAAGGAGTTGATTGAGGAGGTGACTGGTGACTGAGGAGGTGATTAGTGAGTTGAATAAGGAGGTGATCGGTGTCAGCCAACTTGGGTTCACTGAGGGCAGATCGTGCCTGACAAAGCCGGTGGCCTTTTACAATGGGGTTACAGAATCAGTGGGTGTGGGAAGAACAACTGATATAATCTACCTGGATTTCTGCAAAGCATTTGGCACTGTCCCCCACAATACCCTTGTCTCAAAATTGGAGAGATTTGACAGATTCAGTGGCTAAGAACTGTCTGAATGATTGCACTCAAAGAGTTGTGGTCAATGGCTCGATGTCCAGGTGAAGATCAGTAAAGAGTCGTGTTCCTCATGGGTCAGTATTGGCTGGGACTGGCACCATTTAGCAACTTTGTCAGTGACATGGACAACGGGATTGAGTGCACCTTCAGCAAGTCTGCCAACAACACCAAACTGTGTGGTGTAGTTGACATACTGGAGGGAAGGGATGCCATTCAGAAGGACCTTGACAGGCTTGAGATGTGGGCCTGTGCAAACCTCATGAAGTTCAACAAGGCCAAGTGCAAAGTCCTGCACATAGGTCAGGGCAATCCCAAGCACAAATAGAGGCTGGGTGGAGAATGGATCAAAAGCAGGAGAAGGACCTGGGGGTGTTGGTTGATGAGAAGCTCAACATGAGCAGGCAATGTGTGCTTGCAACCCAGAAAGCCAGTGGTATCCTGGGCTGCCTAAGAAGAAGCATGGCCAGCAGGTTGAGGAAGGTGATTCTTCCTCTCTACCCTGCTCTTGTTAGACCCCACCTGGAGTACTGTGTCTAACTCTGGGGCCCCTAGCACAAGAAGGACATGGACAATTTAGAACAAGTCCAGAGCAGGGACACAAGGTTGACCAAGAGGCTGGAGCACCTCTCCTACGAGAATAGGTTGAGAAAATTTGGGCTGTTCAGCCTGCAAAAGAGAAGGCTCTGGGGAGACCTTATAGAGGCCTATCAATAACAAAATGAGGCCCACAGGAAAGCTTGGTAGGGACTCTTTGTCAGGGAGTGCAGTTATAGGACAAGGGGGGGAATGGCTTTAAACTTAGAGGTGGTAGGTTTAGATAGGATATAAGAAGGAAACTCTTTCCTGTAAGGGTAGTGAGGCACTCAAACTGGTTGCCCAGAGATGCTGAGGATGCACCATCCCAAGAAGTGTACAAGGCCAGTTTGGACTGGGACTTTGAATAACTTGGTTTAGTGGAAGTTGTCCCTGTCCATGGAAGGGGGGTGGGAACTAGATGATCTTTAATGACCCTTGCAATACAAACAATTCTATGATTTTATGATTCTATGAGTTGGACAGAATATATGAATGATTCCCAAATCTATTGTTTATGAAATACAACATACAAGGCAAGATGGAAAAACATAGCAACATTTACTTTTTTTTTTTTCCTTTTTTTTTTTTTAATTTTCACACTTAACTTCACTAGCTCATTTGAGCTGAAATTCACCTCTGAGTAGTCAGCTAAGTTATGCTCTTTTAGTGTAACATGATTTTACACTCCAATGTTTCTGTAACTGAAACTGTGCTACAGCTCACTGAAGTGACTACACAAAGGGGATGCTTTTCTGTGTTTTAGTCTCTTCTCTCTACAATTGGAGGTAGCATTCTGAAATATGAGCCCACAAATGCAGTATCATTAGACACTGCTTTACATTTGTCTTTTTCTTTTTTACTAAAAGAGAAGGAAGATTTTAAATCACAAAAATTAGAGTTAATTTTGTCATAAACTTTTCATATCTGTTTTTTTTTTTTTTTTTTTTTTTTTTTTTTTTCCCTCTTTGTGCTGGTCAAGCTGATAAGTCTTTCACTGTTTCTATCCTATCTACTAATATCCACTAAGCTCTTCTGAGTCTGAGCTGTTCTGAAGTTCTCAATCGAGTATTGAGAAGTTCTCAAAAGTATTGAAATTTACAACTAAGATTTGAAAATGTATTTGCTATGCACAAACATTTACACATCTCTTTATCTTTACTTGTGAAAATAAGTAAAATATGAATGATAAAGCATGAAAAAGTTATGTATTTTGTGTGTTTTAGATACACAAAATTTCCTTTAATATAAAAACTTTGTGGAGTAAGTAAACATAAACTCATTTGTTTCAAAAATGCCTTCTTGCTAGAGAACATTTTATTATATCAGGTGTAGTGTTATTTCATTGTCAGTGAAATAAAAGTTCACTTTTCATTGCCCTGACAGTCGAAAAATCTATTGCAACCCCAGGTACACAGAGTTATTCAAGCTGACATTTACATTTGCCATATCTTGGTTAATAAATTTCAGACTCACTTTCCTGACATTTTCTCATATAAAGTTACTTTCCTTACTCTTGGAGTTTAGCAGGTGTGCATTCAAGTCTAAGAAATTGTAGGAGTCTAGCTTGGAAAAAGTGCAAGAGTGAGAAGAAAAAATTGTTGTACAAACACAAATGTATAAAATGAGATATGGATTGTTTGAGGGTTTGTTCTATGAAGAAATGCACAGACTTAAAAAAAAAAAAAAAAAAAGTACAGGGAAAAAAATACCTGTTGCAATTTTATTTCTTTTACCAAAGATTTATAAATCTGCTGCTGTGAGTTAAAATCTGCATTTTTTTTTTGCATTGGAGTAATTGAAAGCAGCCTAATATATGTGCAATATAGCCTAACAATGAATATTGAAAGACACTTTTGAATTATGGTTACTACAGGGTCTAGCTTGGGTTGTCATATTGATTATGCCTGTACTTTGAAATATACCCACAAGCAATTCTGTTTTAACTGATGATTCACTTTTTAAGCATGTGTTCTGTTGCATAAATATTCACTCTAGTGCTTTGATCTCACTTGATTAATTTTCCTTCTCATCAAAATAGGCAGGCATTTCAAACTCTGAAAACCAACATTTTGAGGGTCTTACAGAAACAAGAAAACGTGTGACCACATTTAGTTTGCCACGTATTGTAAGATACATAAACCACAGACAGAGCATTTCCAATTTCATTTGAATTCTCCTATCAGATTAGCACTTAACAAAAATTTAACTCCAAAACGTGTCTTTGTTTTATATGCAACAGCTATTCAATTCCAGCCAGCTTTTCAGTATTACTTTGTATCTGACATTTATTAAACAAATAGGATCTGAGTCTGATCTAACTTGCATCTACATGATGCTTTTACCTAGACATACCTAAGCACTGATGCAAGTCCTTATGAAAATTAAAGCAAGTCTGATGTACTGGTCTATTTTCCAGACAACGTTAATTACTGCTAAACAATGTTTCATTTTTAGCATGTTCTTTGTTCTTGTTGAAAACATTTTCTCTCTACATACAATTCTAGAGGCATACAAATGCTAACAAGCACTTGTTACAAGTCTCACTGATTAAACATGACCTTTCACAATCATATTACAATATATATATATATATATATATGGTTATATTGTAACACGAACTTTAATGCTTTTTATGTATCTGCAATGTCTGCTTCTTCTGAAGAAATTTTCTGCTGCTCATAGTGGATTCCTTATCACCATCATCACCAGTTACTTTCCTGACCAGTTACTTTACCTGAGCTTTTTGACATTTCTATTGCAGCCTGAGATCATTTTTAAAGGTCATGTGGTGCTGTTATGGACTACTAACACATCATGGTTAGGCTTGCTAGAAGGAGGTGTGCCAGAGAGGTTTGACAAGCATTGCTTTAAAGACTGTTACCTTGGAAGCCTCTAGTAGGACAATCTATGAATTTGAAGAAGGGAGAAGTTGTCAAATTGAATTGTACACAGGACTACAAATGAAAACTGATCCTTAAACACTTATATCCTGTCAAAGAGTGGAACAGAAGAAAGTTTACTAGAATATCTATCTTATCATTACAACCATAGAAAAAGCAAAAAAAAAGATCTGTCAGAACCCTTGGAACACCACATATTTTCCCATAGTTTCCAATTCCATATATTTTTGCAATTAAACATTTCCTTATATAATGCCAAATACTGCCCTAACCAGATACTGGCACAAATCCCACTGATGTTAGGTGAAGTAGATCTGTCTCTAAAAGACATTTATAATGATACTCAGGTTAAAATTGGGAACCACAGCACAGTCTTGTAGGCCTCAGCTAAGCATCTGACTTTAGATTTTAAAATCTATCTTGATATTCCTACATAAATTTGACCTGTTTTTCAAAGACAGCCAGTGAGTCAGCTGAAGAGAGCTAAAGGAAAAAAAAGTTAAGTCATATTTATCTATGAATGTTAATATGTATTTAAAGCCCTAACTACAGACATGCAGATTTGGAAATGCTGGCCTTTGGTTGCATCCCAAATATCCCCGGTGTTTTTTGGAGAATGATCAAACAGTTATGCAGTACTATGCACAGTACTGTTGACTATGGCATAATTACAGAGAGACAATAAAGCACTGAGAGCTCAGCTTAAAAATATTGTAAAATTACTTGTAACCACTGAACAAAACGATGATTGTTTTTTGTTGTTATTGAAAAAAATCCTGAACAAAATGATGATTGTTTTTTGTCGTTATTGAAAAAAAGCCTTCTCCAAGAACTGAAACTACAGAAATAAAATATAAATGATAATTACACTGCCTAAGTATACATTTGTGAGGAACTATTGTCAGTAATTTTGCATTTATTATCATCATTTAGAAGGCAAATTCACACAGCAGTGAATACTGAATTACAAAAATAAGCTTCCCTTTTGCAAAAAGAAATGTGGGGCTGCTAGTCAGAAGTGGTTATGTCCTTCACGCTCAACATTGAAGTTTGTCTTGTCATTAAGTGTTCAAAATATTTGTGAATTCTAGTCTTACCAGCTTGCACTGTTACTCAGTGTAACATAGTAAGAACTTGAACAAGTATTGCTTGCATGAAAACAGTACCATCTAAGGCATGCAAGATCTAAAGCATAAAGAGACACCTAATTTTAGCAGGTTTCTTTTTGCTACAAAATGGCCTGGCAGCTACAGAAGTTACACAATTCTGAAGCTCTGCTGGTAGCTGCAAAATGAACCAACAATCATCCTAGGCTTGCTACAAGGCCAGATGAAGTGATTAGGAACTATCTCATTGCTTTCCATGGCTCATGCAGTCCTTGGCAAATTTATCCTCCACTGCACCCTGACATAATCTCATATCACACACGGCAGCTGGACACAGAAAGTACTAACACATCTGCAGACATAAGAATTAATTTTTCAAGAAATTTGGTCAATAATATGCATTGTGTGTCAAGGCTGATCCCAAACCAAATGTGTATACCATTCTTAAGACTTATCAGATAGCCACTATTAGGAAAAAAAGCACATTCTTTTTGAAGTAGAATGTTGACTCTACTAATATTTTCAACTTTCTTTTTCCTTAAATCCATTTATCTCCAGAATTCATTTCATGCAATTCAATAACTCTGGTGCACAACCATACAGAAGCTGAGGCTGGCACTGCCAGATCACCTGACCTCCAACATTCTGAACTAGCAGTATGATTTTTTTTTTTCTTTAGTGAATTTTTCAGCTCAGTCTATATTTTTAAATTGACAGGATACAAACTGAGCAGTTATAATTTATAATATACTTATCTGTGAAATTATGTTTATATTTACTGACATGTAATCTCTGCTATTACCCTCAGCTTTTCAATAAAATAATGATGAGGTATGTAGACAGTCAGGCTTACATTAGAACAACATTGTTTGTAATGTAAAAAAGCAGAGACAAGGTATTTTTTCCTGCCACTGCACCAACTATATTCTTATAAACTTTGCATAGTAGGGACTATTTTCTATTAGATTGTAATTCGATGACTGGTACCCTGCAGTTATAGAACAATTTTCTTAAATAAATTATTTTGTAATAATAAGATATAAAATAAAGAAAGGTTTAATTGTTTCATTTGTAGGTACATGGTCCTTAAATACACCACACAACCTTAAAAGAAGGTAGAACAAGTGAAATAAATAAATTTATAAATATACGTTCAGTGGCCTTCAGTCACATGTTCAGCAACAGATTTATCCTTCACTGCACCTCTACTCCTTACGCTGGAGTAGATATTTGAAAATAAAGCAAAAGATGACCTAGATAAGAATTGGAGGGAGAACTGTTGTGAGAAAAGCTATTGAAGTAGAGGGAACAGCAGGTTGTGAGGGATAAAAGACACTGAAACAACAGGGAAGAGTGTGGAGGATGCATACTTTCTATCACACTAGCTGAATATTCAGGTAGTTGGCATCAATTTGTATGAACTGTAGCCATATTTTTATGCCTAGTAACATTTAATCTGCAGATTATAGGCATTGGAAGAAAAAAAAAAATAGTACCCGGGAACTACTTTTCGAGACAGAGTTGTGAATTCTTCTACTTTAGAGGCCTGCAATCACAGCTTCAAGGTACAGTACAAAACAAACAACCAAACAACCAAAAAAAAAAGCTCTATAGGGACATTATAACTCTCTTGATACCATTAAACATCATATGAAGCTTCCCTAGAGTTTATGTTAATACAAAACACTCCTCCAATATCTGGTTTAAATGTACACATTTAAATGTGGTAGGTAGCATTGCTTTTTTCTGTCACCTTGGTATGGAGAACAACTTGATAAACATCTACAATTAAACAAATGGCTTCATAAACAAGGGGAGAGCAGTGGATAAAGTCTACCTAGACTTCAGTCAGGATTTTGACACTGTCTCATAAAATCCTCATAGAGAAGCTGTCAAAATTGTATTCGGTTTCCATGGTAAGGTTTTGATAGTGGGGAGCTACAGGGTTGGCCTCTTTGAAAACCCAGCAGCTGCCCCATGTCAGATCAGAGCCAGCTCCAGCCAGCTCCAAAGGGGCCCACTGCTGGCCAGAGCCGAGCCAATAAGGAATGTTGTTTGTGCGTCTGTGAGAGGTGATTTAAGAAAGGGAAAACAAACAAACAAACAAACAAAACCAAACAAACAACAACAACAACAAACTGCTGCACAACAACAGCTTGGAGAAAGGAGTTAGAGCCAGCTCTACAGACACCAAGCTCAGTGCACAAGGAGGGACAGGAAGTACTCCAAGCACCAGAGTACAAGTTCCCCTGCAGCCTGTGGTCAGGCCCCTGGTGGAGCAGGCTGTCCCCCTGCAGCCCATGGGTCCCACATGGAGCAGATCTCCATGCTGCAGCCCATGGAGGAGCCCCCGGTGGAGCAGGTGGATGTGGCCTGGAGGAGGCTGCAGCCCATGGAAAGCCCCCACAGGAGCAGGCCCCAGGCCGGAGCTGCAGCCTGTAGAGAGGAGCCCACACAGGAGCAGGGGGGCTGGGGAGAGCTGCTGCCCGTGGGGAACCCATGTTGGAACAGTTTGCTCTTGATGGTGAAGGCCACCCAGGATCCATTTGGGAAGGACAGCATGTCATGGGAGTGACCCCATTCTGGAGCAGGGGCAGAGAGTGACTGTGAAGGAGCAGCGGAGATGAAGCGTTACAGACCAACTACAATGCCCATTCCCTGTTACCCTGTGCTGCTTGTGGAGGGACGTACAAGAGGGTGGATGGTGGGGAAAGGTCTTTTCAGTTTGTTTTTAGTTTCTCACTATCTGGTAGTGATGGCCAATAATTTATATTAATCTTCCTATGTTGAGTCTGTTTTGCCCATGATGATAATTGAACAGGAAGACCTCTTATCCTTGAGTCCTTTCTACTGTATTTTCTCCTCCTCTCCCTGTGAGGAGGGGGATTGAGAGAGAAGCTATGGTGGAGTTTAGCTGCCCAGCAGGATAAAATCATAACAAAGTGTGGGCTGAATGAGCAGAAAGCGAGATGGATTGAAAACTGGATGAATGGCCAGGCCCAGAGGATGGTGAGCAATGGCATGAAGTCTAGATGGAGGTCTGTCACTACCAGTGCAACCCAAGGGTTAAATACTGGGTCCAGTTCTGTTCAACATGTTCTGGATTGATGTTCTTGATAATGGAGAAGAGCATACTTTTGGCAAGTTTGTAGATGACACAAAATTGTGAGGATTGGCAGATTTACCAGAGGGTCATGCTGCCATTCAGAGGGACCTGAACAGGGTGGAGAAATGGGCTGACAGCAACTTGAAGTTCAGCAAGAGACGGTGAAAAGTCCTGGGAAGGAATAAGCACAGGCACCAAGACATGCTGGGGGCTGACCAGCTAGAAAACAACCTGGTAGAAAAAGACCTAGGGGTCCTGATGGATACCAAGTTTAATATGAGCCAGGAATATGCCATTGCTGCAAAGAAAGTTCATGGTATCCTGGGCTGAATTTAGACAAAGTATTTCCAGCAGGTCAAGAGAGGTGATCCTTCACATTTTCTCA
The DNA here is from genome assembly GCF_964035555.1 of Netta rufina. Lineage (NCBI taxonomy): Eukaryota > Metazoa > Chordata > Aves > Anseriformes > Anatidae > Netta > Netta rufina. The sequence continues at coordinate 143,286,427 of NC_140124.1, read as the reverse complement.
ACATTGATGAGACAACACATGGAATACTGTGTCCAGAACTGGGCTCCCCAGTACGAGATAGATATGAGCATACTGGAGATCTCTGCAATTAAACAGTCAGATACCTGATTCATGTTTCAGGAAACCTGACTTACTGTTTTGTTTTGCTTTCCTGGATTCTAATGTATGCTTCTTGATATAAAAAATCCTCAGCTACTCCAAAACTTCTATTCAAAAGATTATTTAAATCTACTCTGCCTTAAGTGGTATAAAAGAAGCACACACTTTTCTTTGATCACAAGTCTGACATACATTTACTATCAACAGTCTACAGAAAGCTCGCCGCTTGCTGTAACAACACATACTGTGAATGTACCTTGTCTCAGTCTGCAGCCAAAAATCCCACTGAGTGTAACTGGAGATCTATTCTATTTGCCTTCTCTTCTCTCTTTTCTTCAGCATATTCTTGTTACCAGCCACTAAGTCCTTAAGTATATCAGGGTGCAGACTTCCCATCTGTTCCACCTACCTGTTTTGATTCCATCAAGGACAACACCAGTTTCACTTGATAAAAACAATCAGGGGCTATTGGAGAATTTTTTGTCCTAGGAATACAAATGAATAAAGCAAATTACCTTCAAGTTATCTGCAGTGATTAATTTGTTGCAAATGCTTACATGAAGAAACATTCACTTCTGTTATTTAGTACCATGCTGCACTAACAGCCTAATGCTTTTAAATAATTCACTACAATTTCGAAGTCATATCCAAAACTGCTTCATGGTAGCTCTCACAGATATCTTGTATGAAAAAGCAAGGTCGTGCTGACATGCTGCTTTGTCACTGTCTGGCATAACTTGTCTGTCACAGGAAATATATACAAAGCATCAAGATCATAAAAATCTCAGACAGAGCCTGCTTATTTGTGTATCCCATGGGGACAAGGAAAGCTAACTTTCTGAACAGCAGAAGAGACTTATGAGATTTAAAAGCATGAAAAGAAATACAAAACAATTATTTAAGTAATAGCATTAGGTTCCTGAATGAAGCTTACTCTGAAATATCCATTAAGAAAAATAAGAGAATCCCTTTGTGTATAATCATATGGTATTACCTGTCTAAATTTTAGAAGTGCTGAAGCACATCCTATTTCTACCAAATACAATTACAACAGATTAGTTGCTTTAGCAGACATTTTAAATTTTCTAAGGCCAATAAATCATTTTTTTTTTCCCCAAGCAGTTACAAAGGCACATGTACCACAAAAATATTTATGACAATAAGAGCACTCTGCATTTCCAAAATACTAATTTTCCACAAATACGAAGCCCCAAAATACTTTCATGATAGATAAACACAAACAAAGGTATGTTTTCTCTCCTATCCCTGGTGTACACACAAGAATTTTTTGGCAAGTGAGGTGAAGTGGTGTAGAGCCTTAGGAAAATGTCAAAGCTTGCATTGTAAGTAAGAGCCTGTTTCCTGGTCTTGAATTTAGGTTTCTTTCTCTTTCTTCTTAAGTATGCTTGCAAACTTAAAATATGTTGGGTAATTTATGAATGAGTTCAGCAATGTCATAGCTTTTCATAATTTCTTTTACAATTTCATTTGGAACAACATTGTTTCATTAAAAATAAATAAATAAATAAATAAATGAACTGATTAAATGGAATAGTTTAAGTTTTAAGTAACTTTTCCTTCTCTTCCCAAATTGTACACAAAGATGTACATCTCTAAAGCATACGCTAGCCTTTATGAGCAGACTGGATGCTCTGTCTGTTGGCTTTCTCCCTCTTGATCCTTACTCTCATGAATCCTTTCTTAGGCATTCTTCTGCTTCCCAGGCAATACGTCTTACACTTTTCCTGTCATTCCAGATAGCACATACATATTCTGAGCATCACTTCACAAAATAAGTTGTGAGATCCGTATGAAATAAAAAAAAAATAAAAAATGTGCAAATGACTCACTGGAATGATTCAGTATGTCATAATATCCTTGGCTCTAAATTGGAGAGAGATGGATTTGACAGGTGGACCACTCAGTGGCTAAGGAATTGGCTGAATGGTTGCACTCAAAGTGTTGTGGTCGATGGCTCAAAGTCCAAGTGGATATCAGTAACAAGTGGTGTTCCTCAGGGGCCAATATTGGAACTGGCACTGTTTAACATCTTTGTCAGTGACATCGACAGTGGGATTGAGTGTAGCTCAGTGAGCTTGCCAGCAACACCAAGCACTATTTAACATTTTTCTCAGTGACATTGACAGTGGAATTGAGTGTACCTCAGTGAGCTTGCCAACAACGCCAAACTGTGTGGTGCAGTTAACATGCTGGAGGGAAGGGTTGCCATACTTGGATGTTAAGGCTTGAGAGGTGGGCCTGTGCAAACCTCATGAAGTTCAACAAGGCCAAGTACAAAGTCCTGCAAGTAGGTCAGGGCAATCTTAAGCACAAATTCAGGCTGAGTGGAAAATGGATTGAGAGCTACCCTGAGGAGACAGACCTGGAAGTGTTGGCTGATGAGCTGGCAGTGTGCTTGCAGCCCAGAAAGCCAACTATCCTGGTCTGCATAAAAAAAAAATAATCATGGTCAGCAGGTAGCAGAGGTGATTCTCCACCTCTGCTCTGCTCTTGTGAGACCCCACCTGTAGCACTGTATTCAGCTCTGGGGCCCCCAGAACAAGAAGGACATGGACATATTAGAACAAGTCCAGAAGAGGGTCATGAGGATGATCAGAGGGATGGAGCACCTCTGCTATGAGGATAGGCTGAGAAAATTGGGGTTGTTCAGCCTGGAGAAGAGAAGGCTCTGGGGAAACCCTATAGTGACATTCCAATACCTAAAAGGGTCTACAGGAAAGCTAGGGAGGAAGTCTTTGTCAGGGAGTGTAATTATAGGACAAGAAGTAATGAGTTTAAACTAAAAGAGGGCAGATATAGGTTAGATATAAGGAGGAAACTCTTCACTGTAAGGGTGGTGAGGCACTCAAACAGGTTTCCCAGAGATGTTGAGGATGCCCCATCCCAAGAAGTGTTCAAGGCCAGTTTGGATAGGGCTTTGGGCACCCTGGTCTAGTGGAAGGTGTCCCTCCTTGTGGCAGAAGGGGTGGAATTGGATGATCTTTACTGACCCTTTCATCTCAAACCATTCCATGATTCTGAGATTCTATGTCAATTAATGTCTTGTTTGTTAAACAAACAAACCATGATGTTGAGAGGCTTATCATTCCTCTATGACACAATGATAATGGGATTGTCTATGATATGCCCCATTGCCTTTCTCTTACTTATGTCCTTTTGCAGCAAGAGGTAAACCGCAAACTAGATATGAAGTACTTTCTCAGTCACCTCTGATTGCCAGGTGATAAAGCTTTTTTATTGTTGTTGCTGTTGAAAAAATAAATGGGAAGGCTGTACTAGACATAAGGAATATTTTAAAGGATCTAAAAATAATTTATCTGGTAATTACTTTGAACCCCAAAAGTATTTTCTTTAAGTTGAGGAATTCAGAGGCTATGAGAGATGTGGTGCTTTAGATCAATTTCTCTACTTAAAAAATTCAAGAGGTTTTATTAACATTTATCTTCTTCTACTGCAAGAGTTACCAAAAAATGAAAATGACTAGGGACTTTGTACCACTAGATATACTCAGTGTTAAGCAAGATAAGATCATAGAATTACAGAATCACAGAATATCCCAGGTTGGAGAGGACTCATTAGGATCATCGAGTCCAACTCCTGGCACCACTCAGGTCTACCCAAAAATGAAGAGCATATGACTAAGAGCACAGTCCAAATGCTTCTTAAACTTCAAGAGGTTTGGTGCCGTGACTACGTCCCTGGGGAGCCTGTTCCAGTGCACAACAACCCTCTCAGTGAAGAACCTTTTCCTGATATCCAGCTGGAACCTCACCTGTCGCAGCTTGACTCCATTCCCTCAGGTCCTATCACTGGTCACTAAGGAGAACAGATCAGCACCTGCCCCTCCACTACTCTCATGAGGAAGCTGTAGACCATGGTGAGGTCTCCCCTCAAACTCCTCTTTTCCAGGCTGAACAGACCAATTGATCTGTGATTCTGTGGTTTCAGCTGCTCCTTGTACACCTCCTCCTCTAGGCCCTTCACAATCTTTGTAGCCCTTCTCTGGACATTCTCCAATAATTTCACATCTGTGATGCCCAGAACTACACATAGTGCTCAAGGTGAGCCTGCACCAATGCAGAGTGGGACAATCACTTCCCTCAACTGACTAGCAATGGCATGCTTGATGCACCCCAGGATATGGTTGGCTCTCCTGGCTGTCAGAGCACACTGCTGGCTCATATTCAGCTTGCTATCAAACAAAAGCCTCTCTGTGAGGCTGCTCTCCAGCACCTCGCCACCCAGTCTATATATATAGCCAGGGTTGCCCCATCTCAGGTGCAGCACCCAGCACTTGCTTTTGCTGAACTTCATGTGGTTGGTGATTACCCAGCTCTCCAATCTGTCCAGGTCTCTCTGCAAGGCCTGCAAGGCCACCCTCAACAGAGTCCACAACTCCTCCCAGTTTAGTATCATCAGCAAATTTGCTCAAAACACCTTCTAGTCCTACAAGCAAATCATTTATAAAAACATTGAAAAGGACTGAGCCTAAAATGGAGCCTTGGGGGACTCCACTAGTGACCATCCATCAGCCTGATGTGGCCGCATTTACCACAAACCTTTGAGCCCTGCCCATCAGCCAATTGTTTACCCATTGTGTGATGTTTTCATCTAGCTGTATGCTGGATATTTGGACATGGTAAACTGTATCAAAAGCATTCACAGAATCACAGAATTGTAGGGGTTGGAAGGGACCTCAAAAGATCATCAGGTTCGACACCCCTGCAGAGCAGGCTGCCTAGGTAGGCATCCAGACAGGCCTTGAATATCTCCAGAGAAGGAGACTCCACAACCACCCTGGGCAGCCTGTTCCAGTGCTCTGTCACCCTCACCGCAAAGAAGTTCTTTCACATGTTGGTGCAGAACTTCCTGTGCTCTATCTTGTGGACATTACCCCTTGTCCTGTCCCCACAAACCACTGAAAAGAGGTTGGCCAAATCCCTCCATCTCCTACCCCTCAGGTATTTATACGCACTGGTGAGATCCTCTGTCAGTCTTCTTTTCTCCAGGCTGAATAGACCCAGGTCTCTCAGCCTTTCCTCATAAGGAAGATGCTCCAGGCCTCATATCATCTTTGTGGTCCTCCACTGGACTCTTTCCAGGAGATTTCTGTCTTTTTTTTTGTACCAGGGAGCCCAGAACTGGACACAGTACTCCAGGTGAGGCTTGACCAGGGCAGAGTAGAAGGGGAGGATCACCTCCCTAGACCTGCTGGCCACACTCCTTTTAACACATGCCAGGATCTCATTGGCCCTCTTGACCACCAGGGCACAGTGCTGGCTCATGGTCAACCTGTCATCCACCAGGACACCCAAGTCCTTCTCCTCAGAGCTCCTCTCCAGCAGGTCGTCCCCCAGCCTGTACTGATATGTTCAATTGTTCTTTCCCACGTGCAGGACTCTACACTTTCTCTTATTAAATCTCATTTGGTTTCTTCCTGCCCATCTCTCCAGGTCGTCCAGGTCTCAATGAATGGCAGCACAGCCTTCTGGTGTGTCAGCCACTCCTCCCAGCTTTGTGTCATCAGTGTACTTGCTGAGGGCAGACACTATTCCCTCATCAAGGTCATCGATGAAGATGTTGAACAAGACCAGACCCAGCACCAACCCCTAGGGAACACCACTAGTCACAGGCCTCCAGCCAGACTCTGTGCCACCGATCACCACCCTCTGAGCTCAGCCAGTCAGCCAGTTTTCAACCCACCTTACTGTCCACTCCTCTATTCCACACTTTCTCAGCTTTGCTTGCAGTATGTCATGTGAGACTGTATTGACTGCCTTGCTAAAGGTAGATGACATCCACTGCTCTCCCCTCATCTACCCAGCTGGTGATGCCATCACAGAAGGCAACGAGGTTGGTTGAGCATGACTTCCCCTTGGTGAATCCATGCTGACTACTCCTCATAACCTTCTTCTCTTCCAATTGCTTGGAGATAGCATCCAGAACAAGCTTTTCCAACACCTTTCCAGGGACAGAGGTGAGACTGACTGGCCTGTAGTTTCCCGGATCCTCCTTCTTGCCCTTCTTGAAGACCAGAGTGACCTTGGCTATCCTCCAATCTTCAGGCACCTCTACGGTTCTCCAGGACCTTTCAAATATGTTAGAGTGGTTCAGCAATCACCTCTGCCAACTCCCTTAGCACACATGCATGCATCCCATTGGGATCCATGGATTTGTGTGTGTTGAGCCCACTCAGACGCTCCCAAACCACTCTCTCGTCAACCAGGGGGGAGATCTCTATTTCCCAGACCCTTTCTCCTCCTGCCAGGGTAGAGGAGGGGGCAAGTCCTTGAAGCAAAGACTGAAGCAAAGAAAACATTAAGTATCTCCACCTTCTTGGCATCTAACGTTGTAGTGGGTTTACGTGGCAAGGTTTTGGTAACAGGGAGCCATAGGGGTGGTTTCTGTGAGAAAGATCTAGAAGCTGCCCCATGTTTGGGAAGGGCCCCATTGTTTTCCAGAGCTGAGCCAATAAGTGATGTTGTTTTGCGCCTCTGTGAGAGCATATTTAAGACAGGGAAAAAAAACACTGCACCACACAGCAGCTGGGAGAGTGAGAGGAGTGAGAAACAGCCTTGCAGGTGCCAAGGTCAGTGAAGAAGGAGGGGGAGAGGTGCTCCAGACGCCGGAGCAGAAGTCCCCTGCGGCCTGTGGTGAGGACCATGGTGAAGCAGGATGTCCCCCTGCAGCCCATGGAGTGCCACGGTGGAGCAGGGCTCCACGCTGCAGCCCGTGGAGGAGACCACAGTGGAGCAGGTGGGCCTGCACCGACGGAGGCTGCCGCCTGTGGAAGACCCCTGCTGGAGCAGATTCCGGGCCGGACCTGTAGCCTGTGGAGAGGAGACCACGCAGGAGCAGGTGACCTGGCAGGAGCTGCTGCCCGTGGGGGAGCCAGGTTGGAGCAGTTTTCTCCTGAGGGATGGACCCCGTGGTACAGACCCATATCTGGAGCAGCTCTGGAAGAGCTGCTGCCTGTGGGAAGCCCATGCCGGATCAGTTCATCAAGGACTGCATCCCGTGGGTGGGACCCCACAGCACAGGGGATGAGAGTGACCAAGAAGGAGCGGCAGAGAAGAAGTGCTGTAGACTGACCATAACCCCCATTCCCCCGTTCCCCTGCACCGCTCGGGGGGAGGAGGTGGGAGAGGGTGGGTGGTGGGGGAAGGTGCTTTTGGTTTCTTTCCTTTGTTTCTCACTTCTCTAGCTTGTTAGTAATGAGCAATAAATCTTACTATCTTCTTATGCTGAGTCTGTTTTGCCCGTTACAATAATTATTGCGTGATTTTCTCGTTCTTATCTCAACCCTTGAGCCCTTTTCACATATTTTCTCCCCATTCCTCTTTGAGGAGGGGGAGTGAGAGAGCGGCTGTGGTGGAGCTCGGCTGCCCACTCGAGCGGAACCACGACAAACGTTACCAGGATACCCCCCTTGTTCAGCAAGGGACCCACATTATCCCTAGTCTTCATTTTATTGTTTACATACTTTAAAACAAAACAAATCAAAACAAAACAAAAACCTTCTTATTATCCTTTATCTCTTTTGCAAGCCTCATCTCTAGGTGGGCTTTAGCCTTCCTAGCATCCCTGCAGGCCCTGACAACCCTTCTATACTCCTCCCAAGAGGTCGGGCCCTTTTTCCACATTTCACAGCCCTTCCTCTTCCTTTTGATCTTATCAATGAGCTCTTTGCTCATCCATGCATGTTTTCTGCCCCCCCTTCCCTGATTTCCTACTCTTATGGATGCACCAATCCTGAGCTTGGAAGAAGTGCTGTTTAAATGTTGCCCAGCTCTCACAATCACCCTTGCCTTCTAGCAACCTAGCCCATGAGATACTACCAAGCAGGTCCCAGAAGAGGTCGAAGTTGGCTCTCTGAAAGTCCAGGGTAGCAATCCTGCTTATAGCCTTACTTCTTCCACCAAGTTCCATCTTGAACTCCACCATCTCATGGTTGCTGCATCCCAAGCTGCCCCCAGCCTTCACATCCCTAACAAGCCCACCCCTGTTGGTAAGGACAAAGTCCAGAAGCACCCCCTGCCTCGTCGGCTCCTTCACCACCTGTGTCAGAAAATTTTCTTCAATGCATTGTAGGAACCGTTTGGACTGCACGTGCCTGGATGAGTTGCTTACCCAACAGATGTCTGGATAATTGAAGCCCCCCATGAGAACCCAAGCCCATGATCGTGAGGCTACTACCAGCTGCTTGTAGAAGGCCTCATCGACCTCCTCCTCCTGATCTAGTGACCTGTAGTACACCTGCACAACAGTGTCACCCATACCAGCCCACCCCTTGATTCTCACCCACAAGCCCTCCACTTGTCCTTCACCCTTCCCCAGGTGGAGCTGCGTACACGCTAATTGCTCCCTCACATAAAGGGCAACCCCACCCCCTCGCTTCCCCAGCCTGTCTTTCCTAAGGAGGACATAGCTCTCAATGACATTGTTCCAGTCATGCAAGCTGTCCAACCACATTTCTGTGATCACAATGAGATCGTGGCCCTACAACCGAACACAGATCTCGAGCTCATCCTGTTTATTTCCCATGCTTTGCGCATTGGTATACAGTCACTTTAGGGAAGCAGCAGGCACAGTTACCTCTGGAGGCATGCAAAAAGAAGATTCTGGACGGGGTATTGGGATCATTACCTTCTCTGAGGAGCCCTTGGACAATCCTATGGGACAACTCAGATCTTTTTCTCTACTATCTTCAACAGTGACAGCAGTGACAACTTCCCACATCCCTTTTCTGTCACTTTTAGCTCCCCTCCCTTCCCCCATCAAACCTAGTTTAAAGCCCTGGTAATCAGCCCAAATAGCTTGCTTCCCAACACATTTGTGGCCCACTTGATGAGTTGGAGTTGGTCAGCAGCCCACATACCTGGCTTCTCAAAGGACTGCTCAAGATTGAAATACCCAAAGCCTTGTTCCAGACACTACCCCCTCCCCCTCAGCCAGTTGTTCACCTGTCCCATTCTCCTTTCTGTGTCCCAGTCACCCAGCGGGAGGACAGCTTTACTTTTTACTTTTAAGCTTTATTTAAATCCAAAAAGATTACATCAGATGGCTTCCCTTGATCACCTAGATGGGTGATATTATCATAAAAGGAAATCAAATTTGTCAAACAGGACCTACCCCTTGTGAACCCGTGTTGGCTGTGACCTATGACTGCACTGTCCCCCATGTGTGCTTCAGTAACTCCCAGGATAATCTTCTCCATAATTTTACCATGCACTGATGTGAGACTGACACGCCTGTAGTTACCAGGGTCTTCTTTCTTGCCCTCCTTGAAAATTAGCATATTTGCCATTTTCAGTCAACTGAGACCTCTCCAGATTCCCAAGACCATTGAAAAATAATTGAGAGAGGTCCCTTGATGATGTCATCCAGCTCTGTGAGCAGCCTGGGATGAATCCCATCCAGACCCATGGATTTGTATGGATCCAGCTGGAGCAGCAAATCCTGCACATGTTCAATGTTGGTTGGGAGTTTGTCATTCCCACTCTCACGGTCCTCCAGCTTAAGACACCCGGGGTCTCAAAGCCCATAATCAGCATTAAAGACAGAGGCAAAGAAAGCACAAAACATCTCTGCTTTGTCTATGTCCTTTTTTTTTTTTTTTTTTGGTGAGGTGACCATCCCCATTAACTAGTGGACCTATGTTTTCTCTGGTTCTCCTTTTTCTGTTCACATATCTAAAAAACGCGCTTTTTATTGACTACCACAAGTTCAACAGCTTCAACTCTAATTGGGCTTTGGTCATACAAATTTTCTCCCTACAAAGGTGAACAGTATCCCTGCATTCTTTCCACATTGCCTGACCCTGCTTCCAAAAGCCATATACTTTCTTTTATGCCTAAGCTCCAGAAGATTCATGGACAGCAAAGCCAGCCTTCTGCCCTGCCTGCTTGATTTCCTATATTTTGGAACTGCCCGATCTTCTGCTTTTAGGGGGCAGTGCTTAAAGATTGACCAGCACTGATGGACGCTGATGCCTTCAAATGCAGTTTCCCAGGGGATCTTGCTAGCTAGTTCCCTGAACAGCCTGAAGTCTGTTCTCCCCATATCCAGGGTTGAAGTTTTGGTGGCAGTTTTCCTCCTGTCACCAAAAATTTTAAACTCAACCACTTTATGACCAAGACAGCTGCCAATTGCCATGTCCTCCACAAGATCCTCTCTGTTCTCCAGCAACAGATCTAGGAGGGCACCTTTCCTAGTTGGTTCCCTTAGCACCCGCACCAAGAAATGATCATAGAGGTGCTTTAAGAACGTCCTGGATTTGCTTGCGTCGGCTGTGTGATATTCCCAGATAACACCTGGCAAGTTGAAGTCCCCCATAAGGATAAGTACAGATGATCTTGAGGTATCTCTTAGTTCTTCAAAGGATTATTAATTGCTGTCATCATCCTGGCCGGGTGGTCTGTAATAGACTCCCATGACAACATCCCTTTTATTTGTTTGTCCCTTAATTGTTACCCAGAGGCTCTCAACTTTGCCATTGCCAACTGCAAGCTCCACACAGTCCAACACCTCCTTTATATGCAGTGCCACCCACCCCCACCTCACCTGCCCTGTATGTCCCACCCAAGGAGTCTGTAACCATCTATTGCAGCACACCAGTCACAGGACTCATCCCACCACGTTTTGCTTATGTCAATGTTATCATAGCTCTGGGACTGGGCCAAGAACTCTAACTCCTCATGCTGTGTGCATTGCTGTAGAAGCACTTCAAATGCACCTCATTGGATGCAGCACCTTGTGGAGCAGACCAAAGGATCTCATTAGCACACAGTCCTTCTAATTCTGGCATGCCTTCCCTTAGCTTATCACCAGTGGGCCTTGTTTTATCCCTTTTCCCCCTTGACTCAAGTTTAAAGCCCTATCTATCAGCCCCACTAAGTCCTAGGCAAAAATCCTTTTCTCTCTCTGAGAGAGGCACATTCCATCTGGTACCAGCAGGCCTGGTGTCACGTAGACCCTCCTGTGATCCAGAAACCCAAAGTTCTGCTAGTTGCACCAGTATTGGAGCCACATGTTGATGAGATGCCCATCTACAAGAAGGGCCGGAGGGTAGACCTGGGGAACTATAGGCCTGTCAGTTTGACCTCAGTGCCAGGGAAGCTCATGGAGCAGATTATCTTGAGTGTCATCATGCGGCACTTACAGGGCAACCGGGTGATCAGGCCCAGTCAGCATGGGTTTATGAAAGGCAGGTCCTGCTTGACGAACCTGATCTCCTTCTATGACAAAGTGACACGCTTGGTGGATGAGGGAAAGGCTGTGGATGTGGTCTACCTTGACTTCAGTAAGGCTTTTGACACTGTTTCCCACAGCATTCTCCTCAAGAAACTGGCTGCTCATGGCTTGAACTGGTATACCCTTCATTGGGTTAAAAACTGGCTGGATAGCCAGGCCAAAAGAGTTGTGGTCAATGGAGTCAAATTCAGTTGGAGGCCGGTCACCAGTGGCGTTCCCCAGGGCTCGGTACTGGGGCCGGTCCTCTTTAATATCTTTATCAATGATCTGGATGAGGGGATGGAGTGCACCCTCAGTAAGTTTGCAGATGACACCAAGTTAGGTGCATGTGTCGATCTGCTCAAGGGTAGGAGGGCTCTGCAGGAGGATCTGGATAGGCTGGACCAGTGGGCTGAGGTCAGCTGTATGAAGTTCAACAAGGCCAAGTGCTGAGTCCTGCACCTGGGTCACAACAACCCCAAGCAGAGCTACAGGCTGAGAGATGAGTGGTTGGAAAGCTGACAGGCGGAGGAGGACCTGGGAGTATTGGTGGATATGGGAATATTGGCTGAATATGAGCCAGCAGTGTGCTCAGGTGGCCAAGAAGGCCAACAGCATCCTGGTTTGTATAAGAAGCAGTGTGGCCAGCAGGTCTAGGGAAGTGATTGTCCCCCTTTACTCAGCTCTGGTGAGACTGCACCTCAAGTACTGTGTTCAGTTTTGGGCCCCTTGCTACAAGAAGCACGTTGAGGTGCTCGAAAGAGTCCAGAGAAGGGCGATGAAGCTGGTGAGGGGTTTGGAGAACAAGTCCTAGGAGGAGTGGCTGAGGGAGCTGGGATTGTTCAGCCTGGAGAAAAGGAGGCTCAGGGGTGACATTGCTCTCTGTAAGTACGTTAAACGAGGCTGTAGTGAGGTGGGGGTTGGTCTGTTCTCCCATGTGCCTGGTGACAGGACGAGGGGTAACAGGCTAAAGTTGCACCAGGGGTGTTTTAGGTTGGATATTAGGAAGAACTCCTTTACTGAGAGGGTTGTGAGGCATTGGAATGGGCTGCCCAGGGTAGTGGTGGAGTCACCATCCCTGGAGGTCTTTAAAAGACATTTAGATGTTGAACTTAGTAATATGGTTTAGTGGAGGACTTGTTACTGTTATGTCAGAGGTTGGACTCGATGATCTTGAGGTCTCTTCCAACCTAGACAATTCTGTGATTCTGTGAGATGAGTCTACTTGTTAGTGTTGGTCCCTGCTACTGGAAGGACAGAGGCAAACACAACCTGTGCCCCAATCCTAGTCGCCCCAAAGCCCCAAAGTCCCTCTTGGTTGCCCTTGGACTTCTCTTTGCTACCTCATCATGACCAGATTGAAAAATCAGTAACGGGTCTGAGGGCTGTACCAGTTAAGTGATTTACCCAGCAATGTGTCTTTGCTGAGCCCCAGGGAAGCAACAGATGTTCATGTGGGTTGGGTCTGGACGGCAAATCGGGCCTTTTGTCCCTTTCAGAAGGGAGACCCCATTACGATAACCCTTCTTTCTTTCTTGATAGAGGATGTAGTGATGCAGGGGGAGTGCTTTGCCTTAGGCATCCCTTCCAACTGGGATGGGCTTTCATCTACATTGTTGTTTGAAGGCCCTTCCTCTGCTGATCCAAGAACACAAAATGACCTACCCTGAACCCTCCCTGTGGGCACTGCCCTGCCATGCCTTGACTGACACACCACACCCATTTTGCCCACCCTGTTTGCTGTACTCCTGGTTGCTTGCACTCCCCAGGGACTGCCTTTGTACAATGGGTGGGTGTGGGGGAAGGGGTGCTTTTGTCTCCGCCCATGCCTTGTCAGCCACCCTCGTGAGGGCTGCTGGGTCCTGGTGGCTCCCTTGTCTGCCTCCAGTGGCCTCAATGCACGAAAAAGACCTGCCCACCTCAATCCCCTGCTCCACTGCAGAATGACTGCCCCAGAGCCGATCACCTCGGTAAGTGACTGTAAAAAAATCATTTTAAATCCTATGTAAGGTGATGTGTGTGCCATCATTTGCCTTAACTTCACTGTAGTCAGGAAGCTTTTGTGAAGTACAAGTAGAGACAGAATAAAGCCCAATCCACAGTTTGCCCCCTGAAATACCACTGCACTAGAAGCTAATGAATGGGAAGTGTAATTTTTAAAACTGGTGAGAAAATAGTTTAAAGCTGTGCTTTTAAATTTTGTTTTTCCCTTTCATGAGCATAATGTTTTCCATACAAGCAAGTTAAGTAATGAATACATTTATACCAATTTCTTATTAATTGATACCTTCCTCATCTGGTTAGATTAACTTAACTAAATTAATTTTATAGGCAGCACTGAGAAGAGGCAGGTGAACAGAATCAAGGTTTCGTTAAATTCATCTGAGTTTCTGGTGCTGGAGTCACAGTTTAAAGAGAGATGAAAGAGAAATATGAAAACACAGAAATGAAACAGTTCACATAACAGTTTTTTGTAATGTATAAGTCTTAGAGAAAAGTATTTAAGTGTTCCTTAGATACAAAAAATCTCTACAGTTTTAACTTGGGCTATTTACAATTGCTATTGCCCATTGCCTAACTGTTCTAAGTTAGGTATAAGATAGGTAAAGTGTAATTAAGAAAATAGAGAGTGGATCATATTCTCACCTTTAGATTTCAAGTACCTCATTCATCTCAACTGAATAACTATAAATTATGTTACTGTTTTCTCACATCTACATATAAAAGGCTAAAACAACTTTCATTTCAAGTTGTGGTTTTTGAAGATCCAGTTGCACTGGAACAATACATAATCTGCAAGTTGTTAGCATATTATTTGTGGGAAATAGAAGAAAAAAACAACAATGGAAACTTCTGAATATCTTTTTTTTTTTTTTTTTTTTTTTCTGGTAACAGTTGTAAAACTAATGAATTTTAGGAGATGGAGGGCAGAAGGAAGGGAGTCATTATTTTTTTTCCTTTGTTTCTTCAGTGAATCCTTCTTCCCTAGATCAAACTTGAGGACTTTAAGTTGGAGTTTTAACAAGACTAAATATGTAGTCTTGTGACTATATATTTACATATAGAAGCAACAAGGCTACTATTGTGCTTTGTTTTTACAAACTTTACAGGTCACAAAACTGCATAACATCTACCACATATTAATGTTGAATACATAATCTTTTTTGTTGTTGTTGTTTTTAATAAGCATTACCCTTTGATTTCAAAGAAGATTTGAAGACATACATCTTAATATACAGAGATATGTTTGCAGAATTAACTTATGTGAGTTACCTTACATAAGCTCTGAAGGAGACATTAGACTGATAACACTAATAACGTAATGAAAAACCTACTTAATTATATCCATGCTATACTTTAATGGTAGCATAACAGCTGCCAGGGAGCTGTTATGATATCAGTGCAATTAAATTGAAATTTCGTTGGCTCAGCATTTTAATATGAAGAATTATTTCTGGGCATAGCCCTATGAAGAAAGAAAATTGGCCCTTCTTGTATCATTCTTTTTGAATAAGAACACTGAAAGAATAATATAGCTGAGTCCTTTATGGAATTCAAAATGGATTACTGATAAATCTAGTTGGGGAAACACTGTTATGTTATATATAAAACATTATACTTGGCAACACACAGTATAACATTTGAAGAACACAATGGGTCAGATGGCCAGAACAACCCCATGCAATGCAACAGGCTTATGGCAGAGTGGCTTGAAAGCTGTGCAGAGGAAAAGGATCTGGGGGTGATGATTGATGCTCACCTGAATATGAGCCGGCAGTGTGCCCAGGTGGTCAAGAAGGCCAATTCATTTTTAACCCATCCCTCCCAACAATCATACTGGAAAGAATCCGATGGAGGTCTACCAAGATGATCAAGGGACTGGAACACCTCTCCTGTGTTCTCAGTGCCTGAGAGAGTTGGGATTGTTCATTCTGGAGAAAAGGAGGCTCAAGGAGGATCTTATTAGTGTATATAAATATTTGAAGGGAGGGTGCAAATGAGATGGAGCCATGTTCTTTCCAGTGGTGCCCAGTGACAGGACAACAGGCAGTGAGAACAAACTGGAACACAAGACGTTCAGTCCCAACATCAGGATGCACCTTATTTTGTGGGTGAACAGATTGCCCTGAGAGGTTGTGGACTCTCCCTTTCTGGAGAGCTTCAAAACCCACCCGGACGTGGTCTTGGGCAACCTGTTCTAGAGGCCTTTGTATGAGCATGGGGGATTGGACCAGTCAACCTCCAGAGGTCTCTTCCAACCTTTGCCATTCTCTGATTCTGTGATTCTGTTTAGAAAACTTGCTTTTCATGATTGAGAGGAAAAGCTGCATTTGTTGAATTAATATGTTTGCTTTCTCTTTTTGAGTCTGTATTTCCATTTGTGTTATAAAAGTTTCAGTAGAGCTAACAAATAACTTGAAACATGGAGTTTTTCTGTTGACAATAACACCAATCTCATCTCCCTTCTGCTAGCTTCTAGACATTGATCTTCACCTGTACTATCTTTCACTTTGTACAAGCTCTGATGATTTTGTTAGCATTTTTTTATTCCTTTGACATTGATTTTCCCTTTAGCTCTTTTTCTGTTTTGTTTTGTTTTGTTCTGTTTTGTTGATGGTGTGTGTTAGTTTTTTCTTTACTGGGCTTGATACTTTTATCGAAAAAAAAAAAAAAATAAATAAATTCAAATATCTCCTAAGGCCCAGTATCCTAATTAAAACTGTGTATTGATGTATTACTTAGTTTGTCTTAGTAGTCCATCAATAAAATAGAGAGCAGGTTGGAAGGTAAAGTCTCACAGAGCATTCTGAGGTATTTTGTATTGATTTGAATTACTTTCCACAGAGTAACTTTGTTTGTACTTTATCTGGTATGGGTAGAGTTATACTCTCTGTGGAGACATTAGTATAATGTTGATTTCAAACATGGTCAAGATTCTGGTAAAACTTTGTGGTGTTTTTATATATCCAGGCAGCTGAACTCCACCATAACGGTTCTTTCACTCCCCATCCTCAAAGGGAAGGGGGAGAAAATGCAATGAAAAGGGCTCAAGGGTTGAGATAAGGACAGGGAGATCACTCAACAATTATTTTCATGGACAAAACAGATTCAATATACAGAGATTAATATAATTTATTACCTATCGCTAAAACTCTGAAGTGAGAAAGCTAAAACCAAACTGAAAATACCTTCCACCCATTATCCTCTGCCACTTTCTTCTCCTGAACAGTTCAAGGGAACAGGGGAATGGGGACTACAGTCAGTCTATAGCGCTTCATCTCTGCCACTCCTTCACAGTCCCTCTCTGCCCCTGCTCCATTTGGGGTCCCTCCCATGGGATGTGGTCCTTCCCAAACTGATTCTGAGTGGGCTTCCCACAGGCAGCAGCTCTTCAGAAACTGCTCCCACACGGCTCCGTACCATGGGGTCCATCCATCAGGATCAAACTGCTCTAACACGGGTCCCCCACAGGCAGCAGCTCCCTCCAGACCCCCTGCTCCTGCGTGGGTTCCTCTTCATGGGCTGCAGCTCCAGCCCAGGGCCTGCTCCTCTGGGAGCTCTCCATGGGCTGCAGCCTCCTTCAGGCAACATCCACCTGTTCCACCAGAGTCTCCTCCACGGGCTGTAGCATGGAGGTCTGTTCCATGTGGGACCCATGGGCTGCAGGGGGACAACCTGCTCCACCAGGAGCCTCTCCACAGGCTGCAAAGGAACTGCTGCTCCGTGCCTGGAGCACCTTCCTCTCTTTGTGCACTGACCTTGGGGGCTGCAGGGCTGGTTCTCTCATGTTTTCTCACTCCTCTCTTTTCCAGTTGCTGTTGCTTGGATTCTGCATCCTCAGCTGTCACAGAGGCTTCTATCTTTTTATCCTAAGTACCAGGATGCAGGTTCTCCTTGGCCCTCCTCTTGTCATTAATACATTTATAAAAATGTTTTTGTTATCATTAACCATAGTGACCAGGGTGAACTCGTACTGGGCTTTGGCCTTCCTGATTTTTACTGTGGATATGCTTTCAACTTCCTTGTACTCTCCCTGAGTTGCCTGCCCCTTCTTCCACTGGATATAAACTCTCTTTTTTTCATGGACACTGAGCAAACGTTCCCTGTTTATCCACTCCAGTCGCCTTCCCCGATGGCTCATCTTACAGTGCATGGGGACAGCCTGCTCCTGTGCCTTTAAGACTTCCTTCTTGAGGATCTTCCAGCTTTCCTGGATCCCTCTGCCCTTCAGGACTGACTCCCAAGGGACCAGTGTCTTTAACAATTGAAAGTCTGCCCTCCAGTAGTCCAACTTAACAGTTTTACTGACCCCCCTCCTGACTTCACCAAGAATAGAGAACTCTACCATGTCATGGTCAGTCTGCCCAAGACAACTCACTACCATTACGTCTCCCACCAGTCCTTCTCTGTTCATGAACAGCTGGTCTAGCGGGGCACCCCCTCTGGTAGGCTGACTAAACAGCTGAGTCAGGAAGTTGTCATCCATGCACTCCAGGAACCTTCCATACTGCTTCCTGATGGCTGTATTGTATTTCCAGCATATGCCTGGGAAGTTAAAGTCTCCCATGAGGACAAGTGCTGATGACGCTTCATCCATCTCTTCATCCTGGTTTCGTGGTCTATAACAGACTGCCATCAGGATGTCCACGTTGTTGGCCAAACCCTTGATCATTATCCATAAAAACTCAACCTTTTCATTCCCAACTCTGATCTCAACAACATTGAAACACTCTCTAATATAGAGAGCCATGCCACCGCCCCTCCTTAGTTTCACTTTCAGCAAGCTGATTTTTAACAGTTGCTTCCCAGGTCTGGAAATGGCTAGACCTTTTTTCATCATCACATTAAACCCTTCTAAGATTGGGGCTAACCCAAAGCCTATTTGCAACTTAAGTCCTTGTCAATGCCAGGGCTTTCAAGTCAAGCACACATCATACAGCTACGACATAGCTAGTGTTCATGCTGACAGTCTCACCACACATACACCCACAAAAAAAAAAAAAAAAAAAAAAAGACGGCAGAAGGAATTGAAGAGTGATCTGCTTTCTTAACTTCAGTTGTTCTCATAAAGTGCAGAAGTAAGTTGTGATGACTTTTTTTTTTTTTTTTTGCTATGCAGAAACAAAGTACTTGAACATGATCTTTCCATGAACTTTAGATTCATGGCTTTTATAAATACCTTTTTTTTTTTTTCCACATAGCAAAGGTTACACTTCTGAGCATCTCTTTCTCCAGTACTTTTTCCATATTGAAAGCACATATATGGAAGTACAGTTCAGCTGAGTATATGAAATATAAATTTGACGAGGAGACTGATTGGATTAGAAGCTCAGCTGGATACTTTGTATGGCATATTTATGGTTATGGTGAAACTAAACAGATTGTCTAGTTAGTGACAGAGTGATTCAAAAATTTATTTCACTATCTTTACTTTAAAGTTCCCATTCATTAATGACTTATCATTCTGTGTAATGTCAGTTTCCTCAATAGTGAGGATACCCAAATCATAACATAATGGGGCTATTTATAATGTTGACACAGTATCAGAGTAATTTGTAAAAGTAATCTGTCCATATATAGTTATGTTACCTCCATATATAGTATGTTATTATAGTCGTAACAAAAATACTGAGTATTCTGGAGTAAATATACTGAAAATTTAGAAAGCAAAAAAAAAACAAGGCCAAAAATCAAAGATCAGTGACTTGCTGCATAAACCTTCCCATTAATTTATCACAGAAAAAAGGATATACAAAAAATCATGTTGGTGGACTTGCTCATTTTTTAATAAAAAAAAAATATCATTGAGCTAGCTAGGGTAGGGGGCCCGCTGCTCAGGGTTAGTCTGGGCATTGGTCAGCGAGTGGAGAGGAATTGCATTGTGCATCACTTGTTTTGTACACATTATTAGTAGTAGTACTACTGTCATCATTTTTATTGTTTTCCTTTCTTTCTTCCCTGAGCCTTCACTGATCCTCCCTGAGCCTTCTTTTCTCCAGGCTGAACAATTCCAACTCTCTCAGGCACTCCTCACAGGAGAGGTGTTCCAGTCCCTTGATCATCTTGGTAGCCCTCTGTTGGATTCTTTCCAGTATGATTGTTGGGAGGAATGGGTTAAAAGTGGAAGATTGGTGAGGAAGATAGGACTAAGATAGACGTAACACTGGTAAGGCGGATTGTAAATGCGCCAAAGTGACCTTGCAGCTGGAAATACATAAAGTCTGGTGAGTAGTAATATAGAAAAGCACGTA
The DNA here is from genome assembly GCF_964035555.1 of Netta rufina. Lineage (NCBI taxonomy): Eukaryota > Metazoa > Chordata > Aves > Anseriformes > Anatidae > Netta > Netta rufina. The sequence continues at coordinate 143,266,823 of NC_140124.1, read as the reverse complement.
AATTGTACCTACTGCTGTTTGTGTTCTGTGTGTTTGGCAAGTAGTGTATTTGTGTATAAATAACATAGGTGTTTGGTAGACTCAGAGACACCCTACTGGATATGCTTGAGCTCCCAGCCTTGGTACAGAGACGGTCAAAGAAGCACAGTGAGGGTCACAGCATGATGGTAAAACCTGCACCAGTGTGAACCCTTGATAAACAGAAGGCTGGGGATCTTATAGCATAGACTGAGCTTAGGGGTGCTCACATCCCTGCTTGTGTGCCTCTGCCTGGGTATTGCTTAGATGATCATCTGGTTGGTGAGGTAATGAAAATAATTCTACTCCTTGCATTTTAGCTGTGGGTCTGTGGTTGTTCCTGCTGCCTGTCTGTGCTGACTAACAAAATGACCATGTCTCTCTCGTACTGAGGAGCCCAGAACTGGACACTGTACTACAGATACAGCCTCACCAATGCTCAGTAGAGGGGAAGGAATGTCTCTCTTGACCTGCTGGCAATGCTTTGCCCAATGCAGCCAAGAATACCATTAGCCTTCTTAGTGGCAAGGGCACGTTGTTGACTCATGTTCAACTTGGTGTCCACCAGGACTCCTAGGTCCCAGTACTCCCCCCTCATCCATCAGGCTGGTCATTTCATTTATAGAAGCTTGTCTGCTTGGTCAAGCATGACTTCCCCTTGGTGAATCTATACTGACTACTCCTGATGATTCTCTGCTTTATGAGCCTGCAAATGATTTTCAGGGTTAGATGTTCCATTACCTTCCCAGGGACTGAGGTGAGGCTGGCTGACCTATGGCCCTGGGTCCTCCTTCTTGCTCTTGAACGTAGAAGTGGCATTTGCTTTTCTTCAGCCCTCAGGGACTTCTCCCAGTTGCTGCAATTTAACAAAGATTATAGAGAGTGTCCTTGCAACCACATCTGCCAGTTTCCTTGGCACTCATGGATGCATCCCATCAGGACCCAGGGATTTATGAATGTCCAGTTTTCTCAATGAGTGTCTTGTTTTGCCAGCAAACTGTACCTTAAAGCATTACTTCTATTTGTAGTTTTTTAGTTAGAAGTAAAAAAAACAAAAACTAGTATGTCTTTAAGGTTTCGAAACTAAACTTACTGATATTAGAAATGGCCAACATTTATTTGTATGACCACAAGCATTCTATAGATGCTAACACTGGTATTTGAAATAGTGTTCCAAATAAAATCTACGCTGTGTAGTAAAAAAACAAAACAAACAAACAAAAAAACACTATAATTTATGAATAAATAGCAGAGGCAATTTTAATAAACTAATAATTACTGTAAAACATGCGTATATATATCTAAAAATAGTTTTACAATGGCTAAAATTTTCAGCAACATGACTAAATATTTTCTGAAATAATTTGCTTAAAATTTAGAGAAAATGACATAGAACAGCAAAATGTTAATTAAAGGAAAATTAAAGGAGACTAATTCACCACTATTACAGTTTCAGTGACTTATAAACAATTTTACTTCATGCTATTCAGTCCAAATGCTATGATTAAGTGTATTTGAAAAGTTTCCAACATTAAGAAAGAAAAAAAAATACGAAAGAAGCGTATTTTGATTTTGATAGATATTCCATAGCAGAACAAATTTTTAAATTTGGTAATAATTGATGAGATCAGAAAGAAAGAAATAGCACCTACAGAAAGAGAAGAAAGAAATAGCGCCTATAATATGAGGATAATATATTTTGGAAGTTGATGTACAATCTGATTTCTTCATGTAAATCTCTAGCAGACAAGATTTTATCCTATATAGTTATTAGACTTCTGCTTACAAAAAGGCAGAATAACTGTATCAGTTTGGAGGATGTGTAAATGCTATAAGAAGGCAAAATAAGGCGGATACATGTATAGGTGTTTAACAGCTATAGATAAGGTTATTTTTTAAGCATGAAGAGTAAATAAAAGTACTGTCTTAGTTGCAGTACTAAGTATTCTTTCTAAGGAAAGAATAATATCACCTTTTTAAATTTTATTCCATTGAACAAAGTCTGAAAAAAAAGGGATTAATATACTGAAATAGCAAGAAAAATCTTAAACATTTAAATTTTCCTTTACATTCACATTTACAGAGATGTTGGAATCTGTCTCAAATCAATTGAAAGCATACAACCATAGTGAAACCAAGTGAAAGCATACAACTCGGCTTGTAATCAGATCTTGCACATATCTTTTGCTTAGTGAAAGAGTAATTTTTTCCTTTGCTTCTTGGTCCTTCTTCTGTCCTGCATTAGTGAGTCTTCTCACTTCCACGGGCTTTTTAGGTGTTACTTTTCTAGTTTTAAATGTCACCAAAGCCCTCTGTCAAAAAAGTTACATTTCAACAGAACTGCCTGCCAGGATGATTGTCCAAGAAAAAAATCATTACAGATAACAAGAAATTAATTTAATGTAAAAACAGATTAAAAAATAACTATTCTAGCTGAAAAATATATTACTATAAAACACTGTCATCTCTACAGCAAACAAGAGAGCAGAAGTTTTATCATTGCAAATTCTAGTCTTGCTGTGAATGAGTAAAAACAGAAATCTGAGCTGTAATTGCATTCTATCATAGTAGCAAAACGCAGTTAAATGAACCATCACTATTGTGCCTGACTGTTTTTCTTTCCAGTGTCAGAAACATTAAAAGTAAATGATTTTATTTAAAATCTTTCATATTTCCCTCTCTCTCTCTCTCTTTCTCTCTTTTTCCCTCTCTTCCCTCTCTCTTTCCCTCTCTTTCCCTCTCTCTTTCCCTCTCTCTCCCTCTCTCTTTCCCTCTCTCTGCCTTCCTCTCTCCCTCTTTTTTTTTTTTTTTTTATTCTCCTTAGCACAATTAAGCTATATTATTATAATAAATAAATGTACCATTGTTTAAAAGATTCCTAAGAACTTTTATGTATTATGTGGAGGAGTGGGTCCCCCACATCACAGAAACTCAAAAAAGACTGTCTTGGAGGACTAAGAGACGGCTGCTCCATCAGACACGGACTAGCCAAGAGATGAAGGTGACCTAGCACACAGTGTCCTCTCACTAGTGAGTCATACTCCCATAGCAGTTGAGCATGAAGGGAAAAACAGGGGAAGGGTAACAGTGTCCATTGACAGACACTGGCATGGCAAGTGATGGACTAGCTACATGGTCCATTCAGGAGTAGATGAAAAAGTAGATGGGGCTGTGGACAGAGATGGAGAGGAGCTACAAAGTATGTCCAGAGGTACCATCCAGGGAAGAGGGATAGGGTTGGAAACCAGGTCTCCTACAGGGCCACTGTGGCAGGGTGGGACAAAGTGACAAAGTCCCAGGTGGGGCTGGGCATGACCTGCGAGGCTTGCTAGTGCCCTCAGGGCCCTGACAAATTCAGTCTCTGCACATCTATCAGTGTCACATTACAGACTTAGTCTTATCATCCTTTCAGCTATAAATGCAATAAAAATGCTGTTTAAGTGGAAGGTATAATTTCCTCAGAACCATGGAGCTTTTCATTGGAACGTCATAAACCAATCCCTAACAGATGTTTAAACTCAGTGCACATTGGCTATATTTGTGTTCTCAATTCCCTTGCTAGCTAATGGATTTGTATTCAATTAAAGACAGACTACCAGCACAAAAGCCAAAGAGTAGCACAGTGTTTCATTTTTCAGTGAACTCTTTAAAAATACTGTAATGAAAATCTCATGTACTTAAGATCATTTATTTCTTAAATGAATTGATAAGGGTAATTAGAGCAGTGGTTTGACTGTTTTTCTTTGAAAATGTAGAGCTTCTATCACTTCTAGTTTCATAAACATAAAAAGCTGACACCAGTTTGCTGCACCATTGACATTAAAGGAACAATTTTCAGATGTGACCACATAAGATGCCTTTATATTGCAGTAAATAAATTAGTAATAAATACTTAAAATGGTATCTGGGTGACTAAATTAGAATTTATTTCCAAAATTTTCATACTTGACTGCCTTAAGTTAGGAAGGGTAAATAAATCCCTAGTTAAAAGACAATTGAAAGCTAGGGAAAAAAAAAAAAAAAAAAGAAAAGAAAAGAAAAAGAAAAGAAAAGAAAAGAAAAGAAAAGAAAAGAAAAGAAAAGAAAAGAAAAGAAAAGAAAAGAAAAGAAAAGAAAAGAAAAGAAAAGAAAAGAAAAGAAAAGAAGGCAGTGAATGCCCCCGAAATAGATGGGATTTGCATGCATATTTGCATAACTAGACCTTCAGGAAATCAATAATTTTTTTTTTGCTGCCTGTATTTGGCTCATAATCTCACCTTCTCTCAGTCATTTCTTTGAACCTTGTAGCACAAAATATATAAACACTGAAATAGGAGAATAATATGTAGTTGCTATAGTGCAATTATTCTATTATTTTCTCAGAACATGGAATAGATAAATTAATTCTGGTTAACCTGTGGGTGGGATTCATTTCACTTGAACTATCTCAAATATCGTTAAGGTAGGTGTCTTCATTTGGAATTGTCTAGTTTCCCGTTACAGACAGTAAAAGTCTAGTCGACATATTCATTGGAGTTTAGTATTTGTCAGCTAACCAAGTGTAGATGTTTAATTTAGAGTAGGGTGAATTATACCTTAGCTTCCACACTAATCAGCTCTTTACCAGTGATGAGAGCTCTCAGGTGATTTTAACATTGTAGTCACCAACATTTAGTCAGACTAACCCAGTCAAGTAACAATATTTAAAACTTAATGAAGTTATTCCTCAGTGACAATAAGAAAATAAATTATAGTACCTTATCAATGCATAATGTAATACTGAATCCTTTTTCATTTATTTTATAATAGCTTCTTTAAAATCAGCTGAAATTAAGTCCTTAAAAATTCAAAATATGAATTTCACTTTTTAATTACCCAAGTGTACTTTTAACAAGTGCTGAGTGAATTTGATATTAAGAGGAACATGAAAAAAATCAACATTATTTTGTTCAGATGTTTTTCCTTTTTTTAACAGCTTTGTGATGTGGTCAGTATATTCAACATTGTTTTCTAGTCATCTCTGAGCAATGGTTTGATTGTTAGATATTACCACGTCAGTAATTCACTAGACTTGGGCATGACAATTGCATTTATTTGTCCTATATTCAAAACTATAGTAGCAAAATGTCGTGGAGTAGTGATGAGTGAAAGGTAACAGGTATTTTTGCCTTAGTATTTGATTTGCAGATAGAAGAACAAGTGATCTCTGGAGAGTATTTATGCCATCTGGTGTTAGTTTACACATTAGATAACTTCATCTTATGAAAACAAATGTTTTTTTTTTATAGAGTTCTCCCCTTCTTTCCAGGACTATAAGCTTTGTCTTTTGGTTGGGCTATATGTATTCTGAGTATGTATATTATGATGCACTGAGTATTTTTATCTAAATTTATTTATTTATTGATTGATTGATTGATAATAAGATGTCATGATTTCTTTCTACATCACAAGACATAGAGTACAGGTACACTTCCAATCTCTTGTCTCCAAGACAAGCTCATATCTTCCTTTCTTGATGGCTGTAATGGCAATATTCTGACAGGACAAATGCTGGTGGTTACAATTTTCTGCTTCAAGAAATACTATTTGTTCACTAGCTGTCAAAGAGCTTTCTGAAGACAATGTACAGAAAAAAGGTACTGTAAGGAAGCTTCCTAACAAACTTAGGTTTGCAGCCAGTCTTCTTTTAACAACTGGAAAAATGTTTATGATGTTGTGTGTTAACAACAGTTGCTGGAAGTGAGTTTTCTCATGATGAGTTTTGCCACCTGCTTGTGGCAATACATTGAATATTTGTCTGTCAGACAAAACATTTCCAAGGTTACTAGACCATGCCATAGGATTGCTAAACACTGAGAGAAAAAAACATACAGTACTGAAACATTATTATCTGCCAATAACAGAGGATAGTTTGTAAATCCTAAAAACTGAGCACAAGAGTGAACAGTTGTTGCTCATACAATATTTTAATGTAGGTAAAGACAAATCCAGTATTACTTGTGGAAAAACTCCTTAAACATATAGGTGTAATTACTGTAAAAATTCTATCTTACTGTTTTCCTGTAAGTATTCCGAATAAGACACTACTTTTTCCATTCAGAAGATTAAATTGCATAAGATCTATAGGATGCTACAAAGACTTTTACTTGGAAATTACCAATACACTTTTGTCTACACCCTTGATACAGACTAGATGACAGGGCAATTCATCTGCAATGAGCTTATCTTTCCAGGCTGATTCCAGTCAGAGTTGCCAGTGACAAATAAGTATTTTTTGGAGTGTAGTACTTCTTCCTCAATTTAGACATCAGCAGCAAGATGAGATAAATCTGATTGCAAATGGGCCTACTTCTCTTCATGGACTAAGAAAGAAGTCTTGAAGACTTGTTCAGATACAAATTCCTATAGTGTAAAGGTGGATCCTCAGCAGGAGTTAGACAAGACCACAGATCAACTGATGTAACATACCACAGTTATGTTTTCTGTAGATATCTCAGCACCGCTATTTTACCAGTTCATTGCATGAACTGGTTCACTTGTTAGCGGATATCTTATAGGCAATAAAAATAGTAAAAATATCAGCAAAAAGACACTTGAGGAAGAGACACGGGTTTTATTACTGCAATATTGCTATGATTAACATGTAAAAATGTTGCTCAATTTATGTTTATAAATGTAGGAATGGAGGAAATTCCAAATAAGGAATTTACTAAGAACCACTGAAACAGAGTTTTTAACCTTTCATTACTATATAGCAGCTTCCTACTAGTTTTTGAAGAGGAACTTCCTTGTTGTTTAAGGAATCCAATTTTCAAAAGCCCATTCTTACTTGTTATATTAGTTTTATGTGGCAAGGCTTTGCTAGCGATGGGGGAGGGAGTAGGGTTTCTGAGTGGTCTCTGTGAGGATAGATCAGGAACTGGCCTCATGTCACACAGAATCAGTTCCAGTTGACTCCAACATAGACCCAATGCTGGCCAAAGCTGAGGAAATCAGTAAAGCTGGTAGCACTTCTGTGGTAACATATTTAGAAAAGTGTAAAAAATGCTGTGGAGCAGCTGTGAGAAAAGAGAAAAAAATGATAGAAGACAGGTCATAGAAGGAGGGGGAAGACGTGCTCCTGACATCAGAGCAGAGATTCCCTTACAGCCTGTGGAGAAGTTCATGGTAACATAGGTTGTCACCCTGCAGCACATTGGAGCAGATTTTCACACTGCAGCTCATGGGGAATTCATGCAGGAGCAGGCTCCTGGGAAGAACTATAGCCTATGGAGAAAAGCCCATTGATGGAACAGGTTATCTGGCAGGAATTGTGGCTCATGAAGGACCCATGTTAGAGCAGTCCATTCCTGAAGGACTGTGCCCTGTGTTTGTTATTGGCCCATGCTGGAGCAGTTTTTGAAAATCTGCAGCCCATGGGAAAAACACACTCTGGAGTAGTTCATGAAAGACTGCAACCCGTGTGAAAAACCCACTCTGGAGCAGTTCATGAAGGACTGCAACCCATGGGAGGGACCCCACCATGGAGTGAGAGAAGAGTGTGAGGAGGAAGGAGAAGCAGAGACAAAGCATTACAAACAGACTGCAATCCACATTCCCCATCCTCCCTGTGTCACTTGGAGTGGGAAAAGAGGTTGAAGAGTCAGAGTGAAGATGAGTCGGAAAAAAGTGTGTGGGGAAGTGAAGGTATAAGGTGTTGTTTTGTTTTTCTTTTTTTTTTTTTTCTTTTATCATTTTTTCTTTCTATCTCTATCTTACTCTATTTTTAATTGGTAATAAATTAAACTAATCTTCCCAAAGTGTGACCTCCCTATCCTCATCTCAACTCATGAGCTTTCTCATCTTTTCTCCCCATCTCCAGCTGCAGTGAGGGAGTGAGAGAACAGCTTTGTAGGCAACTGGCAGCCAGCCACAGTTAACCCATCACACTTGTAATAAGGACCAACCGCTATTTATAATCCCTTATTTTCTTGTTTGATGCTTAAAAGCTCAGAGTTGCTCAGCAATAATAGACTGATTGAATGTGGATATGTGGAACTGAAACCCAGATCCCACAGGAGACAGGTACAATGATTGCTCTTTATTTTGATAGAAGCTTACAAATAAATACAGTATCCGTTAGGCTTCAAAGCTATGCTTCTTTTCCTTACACTTATTAAATTTTACTTATATTGTTAACTGAATAGTGGCACAGCTTCAATAGGAACGTGAGAAGTGTTTCTGTTCCTGTTCTATAAACAACATGATGGTTGCAGGAGGTCTTCTCTGAAGTAAATGCTTTAGCCCTGTGGGCAAAAGTCAAGCAAGAACCTGGACCACCCTCTTAGTGGCCTTCTCTGCTAATCTTTAAACTACTTCAGAATAGGTAGACAGCAACCCTTCCTCCAGGGAATATGTTTTTAATGAAAATCATTGTGGCTGTGATTTAAGCTGTCAGAGAGTGTTAAACATGCAAAGAATGTGCATATTAGATTAGTTCCTTTGGGAACTAGCCCAGCGACACTGGTTTTGTGAATCATAAACAATTTAAGGCTGGATGGGGTCCTGGGCTGCTTGGTTCAGCCATGATGGCAGAGCCTGTGCATTGCCAAACTTTGGGCATTAACATTTTCTCTGGCACAACTCTTGCTGCCTGCAGACTGTTAGGCACCTAAGTAGTTAGTTGGGGGTTGTTGATCAGCTTTTTGGACTTTTGTGTATTGATCCTAATTAGTTTGTATTTTGTTACATAAATGTATTTTAGATCTTTTCTTGAGTTCTTCAGAAGACACCAAAAATGGTTTGGTATAAACCATTAAAAGCATATAAACATAAAGTGATCTCTTCTAAAGAAAAAAGAGAGAAAAAAAAAAAAAAAGTAAATGTTATATATAGGGCTTTCATAACTTTTGTTCAGCAGTGGTTTAGAACTTAAAAAAAGCAACAACAAAATACCCATTGGGGACTAAGTTGAGCTGTCTTCCTATTGCAAACAACTGCTTTGTATTATCTTCTTTGGAAATGTATTAAATTTTATTATTGAATTAATTTTGAATATATAAAACTAGGTATGGAACTATTATATACCACTGTGATTTTTAATTTCGAAGCCCTTTTGAAACCAGATTATAGTCTCCACAGTGGAAACTGCTCACAAACATAAATGCATTAAAAAAAAATACAGAGGCAAACATATTTTTTAAAGGTTTTATCCCAAGGGAAACTAGGCACTTTCTTGAATTTCAAAATCCTGACAAGATTTCTGATGTTTAGGTAATTTCAAAGTATCTGACACTCTAAACCAATTCAATTATTCTACTTTCAGATTATGCATTAAGAATTACAATGTAAGTGTCATTGGAAGAAAAGCTCTTAGAATCTAATAAGATTTAATTCAGTGATTCATATCCACTGCTGTTTTGTGCTGATGATAAACAGAAGAACTTGTCTTGCCTGAATTGCATGTCCTGAAAGGAAATTATTTGATCCTACAGTGCTTCTCAGGATAAAGAGAAAACAAAACAAACAAACATACAAACAAGAAATAGTTTAATAGCACTAGTTATATTTTTCAAGAAGTGGTACTGTTGTTTTCAAATTTGTATACTCAGAGAACCATTTGAGTCCTGTTTTTGTCCAGTACCACAAGACTTCCCAAATAAGGAACATAATTCCAATATGAAAAATGTAACTACACTGAATGTAGCAAATTTTTCTTTGCAGATGTGAGACAAGTACACATTGCTCAGATTTTATGTGCATGATACAAACCTACGTGACCCAATTTTCCTCACAATAGACAAATTTGGAGTTTAAAATAAATGAATGGGTAGAGAAGCTGCTGTAAAGTTTTTGGTCTGAATATCTCTTCATAAAATATCTATATAACTTGCCAAAGAACATTGATGGCTGAAGAATTAGGGAAAAAAAAAAAAAAGCATCCTATGAAAATTTTTCTCTATATATTTATATGTTTATAAAGTCATCACTAGTATGCCATTAATGGTAGAGTCTTAGAAAATCATGCTGCCTCAGATTTCAGATTCTGCTCATAAGAGAGTAAGAAAAATGAAACAAAGAATCAAAGCTTTAACATAACAGTGCTAAACCTTTCTGAAGGTTTGAAAGTGGAGACCCTTTTGGTGATTTACTTTCTTATTTGCTATCAGTGATAGAAAGTCTGACAGCATGGTAGAAAGCTTTGTACATTAACCATGATCATTTGATCTTATAGATTTGGTAACATAATATAACTACCCACTACATAGAGAATATACTACTATACTATTTATTTATAGAATGACTCATTTTATTTATTTAATAATGTGTGGGGGGGGTTGTACTCCTATTTGAACTTAGCTGAGATTTTATCCACAGGGACAGTGGTTAGTTGTGGTGCTTAGAGAATGCATATTAGAGAAATGTAAAATAAGGTCAAGTGAAAGCTTTGGACTGGATACTGAAGTGGAAAAGAATTAATAAAAAATAGTGAATTGGAAGCCCGTAACATGCAGAGCACTTCAGGGATCAGTACTGGGTCCTAGCCTGTTTAACATCTTCATTAATGATATGGACAATGGAGTAGAGTGAATTGTCAGTAAATTTGAAGACAGCACAAAACTAGGTGGCCAACTCACCAGAGGGCCACACAGCCATCCAGGGGGACCTTGATAGGTTGCAGGAGTGGGCTGACAAGAATTTCTCAAAGTTTAACATAGAGAAGTGCAGAGTCCTGCATGGGGAGGAACAATACTAGGTACCAGTAAATGCTCTGGGCCACCCAGCTAGAAGCACCTTTGCAGAAAAGAACTTAGGAATCTGGTGGACACCAAGTTGAACGTGAGACAGCAGTGTGCCTTACCACTAAGGCTAATGATATTCTTTCCTGCATTGAGCAGAGAATTGCCATTAAGTCAAGAGTTGTTCTTTCCCCTCTACTGAGCATTGGTGAGACTACATCTGGAGTACAGTGTCCAGTTCTGGGTTCCCCAGTACAAGAGAGACATGGCCATATTGGATAGAGTCCAATGGAAGTCTACGAAAATGGTCAAGGGTCTGGAGCACCTCTCCTGCAAAGACAGAATGAGAAAATTGGGATTGTTCAGCCTGGAGAAGAGAAATCTTTGGGGAGACCTTATAGTGACTTTCCAATACCTAAAGGGGACCTACAGGAAAGGTAGGGAGGGGCTCTGTCAGGGAATGTAGTGATAGACCAAGGAGCAATGGCTTTAAACTAAAAGAGAGTATGTTTAGATTAGACATTAGGAAGAAATTCTTTACTCTGAGGGTAGTGAGGCACTGGGACAGGTTGTCCATAGATAGGAGTAAGTGTTCAAGGCCAGGCTGGATGGGGCTATGAGTAACTTGGTCTAGTCGAAAGTGTCCCTTCTCATGGCAAAGGGGTTGGTAGTAGATGATCTTTAAGGTCCCTTCCAACCCAAACCATACTGATTCTGTGTGATTCTGTGAAGGTTGTGTATTTCCATTTATTAATGGACAGTTTATACACATGGATTCTTATACTAACGTTATGTTCAAACTGAGAAAAAATCGTCTTTATATTTTACAGTTCTAGAGATGATCTGTATTTAGGATTGCTCTCATATCCTGCAGCCTTCACTTTACAAATGACCCAACAAAAACTCATGAAATTGGAAGGAAAGTATTGCACCTGGGGACACCAGTTCATGCTGGGAGTGGCTGGCTGGGAAGATTATTCACAGAAAAGAAACTGGAGGTCCTGGTGGACAAGTAGACCATGTGACAGTGATGTGTTCTGATGGCAAGGAGCACAACAGCTTCCTGACTGCATCAGACAGAGTGTTACTAGCAGATTGAGGGAGATGTCCTGATGAGATATATTGAAAGTGCTGTGTCCATTACTCAGCTCCACAGTACAAGAGACAGGACATACTGGGGTGAATTTAGCAAAATGCAATGAAGAAGATTAAGGAACTGGAGCATCCCTCCTATGAGGAGAAGCTGAGAGAGCTGGGACTGTTGAGCCTAGAGAAGAGAAGGCTCAGGGTGGCTCTTATCCGCGTATATGAAAACCTGTCATGTGTACTAAAGAAGATAGAGCCAGGCTTTTTTTCAGTAGTGTTCAGTGCCAGATCAAAAAGCAATTAGGACCAAAATGAAATACAGAAAATGGCACTTAAGCATATTTTTTTTTCTGTTTTGATTTTATTTTTACTGTTACAGTGGTCAAACAGTGGAAAGGCTTGCTCAAAGAGGTTGTAGAGTCTCCATTTTTACAGATACTCAAAAACTATCCAGACATTGCTGTTTGCAACCTGTTCTTGCTAACACTACTTGAGCAAGAAGGCTGGACCAGATGTTTTCCAGAGATGCTTGCCAGTGTCAGCCACTCTCTGACCCCATATGATTCTGTGACTTAGCAAGACATATTCTTTGGAATTATGTTTAATTGTGTATAACTTGACCATGAAGCACTTGTTGGGATCTCTCTGTTTCCCTAGTCAGGCTATAAGGCAAATTTGCTGGCACTATCGGACACTGCCTCTGCCTTTCTCCTCTGTGAAAACTATGGACTTGGTAAGCAGAAGTGTGCTGTGCACCAAGGTTGTACTCTGTCCTGAAATCTTGCCAAGGCATGTATTAAGATTCTTAAAGAACTGTTGGGACTTCAGGATATAAGTACTTATATTCTAAGCTAAGTTTTAAGGTAGATTGCTATGTTTCCTGCATGTCCTGTTTTTGGCTAGAATAGAGTTAATTTTCCTCCTAGTAGCTAGTAGGGTGTTGTGTTTGGGATTTAGGATGAGAATAATGTTGATACCACACTGATGTTTCAATTGTTTCAGAGCAGTGCTTACATCAAGCCAAGGCCTTTTCAGCTTCTCACACTGTCATTACAGGGGGCAGGCTAGGGGAGCATCAGAACCTGGGAGTGGACAGAACCAGGACAGCTGACCCAAACTGGCCAAAGGGTCCATACCATCTGACGTCATGCTGAGCAATTAATATGGGGGGGCTAGCCAGGATTGGGGGGCCAGCTGCTCGGGGATAAGCTGGGCATAGGTCAGCTGGGGGTGAGCAATTGCATTGTACATCACTTGTTTTGTACACACTATTATAAGTAGTACTATTATCACTATTATTTTTTTCCTTTCTTTTGTGTCCTAATAAACTGTCTTTATCTCAGCCCACAGGCTTTCATTTTTTTCTGATTCTCTCCCCCACCCCAGAAAGGGAGGGGGGGAGGGTGAGCAAACAGCTGTGTGGTGCTTAGCTGCTGACCGGATTAAATCACAACACTGCAGCCATTAATGCAGTCCATTAATGGTTATATAAGGAAAAGTATAGCAATGAGGCAAATATAAAGTGATACCTTTTTAGAATATTCTGCCAGCTTTCAGAGTTAGGCATCTCAGAGGGAGTCCCTGCACTGGAACTGATACAAAGGTAGTTCAGTTCATAGACCTCTGAAGTTTTTCTATTATTATTATTATTATTATTATTATTATTATTATTATTATTATTATTTTATTTTCTCTGAAACTATCTAGCTGCTTTTGAAATTATGTAAAATATTTAACTTGAACAATGTCGCATGGCAAGAAGTTTCAGAGCATAGCAATTCATGTTACAAAGGACCACCTAACTGTTCTGATCCTTACAGATCCTTTGTTTAGAATGATGTCTCCTCCTACTGTTACTTTTTTTTTTTTTTTTTTTTTTTTTAAATCTTTGGAAGAAGCTGGTACTTTAGCCCCTACTTTTCAGGTAATACCAAATTTCTCAGATGAGTGCACTTAACTGAACACAGGCTGGATCTTAAGTAGTTCCTATTTGTCACACTTCCACTGCAAGCAGCAGAGCTCTGACAAACTGTGCACACTTAAGATTTTCAGTGTTTTCAATTGCTTTTTGATAAAGCTTATTCTGATTATTATCTCCTCTGAAGAGAATGGTAATATGCATTTCTCTAGGAAATATTCAAGAAACGAATTTTATCTGTATATCGTTTTAAATAGTGTTAGAACATTAATGCATAATTTTACGGGGCTCTATGTAGGATTTGTTTATTCTGCTATCATCTAAAGGAAGATTTAATACCTATAATATTTGAAATCATTATATTATTTGTATATTATTACATACAAAATATCCGATTTTGTAAAAGATTCACAGACAACATTTTCCTCATATATCATTTTAGATTTAAATAAGGTCTTAATATCTTTTTTAAGAGCTTTAGAGAATGTGATTTAGAAAATTATTGTGATTTGCAGTTCAGTCCAAAAATGAATGATTCTTTTTTTTTATAAATACCAAAGACCTGAATCTGATTTTAGTTAAATCAGATTTATGAGAGAAACTTCATTTAAAAAAAAAAAAGGCAGATCTAGTCATTAATATGTCTTTAATATGTAAATATTAATCCCTCATACCCTTAGGAAACTTTGTATCCAAGTATCTAGGAAAAAATATTTTTGAGTAACTAATAGAAATAAACAAACCCCAATAATTCCATTTGGAATAATAAAAGCCTGTGGTGAAATAATATGGTTTCAAGCATGTTGCTTTCCACTACAAAGTATTTTTAGGACAAACAATGAAAAGGAGCAGGCTATATCCATAACCCTAAGGCCGAAACCTCCCCCCAGAAATTGAATTACATTGGAGAAGAATATTCTTGGAGAATATTGGAGAACACAGAATATTCTTATAATATAATAAATATGCATATTCATGACTAAGATTTTAAATTTAGTTACATTTTTAATTAGAACAAAAAATTACCCCCCAAATACTTTTATATGTAATAAAAAGGAACACAATAAAATTTTTAATGGAATAATACATTTGTTAGAGTATATTTTAATTTTACTTTCAGTTTTTAATTTGAATTTTGTCTTATCATATTTCCTAAAATATCTTAAAATAGAATAATTAGTGAATTTTACTTCATCCCTTTCATGACATCTAAATATTATTGAAAATATTTTCATGAAAATAATAAATTTAAACAAAACGATGTTACCAGAATAAAAATTATAATAAACTGATGACTAAATTTAGATCTTGAAACAATAACATCTATACATCTAACTGTATACCAGAGGTAATGAGAACTTAAATTCCTATTTTATCTTTTGTATAGACTTTTTGTACTGCATTAAGTGAGCTACATAATCTCTTAGGCAACATTTCATTTGCAAGAAATGAAGTGAGGACTAATGAGTTGCTATTTGCTAAGGCTGTGAGACTGAAAAAGAACAGGACCACATTTTGGTTTGAATAAAATGTAAATCTGTCCTAATTTTTCTACGAGACCAATTAGCCTAAAGATGTCTTTTGGATTATGTTTACATTCCAGGCAAAGGAGTACATTAGGGCTCAACCTGGGATGCAGTAAAATACTCAGAGGTTTATGAGAAGTTAATGAGAAACAGAGCTGAATTCTGCGCAGTTTTCTCCTGCAGAGCATATGGCTCCAAATGAATTCCTTCCTCAAGTGCAATGGCTGTATTGTGTTTAAATCAAGATCCACTAACCAGCTACCCTCTTGGTACAGTGCAGCTGGGGAAGATATCAAAGCCTACACCTGTACTTGCTGGAGAAACACTAGCATCTTCTCCAAAAAACAGTTATCCAGACTGAAGGGTGGCTTAGCAGAGGACACTGAAGAAAGATTAAGACCCCCCACCCCAAAGAATTTATTCCTCATAGGCTAGCTTCAAATCTTGCACAGACAAAAAGTGTTGAAATGTCAACACATTCAATAGTGTTGCTTCTGTTTTCAAGTGGGTACACCTTGTGGTAAAGTATGCTTTCTGCTCTACTCCACTTCCTGCCCCACTGCCATCTCGCAAACCTGGTCAATATAAAGAGGATTATAAGGGGAGATATAAGGGGAGAGCAAGGAACAAATGAAAAATAAAAAAAAATTGTACCTTAACAGGCTATGAACTCTCTCTATATTAATGATGAGTAAAGGTTGAGGAGCTTATTCTGTGTAAAAGCAATAAGCAAACTGTAAAAGGGCAGAGGAACTGCATTTTCTCTTTAAAGTTCCTTCCCAGCTAGACAAGAGTGTTCCTATGAGTTAGACTTCGTATGAAATGAAAGTACACCATATTTTGTACTCTCATAAATCTTTAAATCAGGGTGACCATAGCATACAAAGTGCTTGTTTTTTTTTACCAGTGTAAACAAGAATACTATTTACTTTTCTTTTATTGGATCTGTGGATCCCAAAAGTTTCAATACAGTGCTGTGGTGCAATACTGCTAAACTTTGTCATATTAAGTTACTACTCTCAACAAACTAAATTCTGAACTGGGATCTGATCTGATTTTATTTTTGTTTACTTTAATTTCCTTTTAAAGAATGTTTTATGTCAGAATGTTAAACCCTTATTCATGGTCTGATTTAACAGTCACGCAAAGAAAACTGCAGCTATTAAAAGTAAATCAACTTCATTTATAAAATGGACATCTTCTGCAGCAAGCCATTCAAATGAAAGTTTGGAGCCAATTTCCACAATATACAATTCAAAACAGTTATAAGAAAGATAATCCTAGTTAAATTTTAACATTTGCTGAGGGATTATCACATTGATCTATTACTTTACTTGACTTTGTTTTTAAAACTATAAAATTAAATAAAATAATGGAGATTTAACCAAAGGAGGTTAAATAGTGTTTGTTAACATTTCATCACAATTAACATGCAATATGATTTTCAAACAAATGCATAACCAGAAAAAAAAAAAAGAACAACAACAACAAAAAAAAAAAAAAAAAAAAAAAAAAAAAAACAGAAACATTGTACACAGTACTTTCAAGTGCATGAAAGTCAATGCAAAAATGAGTCATCTCTAATGAAAAACAAGAGTCTGGGAAAGAGTATTTGAAGTTAGTATGGATGTTTCCATTGACTACAGAAAGATTTTAAACATGCTACATATTAGTAGTTAACTTTTGTGTCCTGGTACTGTCTAAAGATGCATCTAGGTTCATTGCCCTCCATTGTGTAAAATATATTATGAACAAGATAGAAAACACAATTCCTGCTGAATCTGGTAATTCACCTTTGATGTTCAACAAAAAATCTGCATAATTTTGTATGACATTAAATTAAACAGCAAATAAATTTATTTTTAAGACAGTGGTTGAATATTCCTGTTCCTTACTCTAACAGAAATAAATGGAGCTACTACAATTTCATCCAGGGTGGAGGATAATGAAAATATAGTAATGTAAAGAAGAAACCATCTGTTTCTAAGCAAAATGAAACAGGAATGAACACTGATTCCAATAGAGACCAAAAATGTTGCATAGTAATACCCAAATTTAATCTGAGTTAGAGTCTATTGCGCTCTGGGTTTCCCAGAATTATGATTCCTCAGGAAAGCTAATTTGGGAAGTATCTGAGAGGGAGTATGGAAGAGAACACCCTACAGCCTTCCTGTTTCTTGTACTAGTGGCCACATTTTCCTCCTGGGCCCACACATTAGATGGAAAATGAAATACAGGGCTTCAGCTGGAGAGAAACAGATGCTTCCTGCCTGTGCACAGTGCTGTATCTTTCCTTCCCAGTTTCCATGTCTACATAGTTCATGAGCTAGCTGATCCACTGCATCTCACACTATACCTTGAAAAGCTACAGAAAAACTGTGGCACTGTGATGGGAATGTAGGGGCTGGCAGAGGCACAGAAAAGAGACAAGGGTGCAATGACTGCAGGAGACTTTTAGGCAAAGTGGCATGTAAGAACAACGGTAAGGGTCTGTCATATTGTGTTCACTTTCCTAGCAATGGAAGCATGAGTAAGCTTGAGACAAATAGATTCTTGGATCACAGCTGCACTACATGACACTTCCAACATCACAGAACATACCAGCAGTAAACGCTAATTTATAAGCTGTAGCATCATGATATCTTCTTGCTTGTTGCATGCAAATTTCATGTGGCATGAGTGTGGAGGCATTATTCCTCTGTCCTTCAAGAACATCAATCTTTTCTTTCCTTTTAAAGTGAAAAATAAATTTTTCATCAACTCTAAATTTTAGTACTTTACTAGTAGTAAACTCTACTACTTTAGAGTGAAGTTACTGTAAAGTAGTTAATTTTTCCCTTTATTAATCTTTTCTAACCTGAATTCATTTCTCTTTGGAATTTTAATCTCTTCTGACTGTGTGAATGCATATAGATGTTTTTCATGTTACACAAAAATATAGAAGAAAACCAGCAATCTGAACCCAAAATATCTGAACACTGAGGAAAAACACTTAAACCTTGAACCTAAACCTGGGCTTGAGCCCAGGAATTAGGTTCAGCACTGCTGTAAACTAGAAATATATTGTTGATGTTGCCACAGCAAATGGCATATGACAAGATTTCAGCTCTGTTTAAGAACTCCTTTGAATATTTCAGACCTGAAAAATATATCTCTTAACACTGGAGCAGGACAAATCTATACCTTAAATCTATGTGTTTCACTGTTGTACAGAGAATTGGCTTGGTCTAGATAAAGTTCATAGTTCAAATCAAGCAAACAGGACAGAAAAGGAACCAAAACCAAAACAAACAAACAAAACAAAAACCAACCAATCAAAGAAAAACCTTCTGCATCTTGGGCAAGGCAGCATATCCTTTTCCTTTTCCATTAGTTCTCAGCCTTAAGACTTTGAATAAACTGTCTGTAATCTCATTTGTACATTATACAGCTATGGTTGCTATCTCCTGGAACTGGAAAGCTACTTCTACTAATTAATTCTGAAGACAGATATTTATGTCTTCACCAAATACTTCACCTAAAATATAGCAAGCATTTCTTTTAAAATGACCTTCTGATAATAATTGCATTCATTGTTCAGCAACAGATGGCATCAGACATGTATTTCTATTTACATCTATAGTTACAGGTTATCAGCTACTTCAGACATAAGTAAATTATTCATGTTTTCCTCTTTACAGGACAATGTTGTGGCAAGGTGGATGACCTCAGCAAATGCCTTTATCTCATAATCATGCTGTGCTAGGCTTCTGCAACAATGTGCCCTTGAAGCACAAACCTTCACCTTCTGGTGCAGTTTTCAAAAAATGAGACGCTGTGGTCTTGCATTGACACAGCCTTAAAGTGTTATGTCAGGTGAAGAGAATAGGAAATGGAATAACTTCCATAATATATAAATAATATTAGTGATTATTTGTGATTGTTAATAGTGATAATAGTGATTATTTATAGAAAGACCTTGGAAAAAATTTGAATAGAAAAGTGTGTTGAATTTTTTAATTTTTGTTGGATCAATGGAATTATTCTCCCTTCCTTTCATCTTTGGTTGGTAATAATGATAATGACATTTATTCCAACTTAAGCATCTGGCTTATTAGTTGAAACATTTTGCATTTTCCACAGGTTACTCATACATTACTAACCAGGCCCTGTCATACTGTCCATTTACATTTTAATTCATTGTGCCAAACCCTCAGTCAGCAATGAGCATTCTGTCTAAAGAATATTGAATTCAGTGGAAAGTGTACTGTCTTTGGATCAAGGCCTGTATACCTTACAAATTGCTCTTGCAGTCAGAAGAGCAATCTCCTAATTCAGTGTAATGAATTCAGTGTAATGAAGCTATTGAATAGAAACCCATTTGAATCCACCAGCCATACTACACTAGAAAGAGTAAGCAGGTAAGGCAGGAAGTTAAGAGGGCTATAGATGGATCTGTACATATGGTATCCATCATCCAAATCCAATACAGAAATTCCTTGTTCAGTGTCAGATGGTAGCTGGGTGCAAATATTTAGTAAATTCAGGGATATGTTTTCAGTGGATTATTCTGCATGAGGTACTATGTTTTGGATTTGCATGTCTGGAAATACTGTCTATCAGTATGTCTTTCATATAAATTACAGCTGGCTAGATAGCAGGGATGATTTGTCATGGCATAATAAAACAAAAGCAACAACAGCAACAAGAAACAACAAAACCAAATAAAACAACAACAACAAAAAAACAAACCCCCCAAACAAACAAAAAAACACTACCACTACCACCACCAAAATAAATAAAATAAATAAACAAGAACCCTCTGGTGTCACAATTTCCTTTTGCTCTTCAAAAAGTTATTTATTTTCCCCTGGTGGCTTTTCAAAAAGCAAAGCAAAAGAGACTTCTTCCTCTGTTCCTTCTTCTTCACCTCTTAATAGCTCTGTGGGCAAGCCATTTTTCTGGCATATGGCAGACACAAATTCAAAGCTCCTCTAAAATGAGTTCTTTCACCTGAGGTAAGAAAAGCATTGCAGCTGTGCGTTCCTGGGCCAGTCCCATGATGTGGGGAATAATTTACCCCCACATCCCCAGCTGTGCAACATGAGAGGTGTGGGAAGATGGTGGTGTAATGGTGAGCTTTCCTGTTCCAGGGGCTGGTGTGCCAGGGGCAGATGATGGACTGGCATGAGTTGCCAGTGATGAATAGGGTAGAAGGCTAACACCCACACCCACATTAATAGGCTCCTGTTAGTTCTGATCATTAAGTTGCTGTCTAGGATAATGAGTCTTATCTTTTCTGCTTTTGCTACAAGATTTGAGTCTGAACCTGTGAAGTATTGTGATATTTTCGTGAAAATAGCCATGTTACCACTAAAACTTACAGTTAACAATTCATTGCTATTTAATGGAAAACATTTTTGTCAAAAAATTCCTTTCTGTTTTCACATCATACTTTTAAATTGTAAGAGGAAGTAGTGGGTGTAGCATGACAGCAATTTCAGCAAATGATCATGGGAAAATCAGTGAAATAAGCCCTTAGTGAAAGGAAAATAGTGAGCAATAAGGGAGCTTTTTCTAAAATAATCAGTAGGAAGTCAGTGTGACTTCTTTTCTGAATTCTTTAGTCTGTTTGATAATGCTAACTTAAATTTTTCTTCAGATCACATTTCTGTCATCTGAATGTTGCCACTACCGATGACGAGTTCACTAGGAAATACTATTCCGTTGCTAGGAAGTAAATGTGGTAATCAGGATGGTATAAAATAACAATAAGCTTATAATAACTTCCTTAAAATATGACATTCAAATGAGTTAATATTGTCTGCTTGCATGGCAGGTCTGTGATCATTTAATAATAGAAAAACCTGAGAAATTCATCTCCAGCATGAGGAACTGCAATATTTTCTTGCAAAATGATTACAGAGGATGAAACATTTGAAACACTGGCAAACAAATTAATATGTAGGTTCATAGGTGATTCTGAGAAGAAGGTGGATGGCATACATCAGAAACCTTTGTAGATTGAAGGAGAAAACTGTAGAGATACATTTTGTTATGGGCATGAAGATACAAATACTGTACTTTAAAATTTCCAGAAAATGGTGCTGATTCAGTGTCCCTCTACAGACAGAAAATAACCAAATGGGAGATGTGTAGTTTGAATCATCTCTTTGTTATCCTTTGTATAGTAATCACGTGAATAAAGAATAAAATACCATTGAGTTTGAATGGAAACTTTTTCACAACTACTCCACAGAAATGCCAATAACTTCACAGGTATAGGGCAATAAAAACATCACATGCAACTTCTCAATCCAATTTCTTGCCTACTTTGCTGAGAACTGTGGGAAAATTGCAATTGTTTCTAGTTAGAATCTTGTACAGTCCTATGGGAGTGCCAAAATAATTTATGTGTTAAGCTTTATTATTATAATATGCAGGATTATTATTTTCCTGGAATAAATTTGGGACAGAGCTTTGTGGTTATTTGTTGTTAAGTGGAATGTCTAAATAGAAGTATTGTGGTTAGACAGAAATAATGGAATATGTGGTTTACCATATAAGTATATATATATTTTGCTCTCATTTTTGTTGTATTGTAGCTCAATTTCCACTTTTATGTTTGTATTTTTTAAATCTGTAATTAATCAAGTGTTCATTTTATTTTACATTTGAGTCTAATTACTTCTTTGGTGGGCCCAATGTGGTATTTAGACATCTTTGTGATTGAGAACAACTACCATTATTTGCAAATATAATTACATTCAGTATCAAAAAGACCAGTGAAAAGTTAAGAGTTCTCTTTGGAAATCAGTCTGGCCATATTATCTACAATCATGAAATCATAAAATATCCCGTTGGAAGGGACCCACAAGGATCATCGAGTCCAAGTCCTATCCTATCTTTTTGCTTATAGACACAGAGGCCAATTCACTTTTGGAAACACAAAGAGGAATTATTTGAAAATCCCAAATTCTTCTTTGGCTTTTCTCATTGATTCTGTAAAAAGTGGTCAGAAGGAAATGTTCAGAATAAGCAATAGTGTAATGCATTTAAGTCATGAAATGTTGTCATACATAGAATCATAGAATATCCCGAGTTGGAAGGGACCCATAAGGATCATCAAGTCCAACTGCTGGCACCGCACAGGTCTACCCAAAAGTTTAGACCATGTGACTAAGTGCACAGTCCAATCGTTTCTTAAATTCAGACACTGCTTGGTGCAGTGACTACGTTCCTGGGGAGCCTGTTCCAGTGTGCAACCACCCTCTTGGTGAAGAACCTCTTCCTGATGTCCAGCCTAAACTTCCCCTACCTCAGCTTAACACCATTCCCGCAGATCCTATCACTGGTGTTTACAGAGAATAGGTCACCTGTCTCTCCACTCCCCCTTGCGAGGAAGTTGTAGAAGTTGTAGACAGCGATGAGGTGTTACTGAAAGTATATTTAAATTCCAGACTTTTTTCCTGAATGTTTGACATGTCAATAATTCATAGAGAAATTAATAAATAAATAGGAAATCTTACTGTTTTTGCAAAATTGACTGTGAAGAAAGAAGAGATTGTCATAGATATTTTAACTATCCCATAATAAATGTAATACATGATTATACATATTTCAAGTAAAGCTTATTTTCAGAATTCAGCAATTGTCTCTGAAGTTACACTGACATATATTGAATTTTATCTAGTTCTGATTTTATTATGCAGAAACTTTCATATTTTTATATCAAATGACTTCCATTTAATCCACTTATTGGTAATTTGATCCTTTGTCAAAAGACTTGTAACTGGATCATTAGAATAATAAATAACTTTGTTTTTTAACAATGTTTGAGGAAATTGTTATAGAAAATTCAAGAACCCTCAGCAAGGATTTTTTATTTTTTTTTAATTAAAAAGGAAAAATGTGAATTAAGAAAAATATGGAATGAAAAAAGGGAAAAATAGCAGATACAAAAGAAATGTAGCTAATAAGAAAATACATGATTATTTAAAACACAACATTATTATGTTTAACACTGTGGTTCTTTGGATAACAAGATCAGCAATTTATTTCAACTTAAGAAACCAGAACAAACTTAGCATAAGAGACAGACATCTTACTGATACATTATTGTTATAATAATTCTGTCGAAACTACTGATAATGAAACTTAAATATTAATCCTTCTTACTACATATTAATCTTTATTTTATTACTACATATTAATCTTTCTTTGCTTTAACTAGTGAAATTTAGTATTCTGACACTTGACTGGGTCACATATACAAAAGACCAAGTAAATAATGTTTCGGAAGTATTTTTGAAGAATGAATAAGAGTTGAACATGGGAAAGGCTGTTATAAGAGGAGCATATTAGAGAATGACCATCTATTGTCTTCCATTAAAATTAAGCTTCAAACCAATATGATTCATTCATCTACATTTCAATCTGCCTGTCCAAAATAAATAAATAAAGTTAAAATTTAGTCTGTAGTGTCAAAGCTATCTTTTAAAAAATATAGGAATATTTGATATAAAATACAACCATTTTCAGACTCCTGAAAACTATGTATTTTATAAGTGTTCTAGTTAGTCAACCAGCTGAGCTATGGAAGAACGTTTAATGTTTAACCCCCTGTTCCCTATCCATTGTTTTTTGTTGTTGTTGTTGTTGTTGTTTTTGTTTGTTTATTTGTTTTTTGTTTTCTTCTCCTCTTTCCTTACTCGAAAGCAATTCAAAAAAATAAACCACTACATAAGAACACACTGAAGTTCCTACTAATACCTTGATCTTCTTGATATTCTACTGATAACGGACAACTCATGATAGATATTGTAGACTGTGGAAAAGAAAATCTCAGTTTCTTAGAAATCCTAATTTTAAGTAGGATTTTTTTTTAATTATTTTACCCAGTATCTCATTAGAATGAACACTAAACGATCTGCGCCCAAGTGATGTTGACATGGCATTATTTTCTTTCTGGCAGAATGTATCACTGACAGAGTCAATGTATGCCATGGAATAGGTTAACAGTTACTGGGAAGACAAGAATGAGAATCAATTTACCACTGGGGTATTAGTGCCAAACGTGAAACATGGAGAGACCTTATTCTGAAGCCTTGCTCTAAGTCTAAGATAAAATGGTTTTAAACCATGGTATCTTGGCTCCGCAGTATGAAAATGATGTTATGTTACTTGAAAGTATCCAGAGAAGGGCAACAAAACTGCTAAAAGGGTGGGGAGGCATGTCTTATAAAGAGAGTCTGAGGACACTTGTGTAGTCCAGTCGGGAAAAAAAGGAGTCTAAGTCCTCATTGCTCTTTAAAACTTCCTGATGACGGGAAATGGAGAGGGTTGTGCAGATCTCTTCTTTTTTAGTAACCAAGGTCAGGATGTGCAGGAGTAGCACAAAGGTGTGCCAGGGAGGGTTCAGACTGGAGAGTCGGAAAATTTTCATTACTTTTTTTTCATTACTTAGGTGGTCAAAAATTGGAACGAGCTTCCTAGAATCACTTCGAGGTTGATGCCTGTGAGTGTCCAAGAGGCATTTGGATAATGCTCTTAGTAATATGCTGTAACTTTTGGTTAGCATGAAGAGATCAGGCAGTTGGACTAGACGATCTTTGAAGGTTCCTTCTAGCTATTCTGTTCTGTTCTATGCTATGCTATTAAATATTCTGTAGTATTCTGTATTATTCTATTCTGTAATGTTCTATTCCATTTTGAAGGTATTCTTACACTTGGGAAATTATCTTAATTTTTGAATTACATTATTCTCATCTACTTTGGTTGAATCAGGGTACTGATCAAAGCTGGTTCAAAGGTAAGTTTAGAAGGATTTGGGACCAATGCTTTGGCGTAGGAAGAAACTGAAATTGAGTCACACTGGACCATGGTCTTCAGTTGCATCTTTGTCCTTCAAAGCCTTACTACATAACAAAGAATTTTATTTGCATTTTTTTTTCCTTTTATGTGAATCTAGAGGGACAGCATGATACAGGAGAGTTTGGATATATATATATTTTTGATACAACTATGTTTCTCTCAGAAAATGTGCTGTTAGGGGATGTGGTTAAGCATTCAGCATACTGCATGAGATAAAATCCAACATTAAGTAATTGTCACGTTAAGGGGTGTAGCCGATTAACCGTTATGGGTCTGGTCAGATTCAGAGCACTGAACTACCACGGTCATGGATTCACCAATAACGTATAACCACCCTTACCCTAGTTGCGTTTAATGAGAACCGTCATGACTAGGAACAATGCAATCAAGTGCAATTTATTACAGCAACAGGTACACAGGTTCTTTGGATTGCTGGCAATAGTTACTGTCTGCAAAAGCAAGCTAGCATGCATGAAATACACGGATGGCACAGGTGCGCAACCTGGAAATTAACGTATTAAAAGGCACAAAGATTCTATAGAGATTTCTAAGTTTCTGCAGAGACACACGATATAACCAAGTGTTCAAATCTCACCCAAAGGCATCCCAATGCAGGGGGAAGAGAGGCTCAGCTCGTCGACTGATCCCAGGAGTCAGGAGGTCCTCAGGATGGTGTTTTTATCCCTTGGGATGGTATCTCCCCTGACAGTTTTCCCGTCTCTGTTTAAAGTAACGGGCTCCGAGAAATTCAGAGTGCATGCTCAATGAGGGGTGGTTGCACCTTGGAGATGGGTAGCTTTTGGGATGGAGGTGTGTTTTGGTACTATAATGAAATTATAATGAGCAAAAGTACACTAGGGTACAGCATTTGTCAGAACATGACAGGTCCTTGGCTCAGGGTAGCAAAAAGTGCAGCTTATCAGTCTAGGTGTGCACAAGAACAATAGAGTCCCCACCTGTTCACAGAGCCTAGCCATGGTGTCTTTATTCCACTCTACGCTCCATGCTGTTCCTTAGAGCTAGCACACCAGGTTCCTCCAGCGCGATAGCATCTAAGGTTAGAAGCCTAGAGAATGCTTAGGTAATGCAGCTATGCCCTACCCTGAAAGCCTCTTCAATGCTGTACATTTTCTTTAAAATGTGAATGTTTGTTAGTTTTATTTTTCTAATTACTTTAAGCAATTGCACCACAGCAATCAAGAATGATAGGTACTCTGTGAATATTTTTTCTTGGTTGAAAAATTGTGCCAAAGAAACAGACAGATATAAAAGTAAATACTCATTTTGGTTGACTCAGATAATGTTATGGTTAGACTTAAGGTTTATTTACGAATGTAAAGAGCTTGAATTTCATCTTCCTTGACTCCCAACCACACATTATTGTATGATATGAGGCATCACCTACAGATTTGCATAGTTTTCAAAGTGTGGGCAGGGCTGTTTAAGTGTGTGATAATTTACAGGTTTAAATTTAGTCTGTAGTGGCAAAAATACTAGGATTAAGAACAGCTGTTGTATAAGTTTATTTACTAGGTTTCCAAGGTTTCAGTGCTTAGCAGACAATAAAACATACATTACAATTTCAATTTCACTATTCAAGAACAATGATTTTTTTCTTCTTTCTTCTCTCCTTCGCTCCTTCACTCCCCCTCTGCATCCTTCAGCAGCTCATCATTCAAACGATCTGAAAACAAAACAAAACAAAACAGAAACCCAAGGATGGCTGCTTTTTAAGCGTATTTAAGACAGGGAAAAAACGCTGCGCCAGACAGCAGCCAGGAGAGTCAAGGGAGTGAGAAAACAGCCTTGCAGGTGCCAAGGTCAGTGTAGAGGGAGGGGGAGAGGTGCTCCAGGCGCCGGAGCAGAAGTCCCCTGCGGCCTGTGGTGAGGACCATGGTGAAGCAGGATGTCCCCCTGCAGCCCATGGAATACCACGGTGGAGCAGGGTTCCATGCTGCAGCCCGTGGAGGAGAGCACGGTGGAGCAGGTGGGCCTGCACCGACGGAGGCTGCTGCCTGTGGAAGACCCCTGCCGGAGCAGATTCCGGGCCGGACCTGTAGCCCGTGGAGAGGAGCCCACGCAGGAGCAGGTGACCCGGCAGGAGCTGCTGCCCGTAGGGGAGCCAGGTTGGAGCAGTTTTCTCCTGAGGGATGGACCCCGTGGTACGGACCCATATCTGGAGCAGTTCTGGAAGAGCTGCTGCCTGTGGGAAGCCCACGCCGGATCAGTTCATCAAGGACTGCATCCCGTGGGTGGGACCCCACAGCACAGGGGACGAGAGTGACCAAGAAGGAGCAGCAGAGAAGAAGCGCTGTAGACTGACCATAACCCCCATTCCCCCGTTCCACTGCGCCGCTCGGGGGGAGGAGGTGGGAGAGGGTGGATGGGGGGGAAGGTGCTTTTGGTTTGCTTTTTTCCTTTGTTTTCTCACTTCTCTCGCTTGTTAGTAATAGGCAATAAATCTTACTATCTCCTTATGCCGAGTCTGTTTTGCCCGTTACAATAATTATTGCGTGATTTTCTCGTCCTTATCTCAACCCTTGAGCCCTTTTCACATATTTTCTCCCCATTCCTCTTTGAGGAGGCGGAGTGAGAGAGTGGCTGTGGTGGAGCTCGGCTGCCCACTCGAGCGGAACCACGACACTCCCTCATTGTGTTCCACTTTTTGACTACCTTATGATGGTTTTACCTCACACAACCACTCTCTCACTCCCCTTCCTCAGAAGAAGAGGAGAAGAAAGTATGCTGGAAAGAAAAATAAATAACCAAACAAAATAGGTTGAGCTAAGTTTAATTTACTTAAAGGGAAAAGGACAGAAAAAATAAAAAAGGCCAATCAGAAGCAAAGAGAGAATTCTCTACTTTCCATCAATGAGAGATGTTTGTCCATGTCCTGGGAAGCAGGGCTTCAATATGCATAGCGGTTGTTTAGAAGGACAGACGTCTTCATAATGAGAGCTTATCAGAGCTTCTCTGCATGAGGTCTCTTGGACAGACTGGATGGCATTACCTGGACTGGGGATGCCTGTCTGACTCCAGACTCTGTGACGTGGATCATTTATGAACACAGGTTTTCCATCCTCAATTAGCCCTACTCCTGGGAGCAGGTCAGTAAGTGTCGTCCACACACAATAGATATATAGGTGTGCATACAGGTGCATGATGATAGGTATATACTTTCTTTACTGTTAGTAATTCTGCAGTAACTTTTAGCATATATATTTGTTTTACCAGTAGTAATTTGTAGCAATTTGTAATAAACAAATTCATGGAAACTGAGCCACAGTGTTCTTATGAATTACAGAATCTTACAAACCCAAGTCTGCAACTATCAGATACCCCCAAGTGGGGCAACCCTCATAAGGCTGTGGCCATGACACTTCTGGTATCAGGGGTGTGGGATTCCTGTGGGCTGGTTTCAATGGTAATAACTAAGGAAAAAAGACATTGAGTTTTTCAGTCTTTTCTATGTAACTTGTCAACAGTTCCACCTTCCCATTCAGCAGTGGACCCACATTTTCCCTAGTATTTCTTCTGCTGTTCATGTATTTGTAGAATCCTTTATTTCTGTTCTACACACCTCTTACGAGATTTAACTCTTGTTGGTCCTTGACTTTCGTAATCCAATCCCTGCACAATGGCACAACCCCATACTATCCTTTGGTCACCTGCCCCTGCTTCTGCTTTGTATACACTTGTTTTTTATGCCTGACTTCAGTTAGAAGGTTCTTGTTCATCCACACAGGTCTCCTTTCTCCTTTTGCTTGATTTCCTTCTTGTCAGGATGGACCTTTTCTCTGCTTGAAGGAGGTGATCCTTGAATACCAACCAGCTTTCCTGGACCATTTTTCTCCAGGGCCTTATCATATGGGATTCTTCCAAGCAGATCTCTGAAAAGATTGAAGCCTGCTCTTCTGTTGGAAAGAGGAGCAATCCAAGGGCTTTTTTTTTTTTTTTTTTTTTTTTCTGCCTCTCAATTATTTCAATCCAGAACTCCATCATGTCCTGATCTCTACATCCAAGGCAGCCCTGACTTTCACTGACTTTCAGCTGTTTGACTAGTTTTTGTAGTTTGTAAATACCAGGTCCAGCAGAACACCTCTCCTTGTTGTCTCTTCAGTTGCCTGTTCCAGTAAGTTGTCCTAAAAACACTTAAAAAAAATATCAGATTGCATAAACCCTGTTGTATCATCCATATGGAAAACATCAGGGTGATTAAAAGCTCCAATGAAGACCAGGGCCTGTGAGCATAAGGCTTTTTACAGTTGTTTGAAGAAGGCCACATCTATTTCTTCCTGATTAGGAAGTCTTTAGCAGATAGTCCAATAACTCCCATGTTGGTCTGCCTACTAGTCTTCACCCAGAAGCGCTTGACTGACCCCTGAGCCATCCCAAGGCACACTTCCATGTTTTCCAGATGCTCCACATAAAAGGCAGCTCACCCTCCTCACTTTCTTAGCCTCTCCTTCCTAAACAGCCTATATCCCTCCATTTCAGCACTACAATCATGTGCACCATTCTACATCTTTGTCTTACATCTTTGCATAGTCTCAATATATTTGCAGTGGCAAAACCATAAAGACAAGGAGGCTTGAAGGAGGCTTGTTGCTTTACTGATAAGAAAGAAAAAAAACCTTGGTTCAAGGCAATCTTTTGCTTTACTTATTTATATGATCAAAATAAGATTTCAAAAATGGAAACAGCTAGTGCCTGTTTTGTATTAGTGTGACAGGTTTAAGATGTAGGGAGTGCAAGACTTTGGCTCAGAACTGACTGGCTGATTAAATTTGATAGCCTTCTAATAGCATTTTATAAGACTTTGCAGAGGTGTATAGTACACAAATGTGACTGCATGCTGAATAAGCTCTTATACACAGTTTTTTAATACCAATATTGTGCAGGCCAGGCTCTGAAATGTATTCTTTGACTAAAAGATTTGATATATTTAATTTATGCTGAAATAAAACCACATTAGAAATATCAAACCTTTCACTTATTTGAACTGCATTAACTAGTAAAATGTGCACTTTGCAGACTGTACAGATTTTTGTATATAATATCTTGAAAATTACTTACAAGAGCTATAGTTGAACCTCTTCCTGTTTTATCTTTTTTATCAGCAGTAGTTTCTTACTCCAGTAGTACATAAACGTAAATCAAATTCACTTTTATCAATCAAAGTTCATTTAAAGGATATTTCAAGTGTAGCAACAAACGGCTAATCCAGTAACTTCTCAAAGTAAAACATGACATTTACAAAATTACTTTCTGTAGGTATAAGATAATTCTTTCATTTCTTCTGTTCCAAATGTAAACTTTCTCTCCCATTCCAAACAGATTTTGCTACATAGAGGACCATTGAAATAAAAACTTTTTTTTTTTTTTTTTAATGACATTGGTTTGTATAGCAACATATCAATGTGATAAACACAAGGTAATTAGGGCTAATGAAAGATAATCTGAGTGATGTTTAAATATGCTCAAATGTTATATATATATATATATATATATATATGTATAAAATAAGATAGAAACTGTATTCCTGCTTAATGAATGCTGCTCGTTGTTGTTGTTTTGCAGTGCTAGAAATTTTAAGATACAAATAGAGAAACAGTAAGGAAAAATGAAATCTTATGTAAGTAGATACATGTCCAGAAAGAATATATTTTAGCAAAAAATACAAGTACATATGACTTAGTTCTTTAACAGAACTATTGATAGGAGCAATGTATTCTACAGAGATAGAATGACACATGTTAAAGGATGTACTAGTCAGAAACATAACTGATTGGGACAGAATCACAGAATCACAGAATGGTTAAGATTAGAAGGGACCTCTGGAGGTCATCTGGTCCAACCCCACTACTCAAGCAGACATGCTTAGAGCAAGTTGCCCAGGACAAGGCATTTGAAGATCTCCAAGGAAGGGCACTCCCCAACGTATCTGGGCAACGTGTTCCAGTGTCCCATCATTCACACAGTAAGGTGTTTCCTGATTTTTAGATAGAACTTCTTGTTTTCCAGTTTGTGTCCACTGCTTCTTGTCTTGTTACTGGGCACCACAGAAAAGAGGCTGGCTGTGTCTCCTTTGTACCCTTACTTCAGGTACTTATAAACATTGACAAGATCCCTTCTGAGCCTCTACTTATTATTTTGTCGTAAGAGTCAAAAAGAAGGACATGATGGGAAGGTTTGAATAAACTCGTAAGACAGGGAAAACAATTTTTGTTATTGAGTTTGTACTTACCATTTAGGTACTTGAGTTACTATTCTCATTATCATATGACAAATAGGGATAATGAAGAGGTACCATGATGAAAAGAAGCATTTAATGCCCTTTTTGCCTCAGTTTTTATTATTAATGATAAGCCTTGCATTACCCAGTCCTGCAAGTTAGAGGACCATGACTGGGGGAGCAGTGACCAGTGACTTTCCATTTGTTGACACTGAAACTGTAAAGACCAAGCTCTTTAAGTTGAATGTTTGTAAGTCCATTGGACCTGATGGGATTCAGGGTACTGAGTGAATTAGCAGATGGCAGATGTTGTAACAGGATCTCTCTGAATTATATACCAAAGATTTTGTGATCTGAGAAGGTCCCCACTAACTAAAACCTAGCCAATGTTTTACTGACTTACAATAAGTGTGGCAATGTCTGCACCAAGGGAGGTTCAGACATAACATTAAGAAAAGCTTCTTTACCCTGAGGGCAGTTAGACACTGCAACAGGCTTCCTAGAGTGGTGGTTGATGTCCTGTGCCTGTCTGCATTTAAGAGACATTGTTAACACTCTTAACTGTATGTTTTAACTTTTGATCAGCCCCTGAGTAGTCTGACAGTTGGACATAATGTTCCTTCCAATTAAAAATACTCTAATTTATTCTACATATGTTTTGGAAGGAAAGGATTTTTTTCCTGGTATTGTTTGTTTCTTGGCTTCAGTAATGTAACACATATACAAGAGTTTATTTGTCACAAAGCTAAGGAATGGAATGATCAATATACTCACACAGTAATCAAAAAAATAAAAATGTCTAGCTGCCAGCTGCCCAGCCTGACACTCTGCCACTTCTGCTCCTCCACAGGACAGAGGGAGAAAGCGAAAGACTGTCTCAAAACATCTGCCAATAACTCTTCCAAATGTTCTTGTGAATTAATAAATGCCATGTAATTTTTGAAGTAGTTAAGGAGGGAACTCTTTGAGTAGTGACTTTGTATTGCTTTCTTTGCCTCTTCTTAATTTTTGTATCTCCCTCCTGGCAAATTAGTTTCCCTGCTATCTTGAATAAAATTAGGCCTCGAATTAATAACTCCCTACCCAACCCTGTACCCCCCTTATAGCTTCTCCCAGTGGTGTGGAAGAATTCAGGGAGGACAGTGTTCACAGTGAGCGTACTGAGTCCCACTGGAAGATGGTAGCTCTCCCTTATTCCAGGACATGAAGGTCACAACTGCGTATTACAAGCATTTGTACTCTCAGCCTGTCACTGGTCTATTGCTATCACTCTCCTGAGCATGCAACTAGAGTGACAGTAGTGACAGTAGCACATAATTCCATATCAGAGGGGAAACAGAATGAGGGTAAGGAGAAAATAAAATAAATATTAATGTTTTTCTGAAAAATAAAATAAAAACACTTTTTTTCTAGGTCATTTATGGTATAGTCTATATCTTAGTGCAGATTTGATGAGGCCAGGGCAGAGTTAAAAGGAAAAAATAAGAAGGAAAAAAAATATTTTCCAGAAGAAATTACAATGTTAACAGCGATCTTTTTGGCAAGGGAGCAAGTAAATAGGCAATCATTATCTCCAAAACCAAATTCATTTCACAGTAGAACATAGTATTTAGCATGGTTTCATAGCATTCAACATATACAATTATTCTCACTGTCAATGAGCTGTGTTCACAAATAGGAGGACCAGTAAACTACTGATCCTTCCCTTCCCTTCCCTTCCCTTCCCTTCCCTTCCCTTCCCTTCCCTTCCCTTCCCTTCCCTTCCCTTCCCTTCCCTTCCCTTCCCTTCCCTTCCCTTCCCTTCCCTTCCCTTCCCTTCCCTTCCCTTCCCTTCCCTTCCCTTCCCTTCCCTTCCCTTCCCTTCCCTTCCCTTCCCTTCCCTTCCCTTCCCTTCCCTTCCCTTCCCTTCCCTTCCCTTCCCTTCCCTTCCCTTCCCTTCCCTTCCCTTCCCTTCCCTTCCCTTCCCTTCCCCTCCCTTCCCTTCCCTTCCCTTCCCTTCCCTTCCCTTCCCTTCCCTTCCCTTCCCTTCCCTTCCCTTCCCTTCCCTTCCCTTCCCTTCCCTTCCCTTCCCTTCCCTTCCCTTCCCTTCCCTTCCCTTCCCTTCCCTTCCCTTCCCTTCCCTTCCCTTCCCTTCCCTTCCCTTCCCTTCCCTTCCCTTCCCTTCCCTTCCCTTCCCTTCCCTTCCCTTCCCTTCCCTTCCCTTCCCTTCCCTTCCCTTCCCGTCCCGTCCCGTCCCGTCCCGTCCCGTCCCTTCATTCTTTCTTTCTCTTGAAAGTTCTGGATGCAAATCCCTCAGACAGGTAAATTGAGTTTATCACATCTATCAAGATCGAATTCTGAATAAAAGCCAAATAAACATAAACAAAAATAATAAAAACATGTGATTACCATCTTCCAAAATTCGTCCCAGGATCTTCCAGTCAAGCTAGTTTGTTTTGACTCATCCATGATTTCTGAGGTTATGTTTTCCTTGGGAACAGTGAAATCCATCACTGGCATAGCATTATAATCTTATGTGAAATCTTTCCTAATCTCATTTTGCTCCTGCACTAAGCACAGACAGCTCAAATGTCAGCACCAATCTTGGCACCACACACCCAAAGAGAAAGTACTTGCTGAATCAGGAAGGATATTGCCAGCTGAGATTTCCACCAGCTGGAAAGCAATGGAGCTGCCAGCCCACAGTCAACATTACAGGGTAAAACCAATTTATTGATAATTAATTTTACCACTATGTTTCACATAAATTCAGAGAAAAACATTACATAAAAATCTACAGTGCTAGTGAAGAATGCCCAAGAGTGTGTTGTGGTTATATATGAACACATACATTCTTTATAAAACTATATAATTAATAAATATTATTAAAAATAAAATAATTATAAAGAAATGCAATCTGATGCAAATGTCTCTGATGCATTTTACTCTTTTTAATTTGTATATTCCTAGCGAAGAACCTCTGCTTTCTGAATGCTGTTCCCTTTTACCCATGAACCCCATGGGGAAGTTTCTCAGACAGTCCTTGTGTGTGTGTGTGTGTTTGTTTTTGTTTTTATTTTTTATTGGATGCATTTAGGTTGGTGTATCTTAATTTGGTTGTGATACAGATTATGTTTGTGAATAAAAAGACTAGACTGTTTTTACATTTCTCATTAACTTCCTGACCTCAGCTCTATTTCACAAGAAATTCTGCTTTTAAAGAAATAAAATATAAAATCTGTTAGAGAATACCTTTACAGTTACCATGTACTTAAATTCTCCTCCTTTATTCTGATAAAATGATGATCTTGTGAGAAGAAAACTGGGTCCCGCTCTGCAGCTATCTACGTTGAAAAACAAACAAACAAACAAATCATTCTTTCCCTGTATAAGCCCATGATGAATCAACATCCTGAATACCAAATGTAATTTGGGTCACCGCATCTCCCAAGGGTACCATGGACCTACCTTCCAAGGTCACTCAAGGACAGAGAGACAAAGGAATTGGAAAAGGCAAAAAGAAGTGCAAGGGAGATAACTGGAAGTACAGAATAAGTTAAGATTAAGTGGGGTAGCCTGATAAAATAGATGAGGTGTGATTCTGGTCTGTAAAACCAGGTTACATAAAATTTGAATTTGAAACAATCAATATTTCTTAAAATTCAAGAACCAGCATACATCCAGTGAAATTTATAGGAAGAAATTTTAGAGGGAACATTTTTTCACATAACATAAGCTTCATATGTTTAGAATGTCTTGAGTGTCAAATGCGTAAGTGAATTCAAAAGGGTATTCATGAGAAAAAAATTCATCAAGATTGTTAAACATGATGGTTGCTTATTGCAAGCAGTTAAAGGATACAGTGGGACATGTATCACTATATATTTGTCCTCTTCCACTTTCTAATAAACACATCTGATGGTGCCCTTGAAAAAGGAGGTAAGGCCTGAATCTTTGGCCTGAATTGATGGTGCCATCCTTTAACATTCTTACACAGAGGCATAACAAACTCTTTTAATCAACAAGAACAGATGACTGATGATGATGAAATCAGAAGGCCTGAAATTCTTTGTAGTTATATTTTATTAAAACGGGAACTTAGAAAATTAGACTGAACTTGTGTAAGTCTGAAATTTAAATTTATTTGCTGTAGGGGCACATACAGAATTATAAGTATGCACATGTTCAAAATAAAAATGCTGTTCAGCAAAATGAAGGAAACAGGGAAAAAGATGCAGGGTACGGTTGTCTTGAGCATGTTCTTCTGCAACACACAAGGGAAACTAACCACTAACTGCTGGTGAATCATTGTAAGAGGTGGATTTCCTGACAGTAGATCTCTAGTCATTGTAGTTTTCTGTTGTCCTGCACTTTCTTGGACAGTGTGCCTGTTTTTTCATTGATGTTTATGTGTCCAAACTTCAGATGCTTACTTGCAGTTTTTACAAGCTGCTAACATTTTTTTCATGCATGCAAAGAAAAGCAGGGAGAAAGTACTTTTTACCAATTTATATCTCAGCAAAATTCATATGGAATTTCCAGGGACTTCTCAGCCAATAATATTAGGGGAAAACTGAAGATAAGAAGATTTCTCAGAGAATGTATCACAGACAACCTTTTATATTAGAGAATGCTAGGTGGTTCGGTACAAGTAATGACATGTAGTGTCTTCTTAAACTTTCATTAGTGCTACAGGTTTTATTTTACTTACTCTGTATCACATCAGTGCCTATATATATATATATATAGAGAGAGAGAGAGAGAGAGTAGGACCTGGAATTAGGACTCCAATGTTTCTTGCATCTCACTCCCTATTTTCCCTGCTATACTTTTTTTCCTAAGAATCTTTCCTGACTGATGACGGAGTCAAAAAAATTGGGCTAATGGACATGTGACTTGATACATAGCTACTATAGGCCTTGCTTGAGGAAGGGACTTGGACCAGAGAACCTCCAGAAGCCCCTCCAAACTCAACCATTATGTGATTCTGTGATTCTGTGATAGCTTTATTTGTGCTAAGCTTTATTTGTGCTAAGCTGAGCACATACATGTAGGAATTCCAGACAGTAAGAGTGACACTATTTGTCCCTTCCAGTTAAGAGAGTTGTGGGTTGGATATTTAGCTTGCTGCTGTTTTTCATGCACCCTCAGCTGGAAGACAGTGTTGGAGGGAGAGCTCCCTCTGAGACAGACCCTGGTCTGAGATAAGCTCTTTGGGCTTCCCACTAGGCCTACATGTGCAAACACTTCTTCACTTCCCTTCTAATTCAAATATAAATAGATAAACTAAAAGTACATGTGATCAAGTTATTAAGTTAGACTGTAAGAGAGTAACAATGAAGCTTCACAAGATTAGTGGTAGTCCTAACTACCTAATATCAGTGCCTGCCAATGCTTAGTTAAGACAAATGTCCATATGCTAATTAAAAAACTGTCTGTGGGAGGCCTAGAACTCCCATGACTATGACTATGGATGTATCCAAACTACTTTCTCTTTGGAGTGTCTAACACTACCAGGTTCAAAAGTCCTTGTTTCTTGAATCCTAAGTGCCAGGTCAGTGTTTTTCACCACCAGGGCTGACTTCTCTTTGGCAAAGCAATTTTTTCTCCATATCTCAGCATATTAAACAAGTAAAGAGTACTTCTTATCATCTAGAACAGATGTAGCCCTATCTTGAAGGAAAGGGCAAAGTCACTGGTGAAATGCTCTTGACCTCGAATAAGAACTGTATCAGGGCCTGATGGAATTATATTGCTAAAGAATTGAAATTATAGAGTCAGCTTACTAGTATGACCAATTGATAATGTTTGAGGCTGACCTTTAGAGAGAGTATGTCTGCTTAAACAAAGTTGAGGTGTGTCATGAAACAAAATCTATTATAAGTATTATACCTATGAACATTACATCATTCTACACTAAGAAGTCTTATCACAACCACCACTGAATGCACTTTGAACACAACCTTTTAGAAATATTTCATTAAAAAAAAAAAAAAAAAAAGAAAAAAAAGTCCTGCAAAGTTTCAAGTATCTGCTTATTTTTATGTAGATCCCCAAAAATTAAATATGGCAATTAGGCTGGCATATATTTTCTTCCCAGCCCTCACATCCCTATCTGGAGGCAGATCCTGACCTCAACGAAGTCCATGTAAGTACTCTCATTGACCATCATTTGTAAAGGGATCTACTATGCCCGTGCTCTGAAAAAATTACAATTTCAAAAGAAAAAGAGGGTACTCTGCAGCAGGAAGGTAATACTTGACATCACTTGTAGCAGACTGGAACTGATGAATAGGTCAGCTGTGTTCTTTCAGGCTAAGCAGAGGGGTCAACAGGATGCTTTATAATGTTGTATTTTCAAAGAGGAAACTGTCATCTCCAGAAAGGTGCCATCTGTTAAAGGTTAGAATCAGAAAGGTTAGAATCAGGAGGCATGATTGTCATCATGGGAAGATAAGACTTGAACAGAAACCTTGTTATGACAGAATAGTTGAGATTGGAAGGGACCTCTGAAGGTCATCTGGTCCACCTCCCCTGCTCAAGCAGAGACACCTAGAGCAGGTTGTCCATGTACATGAAAGTTAATTCTAAATTCTGATTTGTAAGACTGAGTTATTGAAACTCTGTCTATGGCTTGTGAACATAATGATCTTTATGCTATTAAACATTTTCCATCAGAACTAGCACAGGGTTGACAAAACAGTAATTTTAAGATATAATGTGCAGGCCCCAAAAAGTAGTTAAAATATTGGGTTCACTTCGGCCCCAAAAAGTAGCTAAAATATTCGGTTCACTTCTCGGGTATATGTGATAGAAAGTGTTCTGATACTGAATTAGTTTTCAAAGCGTGCTTTTAAAAGGTTCAGCTGTACAACTCAAAGTGAGTAAAATTTGATAAGATAAAAACTTCCTTGTAAGTAAAAAAAATGATAAGATGAATTTACATCAGTGTATTGAATAGTGTGTTCCATAGTTACTATCCTACACACAGTTAACAAAATTAAATGCCTGTTATATACTTCAAA
This sequence comes from Netta rufina, assembly GCF_964035555.1. Taxonomy (NCBI): domain Eukaryota; kingdom Metazoa; phylum Chordata; class Aves; order Anseriformes; family Anatidae; genus Netta; species Netta rufina. The sequence goes on along the minus strand of NC_140124.1, from coordinate 143,228,487 downwards.
ATAGAATAGAAAAAAAAAATAATTAAAAGTAAACGTACACTTTCAGGTAGAAGAGAAGAGGAGAAGGGAAAAATGTGAGAGAGAAAAGTCGAGTAGGATGGGAGGCTATGAAGCAAGAATAAATTTATTAGGTGAAGGAGAAGAAGCTACAGGGACACTGATTTGTTTTCTGATTTGTTGCCATACATGATAGAAGAACACATAGGGTTAACTAATGTTACACAGCATTTGAAACCACAGCACATCCTACTGTACCATTGTAAGCATATTTTTCAAACATTAGCAAGCCACAAATCTAAAACACATTGCTTGTGAAACTGAAACTGCTTTACAGTTTGCAATATAAGAGAAAATGTATCATTTCTGTGATTCTGTGATTCTGTGATTTAAGCTGACATTTGGACTAGCTGTCAACCAGAAAACTCCTTATTTCAGTTGCAGCATATTGTATCATCCTTTATTGTCTGAAGCCAGAATGATAAAGTGATAGTGTTCAAGGCAATAGTAGTTCAGAGTATACTACATTTCCTGACCAATTTGACTTTCTGTGATATCCTGAAGGAAGTGACAAATGTAAATGATTTAACTTGCTTAAGCTTAATTGAAGGAAAGAAGAATCAATTGCATTTAGTAGTAGTAGTAGTAGTATATTCATTATTATTATCAGAACATTATATCACTGTCCACTTAATCACTACAAGTGATTAATATCACTAAAATACATTGAGACAGATAAGAAAGAAATTGGCAATGCCAATATTGCTGTAGGGATTTCAGTCTAACCTTTAATATACCATAGAACTGACAATTGCATTGAGATTTTGAGAGACATAAATGAACAGTGCCACAATCATATGACTTTTCACAGAAATCTCAGAACGAAATCACATTTTACTGAACCTTAATTTACTGTTAACTTAATCTTTGTATCTTTGTTGACCTGAATTCTGGAAACACCTTTTGTTTGTTTGTTTGTTTTGTTTCTGTTTAAAGGTTTTGTTTTATATTGCTTTGAAAAGATCTCTCTAGAATTTTACATTTTAAAAATCAAACTTTGTACAAATTTTGAAATATGTTTTTTTTTTTTTTTTTTTTTCCTTTAAGGTGCATTTTATCATCTTTGTGTTTTGAGAAATGTTTTCACAAACATTTGGAATAAAATTGAAACCGTTTTTACTTTTTTTTTTTTTTAATATGTTTCTTCAAAATACAGTACCTGCAAGTAATTTTGTGTATTCTTTTGCTTTTTGTTTTTTGTGTTTATTTGTACCTATCTATTGACTTATTTTATTTATATGGTGTCTCTCACATCATTACAAAATCTGTAAATGAAACCTGCTTCCATTCTTACAAAGCTACATCATTGTAGCACGCCTAGTATAATTTCTAGCTGATAGAATACGTAAGCAGTAGCAAAGTTTCTTTATGCAATTACTAGTCCTCATTCTACTTTCAGTACCATTCTCTTAAAATAAATAAACACAATAGCTATTATTATAGATACACTGCAACTGTACATGCAATATAATTTATTAGTATATTCTTACAATTCATTTCAATGATTGAAAGTTACTTGAAACCAAATATAAGGAGAAAAAGTAAAGAAGTCAACAAATATACTACCATGGTATGGTAGAATATAAATGGTTCTCATACAGCTGCTTACAGATTCTTTAAGTGTGACTTCAGGGCTGTCCTAAATTATTGCTAGTGGTGCATGTCAGGAGGAATAAAAGCTTTATCTTTGTGCTTGATGAGGCATTTTTAAGATCTCTATACCAATAATTTTCTACGGGGTTGGAAGACTTTCATTATTTTTAGTAAAATCTGTGAACAAACAAAAATTTTGTATTCATTCACAAGCAGTATGAACACCTGAATTATGATTTTTTTTTTTTTTAATATAATCTCTGATTATTGAACTCGAAGCATTCTCTTCCAGTATATGGGTGGTTAAATTGTGTATATGAACTTTTGAAGCAGTTTAGATTTAAGATATATTACTTTTAAAGCAAAATTTGATTCTTTTTGATGATTCAGATTTCCAGGAGTTAATCTTTAATAATAAATCCAAAGTACTGGTGGCATTTTTTTTTAAGTTTCTAGAATTAGTCTGTTGAATATTACAATTTTAAAATTAATCTCTAGTTGACTTTGAACATAAATGAATCCTTAAGGTTTCAGTCTCTATTATCTGCAAGGTACATCAAAGTAATTTCTTACATTTAATGTTAGTCAGTACTGTGAAATATTCTCACTGCCTTGGCTAACAGCAGTTGTTAAAATAGGTATGTGAATGTAAACAGTCGATGTGAAAGGAACATGCAAAATTGACGGAGAAACTTGGCCTGAAACTTTTCGAGTCATAGAATAAAGTGACAATTGGACTTCTTAAACTGTAACCTGGGAATTACAAAAAGGATTTAGAAACAAAGAACTCAGATGGAACAGAAGTATAAAAAGCATGAGAATTTTCAATGTTTGGAGTTGCAACATTTGTGAGGGAAAGACCTTAGAGTACAACCATCAGCAATCAAAGCTTGTTTAGACAATGCTGAAAGTTTTCCTCTGGAATCAAGATCTCTGGATTGGACAGACAGAAGGCTCTCCCTTTGGATGCTATGAAAAGCTTGAATCCTGGCATGTGTATGAATGTGGCCTGTGTGTGTGTGTGCACGTAACTGTGTGCACATATGGGTGGGTGTAAGGTTAAAGCATTTTGAAATTGGTTAGTGAAGTTTCTAAGCATTTTATAAGTTCCTAGTATGGTATTTTGTAAGTTGTATTGCTGATATTAATCCATGAATGAATCATTGATTACCTGCTAATTATGAGACATTTATAAATAAATAAACCATTGTGATCTTGATTTGGTTTTAAACAAATGGACTGAGCAGATTTTCTATGGCAGTTTTCATTACATATGTTTATGGGCTCGTATAGTCTTTAAGAAGTTTATATATTTTTATATATACAATATATTTCAACTGTTATAACTTAATGGAAAGGTCAAAAGAGATGCAACATTCCTTTTCTTTACATAGATGTGATTTACAAAAGTTAAAGAAAAGTTTATCTATGTATTTATTTATTTATTTATTTTCCAGAAAAACATGGTCACACTTCCTTGCATCCTAGTTTACGCATATTATATCACACTAACAACTATTTGAGGTACATTCTCTCTATTAAACTTGCAAACACTTTGAGACAGAAATCTTTTTTATTTCTTTTTAGGAGACTGCCTAATATTGTAAGGCAAATGTGGTCTAATAGTGCATTCCTGCACTACTCATAAGCAGCAATAAGAATATTAATCCTAGAAATACATATGAAGTATGATAAGGATTCATTTCAAATCCGGTAGCTTAAAGTTCAAAAGTTTAATTAAAGTCCAAATCTAATCAAGCTAGGCAATATTGATTTTCATGCTCCAAGTGAAAATCCTGTTTAGATAACAGAACTAAATTTTCTTTTTTCTGTAAATGATGATAAAATTTGCTGAGATCATAAAATATTTCTGAGGTAGACCAAAACATAAAGACAAAGCACTTAACACCTTCTGTCAGACCACCAAGAATTAGAAAAACTTCCTAGTCATTCTGTAGGACCCCTTGCAGTATTGTATTTATATACAAGCCAGATCGGGTAAACTGTAGATGTGTGCAATTTCCTTCTAATCCTAACATGTTTGCAAGAAATAGTCATTCACTTTTGCCTTTAGATTTTTTTTGTTATTTATATTGGTTAGAGCTCTATCTCTTGCTGTGAAGCTGTGCTACAAGGTATTAACTGTCCTTGTAAGCATCACGATTTCTTTGTGATCAAGTGAACTCTCTTCACCAGCCTCATATTCTTAGTCCAGTTATTTCATTCTTATTCATTCTGAAAGCTGTTCATTCCTGGGACTGAGATGATCTATCAGTTCCTTTGTTTCATCTAACAACTTCTAATCTGCTCTAAGAGGTTCTGTCGTTCTAATAAAGTGATCTTTACCTATGATGTTTATTGCTATGTATTAATAAAAACAATAGTTTGGATTTTTTTTCTGAAAAAAATGAGGAACTTACTAACATACTTAACTTTCCAATTACATTGAGGTTTACTTCCTAGGTTTATTACTGTATTTTTCCATGTTGTAGTTGCCTAAACTGTTGTGTGTAGAGCTAATATGCAGTACATGGGGATAAATGGTTAAAAAATAATCTTTCTCTGAGCTCCCAAGAAATATAAAAATTTCAGATGTATAATGTACACTTATATTACTATACTTCTTTAGACAGCATATTTCTATACTTCTTTAGATTCACTTCAAATAAAGCTGAACACTGGACAATCAGGTGTAACATCTGATTTTAGCTTTGAAAAAACCTTTTTGCAAACATCTTGTCATGTGACAAAACACACTGTAAAGTTAGTTTTATCTTCCCCGATATAGCACATCAACTGTATAAAGGATGTGAAAAAAATGGTGTGATTTTCATAGCTGACAGGAGTACCTTGTATTTTGCCAGGGGTAATCTGACAACATTTTTATAAATGTACCTAGGAGGATATTTTGGGAACTTAAATTAGTCTTCAGACTGACAACTGCAAACACAGCCACAGAAGGAAAGAGTAGTATGCCATGTTTAAGATTTTATGGGAACTAGTGTTATTTGCAATCTAAAGATTCACTGTCATGGAGGAAGGACCAACAAAAATATATATTTCATTTTACTTAGTAATCATGTTTTGTTGTCTATTTTTTAAATGTTGTGCATAATATTCGAGCACCACTTCCACAAGTTCAAGATCAGTGTATCTCCACAAGAAAGAACTCGGTCAAGGGGGGCAGGTGACCTTCATGGATGGGCAAGGAGCTCTTGGGAAAACTTAGGTAGAAAGCATACATGATGTGGAAGAAGGGAAAGACCAGTTGGGTGGAATAGAAAGATACTGACTGAGAATGAAAGGGTGCAATGAGGAAGGCCAAGGCCCAGTTATAATTAAATTTAACAAGAGAAATCAAGAAGGACTTCTTCAAAAGGAAAATCATCAGGAAAAGAAAGATTACGGAAAATGTGGGTGACCTGCTAAATGAGATAGGTGCCTTGGTGATGCTGCATACAGAGAAGGCAGAGTTACTGAATGCCTTCATTACTTCAGTCTTCACTGCTAAGGCAACCCCCCGCACGCTACTAAGCCTGGAAACAAGAGAGAAAACCTGGAGAGAGAAAGACTTTCCCCTGGTGGAAGAGGACTGAGTTAGAGGTTATGTAGGCAAGCTAGACACTCACAAATCTATGGGCCATGGTAGATTGCACCTGAGGGTGCTGAGGGAGTTGGCAATGGGATTGCTGAACTGCTTTCCATCATCTTTCAGTGGTCACGGTCAACTGGAGAGGCCCCAGATAACTGGAGACTTATTACTGTGAAGCCCATCTATAAGAAGGGTTGTATGGAGGAGGAGGGGAACTGCAGGCCTTGCAGCCTGACTTCAGTGCCAGAAAAGGTGATAGAGAAGGTCATCTTGAAAGCATTCACATAGCATAGGTGGGGCAACCAAGGGATCAGGCCCAGTCAGCATGACTTCATGAAAGGCAAGTCCTGCCTAATCAACTTCCTCTCCTTCTATGAGCAGGTATCCCACCTGGTGGATGACGGAAAGGCTGTTGACATAGTCTATCTAGACTTCAGCAGAGCCTTCGACACAGTCTTCCGAGGTTGGATTGATGGGCAGAGGCCAATGGGATGAGGTTCAACATGGCTAAGTGCTGGGTCCTGCATTTTGGTCACAACCCCATGCAATGCTATAGGCTTGGGGGAGAGTGGCTGGAAAGCTGTACAGAGGAAAAGGATCTGGGGTTGTTGGTCGACACTTACCTGAACATGAGCTGGCAATGTGCCCAGGTGGCCAAGAAAGTCAATGGCATCCTGGCTTGTATCAGGAATAGTGCAGCCAGCAGGACCAGGGAGGTGATTGTCCCCCTGTACTCAGCTCTGGTGAGGCCACACCTCGAGTACTGTGTTCAGCTTTGGGCCCCTCACTTCAAGAAAGACATGGAGGCCTTGGAGCATGTCCAGAGAAGGGCTATGAAGCTGGTGAAGGGTCTGGAACACAAGTCCTGTGAGGAGCAACTGAGGGAGCTGGGGTTGTTTAGTCTGGAGAAGAGGAGGCTCAGGGGAGATGTTATTGCTCTCTAAAACTACCTGAAAGGAAGTTGTGGGGTGCTGGGGATCAGCCTCTTCTTGCAGGTAACTAGCAATAGGGCTAGAGGGAAAGGCCTCAAAATGCACTAGGGGAGGTTTAGGCTGGGAATTAGAAAACATTCCTTCTCAGAAAGAGTCGTCAGACATTGGAACAGATTACTCAGGGAGGTAGTGCAGTCACCATACCTATGGGTGTTTCAGAAAGGTTGGATGTGGTACTTAGGGGCATGGTTTGGTGGGTTACAGTGGTGGTAGGGAGATCATAGTATCATAGAATCATCAAGGTTGGAAAAGACCGTCAAGATCAAGGGAGATCAAGATCCTGATGAGGAAGGACTGAGAGACTCGGGTCTCTGTGGGAGACAGAGGGATTTGGCCAACCTCTTTTCAGTGGTTTGTGGGGACAGGACAAGGGGCAATGGCCAAAAAATGGAGCACAGGAAGTTCCTCACCAATATGTGAACAAACTTCTTCATGGTAAGGGTGACAGAGCACTGGAACAGGCTGCTCAGGGACGTTGTGGAGTCTCCTCTGGAGATACTCAAGACACCCCTGGATGCCTACCTGGGCAACCTGCTCTGGGGAACCTGCTTTGGCAGGGGTGTTGAACCTGATGATCTCTCAATGTCCCTTCCAATCCCTACAATTCCGTGCTTCTGTGATCATCTGGTCCAACCATCATCCTACTAAAAATAAGAAGCTAGATGGTTAGACCAGATGATATTGGAGGACTTTTTCAACCTTAATGATTCTATGGTTTCCTACCTGTAACGGTAGGAAAGTTAAATTAAAGTAGGTTTTGAATTGTCTTAGGAAGTGAAAATGATTCTTGCTTAACAGAGAGAAACTAAGTTAGAGTAGAGCTTCTGGTTCTTGGAAGAACCAAACTGAACATGACAAAACTTTTTGACAAATAGAATAACTGAATTTCTGGAGAAATTTGGACTGTCAAGTTGACTTTTCAAAGCCAAAGTATACAGTCTTATGCATATGACATCAAGTTAGGTGTGTGTGTCGATCTACTCGAGGGTAGGAAGGCTCTGCAGGAGGATCTGGATAGGCTGCACCGATGGGCTGAGGTCAACTGCATGAAGTTCAACAAGGCCAAGTGCCGGGTCCTGCACCTGGGGCGCAATTACCCCAAGCAGAGCTACAGGCTGGGAAATGAATGGTTGGAAAGCTGCCTGGCAGAGAAGGACCTGGGAGTATTGGTTGATAGTCGGCTGAATATGAGACAGCAGTGTGCTCAGGTGGCCAAGAAGGCCAACGGCATCCTGGCTTGTATAAGAAGCAGTGTGGCCAGCAGGTCTAGGGAAGTGATTGTTCCCCTGTCCTCGGCTCTCGTGAGGCCGCACCTCGAATACTCAGTTTTGGGCCCCTTGCTACATCGAGGTGCTCGAGTGAGTCCAGAGGAGGGTGACGAAGCTGGCGAGGGGTCTGGAGAACAAGTCTTACGAGGAGCGGCTGAGGGAGCTGGGTTTGTTCAGCCTGGAGAAAAGGAGGCTCAGGGGTGACCTTATCGCTCTCTACAGGTACCTTAAAGAAGGCTGTAGCGAGGTGGGGGTTGGTCTGTTTTCCCATGTGCCTTGTGACAGGACAAGGGGGAACGGGCTAAAGTTGCACCAGGGGAGTTTTAGGTTGGATATTAGGAAGAACTTCTTTACCGAGAGGGTTGTTAGGCATTGGAACAGGCTGCCCAGGGAAGTAGTGGAGTCTCCATCCCTGGAGGTCTTTAAAAGATGTTTAGGTGTAGATCTTAGGTTTAGTGGAGGACTGTTAGTGTTAGGTCAGAGGTTGGACTAAATGATCTTGAGGTCTCTTCCAACCTAGAAATTCTGTGATTCTGTGATAATAAGAAGAAGCTATTGCATATATTTACATTTCTGTTAGGTCAGAGGTTGGACTGGGTGATCTTGGAGGTCTCTTCCAACCTAGACAATTCTGTGATTCTGTGATTCAAGACAACCACAGTCTTACTGATTTCTTGTATGCATTAAAAGTATTCCTACACCCATAGGGAATTCCACAAAATACAGGTCTGATAACTTCTCATTATTTGTTAAATGCAGCTTTTATTTTCTTATAACTCTTATAATTACCTGTCCTGGTTTCAGTTAGGACAGAGTTAATTTTCTTCCTAGTAGCTGGTAGAATGCTATGTTTTGGCTTAGGATGAGAAGAGTGCTGATAACAGCCCGATGTTTTAATTGTTGCAGAGCAGTGCTTATACCAAGCCAAGGACATTTCAGCTTCTCATTCTGTCCTGCCAACGGGCAGGCTAGGGGTGCAGCAAGAGCTGGGAGGGGACAGACCCAGAACAGCTGACTCAAACTGGCCAAAGGGATATTTCATACCATCTGCTGTCATGCTAAACAATATATAGGGGTGGCTAGCCGGGGGGAGGAGGGCTGGACTGCTCAGGGATAGGCTGGGCATCAGTCAACAGGTGGTGAGCAATTGTGTTGTGCATCACTTGTTTTGTACACATTATTAGTAGTAGTACTATTGTCATCATTATTGTTATTCTTGTCATTATTGTTTTCTTGTCTCAATAAACTGTGTTTATCTCAACTCACAGGCTTCACTTTCCCATTTCTCTCCCCCATCCCAGAGAGGGAGGTGGGACAGTGAGTGAACGGCTGTGTAGTGTTTAGCTTCCAGAGGTTAAACCACAACATTACCTTATCCATATATAGTCATATGTCTTATTCACTTTTTGCTCATAAATGTCATTAAATGTCATATAAAATCTCTTACCCATAATGTTCTCTTCAGAGCTAAGGGTACTTTTTTTTTTTTTTTCTTTTTTTTTTTTCAGTAGAAGAACTTCTGTTTCACTTCAATATTCTTTCCCAGTACACTTGTTTTATGCATGTTGAATATTATACAAGATGATTCCTCTAGGCCAGTAAATTAATTCTTAACATTCCAATATCTAAGTTTCTTGAAAATCATGGGGAAGAGGGGGAGAAATGAAGGGGGAGGGAGACGTGAACCCTAACAAGAATGTGTGAGAGGGCTAACACTTAGTAAGAAGGCTGTAATATCACACCTGGAATGGAGAGGAAAATACTGCATTACCATTAAATGATTAACTTGCAAAATATTAAAGTTATTAATATGGTAATAGCAAAGAAAACGTTGTGTTTTTTATATTGTATTGAAATGTGTCTGATGGCTCATAGGTGGTTCTTATAGGAAACTTATTGATCTGTGCCAAATATTATGTTGTTACCTGTAATTAGTATAGGTAATCAGCATAAATTTCTCCTTAACTATTTTTGTGTGAAAAACTGTGACAAAGAAGAAAATGGTATCTTTCTCAAAAGCTGACTGAACTAAACTTTTGAATTTACCATTTATGGAAGTGTTGTGGAAAGAGCAGTCAACATTTAGAGATTTTGTAGAATCACTTGATGTTTAATAAAGGTTATGGGATAAAATGTGGCGGTTCACACCAAAGAAGGGTTCTAAGCTAAAACTAGTAAAGACTTGGCATAACCCTCTGTAATCAAAGGAGGAAAAATGCACGTTACCATGTTTCAGATCAGTCTTTTAAAGTTCTACCAAAAGATAAATAAATATTTGTGAACAGCTGCAGAAATATTTAATGTATATTATTGTGATTAAGAGGATAACTGTTTGAGTGACTGACCTGAAAGAGTAAACAGCTTAAGAACTTAGAATCATTTATCTGTTGCAGGTAGACTTTTTTTTTGTTGTTGTTGTTTGTTTGTTTGTTTGTTTTTGTACTCATTAAAAAAAGAAAAGTAATAGCATTTTAATATGCCATCACTTTTGAGAGATTACAAAGGTCTTCTGACTGAGGAATCACACTGAGTCACAGATACAGCATTAGCCACAATCCCTGACACGGAGTTCTGATATGATCTTGAATGAGTCATTTAGGGAACATGTGCAGTAAGCAATACCAAGATGTAATTGAGCTAACTTGAAAATCAAAAGTGACAGATATTAGGGACATATTGCTAATTAGCTGAAACATAGTATTGTACTGCATAGTTATATTAGCTAACATTTCTGCACCATTTCTACAATAGCAGTCATGAAACTACACACCTTTTTTCTTCCATATTTCTCCTCTGCTTCTCATTTAAGTTAAAGTAGTGTTTTTCTGGGATGTATCAGCTAATTTGTAGCTAACATTTAACCAACATGCCATTGACAGAGCACTGTAATGCTCTGTCAAGATGTAGACATAGAATCAGCCCCTCTGAGACTTAACTGTAAGAGTGGGATCACATAGACTTTCTTAATCTCATATGCCTGTCTGTCATTTCTATCTTTATTGTAAATTGATTGCATTGCGATTTCTACAACTTGTGTATTACTATATAGATATCTCTGGATCTAAAGTGCACTGTAATTGTTCTGCTGTGACTGTGACAATTCATTCAGACCAGAATACAAAAGACATGAAGACAGAAGTGTATATCAAACATCCAGTTTGGAAAGAAGGTGGAAAAAGTCTTCTAGGTGAATAGTCTCTATAGTCTTCTAGGAAGACTATAGGAAGAATACAGAGACTATAGAGACTAGGAAGTCTATACTAGGAAGACTATAGAGACTAGGAAGTCTCTAAAGTCTTCTAGTCTCTAATAGTCTTCTAGGAAATATAAATGGCATATTTTTGCTTCAAAAGATTTGGTATTGGGTATGTGCCCAAATAAAGAATTTCATAAATTAGGTTTCCTTTCCCTTTCCCTTTCCCTTTCCCTTTCCCTTTCCCTTTCCCTTTCCCTTTCCCTTTCCCTTTCCCTTTCCCTTTCCCTTTCCCTTTCCCTTTCCCTTTCCCTTTCCCTTTCCCTTTCCCTTTCCCTTTCCCTTTCCCTTTCCCTTTCCCTTTCCCTCCCTTCCTCCCTTCCTCCATTCCTTTGATATCACAAATCTACATGTTATCTAATAGGAGATAATTAACTTTCATTCATCATATATATGCCAAGAAGTATGATGTGTGTCTGAAATCTCTGTTTATGGAATGTGATTCATCTCACCTGTAGCCATTTGAGCTAAAACTGGATAGATCACTCTTTGTAGTTTCCTATGATACTGCAATGGATGGCACTTGCTTAAACTAGATGTCTAACTTTTAGATGGATAAAATTGGTTGAAATGAATCTTATCCTGTGGTACTATATGTTAGACTAAGAATTAGTAGCATAAAGGTTAAGAAAAATGAATCCTACATGAGTTAAACTGAATGATATCAATTTCTTTCAGCTTTGGAAAATCCATTTCTGTACTGACCATTTCTATTAACCTCTAGCTCCCATTTATTTTATCACACAAGAATCTGTCTGTTTTCCTTTCAGTCAGTTCCTACTGTACTCATTATTTTCTTTTTTCTTTTAACAAAAGCAGATCCATCCTCTAGCTCATGCTACTCTCACTCCAGTTTTGAGTGTACCACTGCCTGATTATCTCCATTCTCATTCAGGGCAGTAATCACTGAAGGTTCCCTTGGACCTTTTTTTATTTTTACTTTTCCCCATTCTATTACCTCATTTTTTCTGACCGTATACAAGATTTTATGCAGAGGAAACTCACATCACCAAATTTAAAGAACTAGAGTGGGATTCAGTCTTACAGCTGTCAGAGTAGTTTAAGCTGATACAGACCTTGCTGACCAGGGCTTTCATAGCTTTTTTTGTACCTTTCTGTGACTATATAGCATGGCTTTCATATGCACCAAGAAATATGGGATGGCAATTCTTTCTGCTTTCTTATATTAAAAGGCGTTGTCCCGTCTCTCACAGAAAATGTCAGAACCTTCATATTATTCGTTGTAAGCAAATATATTTCTTGAAGACATATTTCTTCAATAGCCAGTTCACTTCTATAAGTGTGTGATAAAAGTATGTGTTTTTTTCTGGTAGCCTGGGTATTTTCTTGAGCTGTTCACAGTTACGGAACTTAAAATATAAATAAATTAATTCCTTTGTAATTACATCAGTTCAGTTAATTGTAAATTAACCTCACAAGTTCACAGAATCACAGAATTGTAGGGGCTGGAAGGGACTTCGAGAGATCATGGAGTGTCGTCGTCATCATCATCCCCGCCCCCCCTGCCAAAGCAGGTTCCTTAGAGCAGGCTGCCAGGTAGGCATCCAGGCAGGCCTTGAATATCTCCAGAGAAGGAGATTCCACAACCTCCCTGTCCCAGTGCTGTCCCAGTGCTGTCCCAGTGCTCTGTCATCCTCACTGTGAAGAAGTTCTTTCACATGTTGGTGCTGAACTTCCTGTGTTCCATCTTGTAGCCATTTGCCCTTGTCCTGTCCCCACAAACCACTGAAAAGAGGTTGGCCAAATCCCTCTGTCTCCCACACCTCAGGTATTTATAGAAGTTTTGCTGTTTGTTTTAAGAAAACATAAGAAGACTACTGTCTCTGAAAGATCTATAAATAATGACTATTATGGTGATGACAGGGACATCTATGGAAACATTTCATTTGGGAACAAATACACTTGTGTGCATGTATGTATATTTACATTAAAATGCTATGCCAATAGTAGAATACATATTTACATTTTCAAGTACATATATGTGTGTTTTTATATATGTAATATTTTTATCAACTACAATCAATCTAGTCTAAATTTCCATTTTATGATGACCTCGTGTCTGTATATTTCACATCCCTTAAGTATAGGGAAAATTAATGTTAATAATAATTACAGATAGGAGCTTCAACTTAGTAATTCATAACATCCATGCCAATTATATTATTTTATTATTATATTACTTTATTACATTATTGTCAATTACTGAAATTATAGTACTAAGAACAGCTGATGTTGCTCAGAGGAATTTAAAAAAGCATAGTTTAACATAGCAACATTTATCATTAGCACATTATTAGAAAGTTTTATGTCAGGATTAAAACGTACAGATTTATATATAAATGCCAGAAGAAAATAATTAAATATTTAAACATACTTTTAAAATATGAAGTATGTATGATGTTACTTTTAGGAACAGGAGGGTAGAATGTTGCTGGAGGATTTGTTACTTATTCCAAACAGTTTCTGGTATTTGTGACAATTAGTTGTTAGCTGCGGGTGAAATTTTAAATTTTTGCGGGTTGGCTTGTACTCATGCTTGGCACCCAAAATCTGAATTTAGTTAATGGTAAAAGCAGGTGCTTTTTTTCAGCTACTGTGATCTCAGTATGGTTATTTACCTGAGAATTTGATGTTAATTCATGCGGTTTTCTTCACACCTCAGTTTTCTAGTGTTTTTGGCCACTGTAACTGAAGAAGCTAAGACTTCAGTGAGACTGATGTGTCTTCATACTTCCATAAAAATGAACTGATTTAGAGTGCAGTAGAATGAAAGTATGGCTACTAGGATGATCAGTAAAATAGACAAACTTTTTTAAACTTTTTTTTAAACTTTTTTTTTTTTTCCCCAGAAACAAAAAGCAAATAGTTTATCTATCTTCACAAAAGCATACAAATGTTTGATATAGTTCAGTTCTCAGTTCTTTAGAAGTTCTTTTCAGGAAGAAAAAAGACAGGAACAAAATTTTCATAAGATAAATATTTATAAACTGATCAGGATGAAATTTCAAATGGAAACTGGAAGACGTTCCACCACCAAAGTGAAATTTCAGAACAGCCTTCTAACATGAAGGGAAGGAATGAGAAGATTGCAGGAGCTATTCTGATTTGTAAAATAGGTGTTATGTAAATATTTGCTGTCATAGCAGACAAATGAACTCGGTGTGGTCTACTGTCTCTAGATTTTATTTCTGGCAGTTATACTAACACTATGCTTTCATTTTCAATAGATTTGTTTCCAGTTTATGGCAGCAAAAAGTGAATTAATGAGCCATATTCTTCTTGCACTTTTACAAGCTCAAGGAAAGATACTGATGTAGGTTCTCCTTAGTGCTCCAACTTGTGAACCCCACTATCAGTCTTGCTTCCCTAATAATTTTGGAAATAATATGTTTCTATGTCTTGACTTAATTAGCTCTACAGAATAGTTGAACTGGCAAAATATTAATACTTAAACAATGACGCTGCCACAATTGAGAGAGAATGAGAGAATTTTCAACTTTCTGTCTCCTCAAATTATAAATTAAACAAAATTCTGTAAGTTAGGGAAATAATAAACCCACAAACCAAATATTTTCTTTATTGTATCCTCTCATAAAAGAAAACTGTATGACTCAACTTTTCACCAATAGGAATACCATCTTCTGTCCTGGAGTCAGGTATTGTACTTCAGTGTAGAAATTATCCAAAGCTAAGGATAATAATAAGTGCTCAAGCTAGTATTTTCGTTGTTGTTTCTTTTTCTTTGATACTGATGTTCCTAACTGCAGTGTTGTTTTGTTGTTTTTGTTGTTATTTATTTGTTTGTTTTGAAACAGTAGGATATAAATGTGAATTGACAAGCACATAATGACATTTTTGGAGACAGAAAACCCCAGTTTTTTTCATATATTTCACTGAAGTAGTGTACAGGTACACAAACAGAAATACAGCACTAAAAACTACCAAAAACTCACATGGTGAAGTACTTACTTTAAAACAAGCAAACAAACAAACAAAAAAGCTGGAAGGGGAAATGAGATAAACAAGCAAAGGCAGAAACAACAGCATCACTGGAACATTCGAGATTTAAACTTTTGATAGCCATCTTAAGCTTTTCAGAGCATGAAGTAGAGGAAAATTGGCACAACACCTTTTATTTTCCTTCAGTTACATACACATTTTCATTTAGTCACAAAGTGTACGCATGTGTGGCCTGTAAACAGCACCAGCAGTGTGATTCTGATGTACAGCCTACAGTGACTATCCAAAGTAAACGTGTAGGTACAGACAATAATTCTCCAAACAGATGAACTCTAGATGACATGACTGCAGTGAAATTTGGTTCCTAAAAAAAGAATGGCAAAAATCAAAGAAAGGAAAATCTTCCAGTTGCTGAGTCTGTAATGTGGAATGTTCTAGAAGAATGAATTATATCATAATTGAATACATTAAGTAGTCTAACCTCAGGAATATAAGATATGAAGCAGACTCTGCCTGCCTGATCCAACATACCATCTAATCAGTTTTATCTGAATACCTCCAGGAAGAATAAACACCTACCTTTCAAAATATGTAAATTAGATAATATATATTTATTATCTACATTTCTATCCACAGACCCACAAACTGAATACATGCAGCATTTATTTCATGTAAATAAACATAAAATTAGATCTCACTCAGTTAAAAAATGATTGATTCATAGCTATTTTCTAAATTTTGATTTGCTTTCTCCTTAAAAAATCATCTTGACAAACTTAACTAAAATTTCACAGAAAAATCAGTACCTGCTCTGGAATGTCATCTTATTCCTCAGTTCACTCAGTGTTTGGTCTTTTTGTAAAATGATTCACTTCTGGCAAGATTTCTCTGGGAAGGCTAGTTCACAATTTGTATTTGAAAAAGGTAGTTCTCTGTGATTGCTCAGTGCTTCTTTGCTCCTGGATTCAAATCTTTCTTTTTCTGAGGTTTCCAAGATAAAACATGCAGTGTATGGAAGGTCAAGGAGTGAAAAAAATCCTAATATGCCATAATATTGAAGAACAGGCTAGAGAACAAATCAAATGAAGCAACTATAATTGTCAAGAAGTTGTTGATTTTCCACTGAGCAGGTGATTTTCCAGTACTTTTTGTGCTATAGTTTCCTTTAGCTAATACATGTGGATTATATTCAGTGTTCTGTGACACTTCAAAATAGATTTTATTTTATCCAAACTGTTGATCCATCATTCTCCTAATGATAATCAGAACAGATGATACTCCAGTGTCACAGAATATGAAAATCTGGTAGAAATATGGAATTTGCAGATACATACTATTAATAACAAAGTACTAATATTTTATTTTAGAAAAATAATTTTCAAATTAATATATATTTTTAAATATTTGTATATATATTGATCAGAAGGAAGTTAATAAATAAAACCTTTTAAAAGCAACAGAATTTAAACAAATGCTTAGGATATATTTCAGGACTGCAAATAATTAAGTTATTCTGTGTCCTTCCAAGAGAGATATTGTAGCCAGTTGTAATGAAATGGTTGGAAAACAAAACAACAAAACAAAACAAAACAAAACATATTTTTAATTAAGAAAATCAAAATATAAAGTGCTCATCTTTACCATGTTTTCTGATTTGGGACAAACTGGACCAAAGCAGGAACAGTGCCTCACCATTATGTTCCACCTTGCAAAAAATATTACCGTTTATAAATGACACTATCTAGGGCTTTGTCCTGGTTTCAGTTAGGACAGAGTTAATTTTCTTCCTAGTAGCTGGTAGAATGCTATGTTTTGGCTTAGGATGAGAAGAGTGCTGATAACACCCCGATGTTTTAATTGTTGCAGAGCAGTGCTTATACTAAGCCAAGGACGTCTCAGCTTCTTGGTCTGTCCTGCCAACGGGCAGGCTAGGGGTGCAGCAAGAGCTGGGAGCGGACAGACCCAGGACAGGTAACCCAAACTAGCCAAAGGGGTATTCTATACCATCTGACATCATGCTAAACAATATATAGGGGTGGGGTGGCTATATAGGGGGGAGGGGGGCCGGACTGCTCGGGGTTAGGCTGGGAATCGGTCAGCGGGTGGTGAGCAATTGCATTGTGCATCACTTGTGTGTACACATTATTATTAGTAGTACTATTATCATAATTGTATTATTATTATTATTATTATTATTATTATTATTATTTTCCTGTCTTATTAAACTGTCTTTATCTCAACTCATGGGCTTCACTTTCCATTTCTCTCCCCTGTTGCAGAGGGGGAGGGGGGAGGATGAGCGAATGGCTGTGTGGTGTTTAGCTGCCGGCCGGGTTAAACCACGATAGGCTTCTTGTTCTGATATATATATAAAATGACATAATTTAAAGGAGCTCATAGGAAGTCTTTTTTTCTTCAGTACTACACAGGGGTAGTAAAACACAAAACAGGGAATATATAAGTTAACTGTCAGTTACTCTGGGTCAGGAGAGGAGGAAGAAAAACTTAGATAAAGTCTTAAGAGTAAGTCTCATGAAGTAAATCAGAGCTGTTGATAATATATATGATAAAATACATGATCCTACCAATTATAGAATATACGCACAGCAACTATCTTTAATCACTACGTATCATATTTACAGAAACAGAGGTGGTAGGACAGTACTTGTGTGACATACAACCAATAGGCTAAAGCACAAGAAATAATAACTGTTTGATATTTTACTACAATGATTTATTTCTGTTTTTGAAACAGGTTTTTGTTTTAATGTCATCAATATTTAACCAGAATAAAGAAGTACTTATTCCTAGTTCTAAAATAATATAAATGTAGTAAACCTACAGGTAAAGCAAACTGATTTTTCTTTTTGATGAAGCAGTTCTCCATCAATAAAACCTCCTTTTATCTAAAACTTCATTTTCTGCAGGCATATATCAAATCGTGACAACATAATTTATAGGAAAAAAAATCACATGATATATGAACACATAGATTTTATCAACAAAATCAAAATATTTTACTCCAATACTATCAAAACTTCTCACTGCAATTTATTTTCCAAGTCTGTTGATTTATACTACATTGGATTTAGCACAATAAGGACATCAGAGATTTTGAAATTACATTAGAATGCACTGTGATCTCTTTTGAGGTGTTTAAAGGTTTTTGCTGTGATTCCAATGTCAACAAAAAACAGGGTTCAAAATACTTTTATTTTCTGTGGAATTGAATTAAAAGAATAATTATTTTTAACCGTTATTGCTTGAACTAATATTTGAACTATATTTGAACTACTAATATTTGAACAAACTTGGAGGCAAAAACAGCATCTAGAAGGCTTCTTTGCTTCCGTAATTTTATTCTGACCTTCTGAGAAATAGATGGCTGAACATGTAAAGAGCACACCATCTGGTATGGTAGTGCCAGGGACAGGACAGGAGTGTGCATATAGTTAGTTACAAACAGAAGAGGAGAAAACAGAACTTTGAGAATTGAAAAAAAATATACTTGTCCTTGACTTGACAGATGATGGGGTAAAAGAGATTGGAAAGAAATCTTTCCTTCCTGAAATGCCTTGCAGTGTCCTTAAACACTTTTATACCTCTTCTGTCCATTTCCTGTTTTCTTGACTTGAGATAACTCTCAGTTCCATGCTATGAAAGCTGTGAACTGTCTTTTAAACTTAAGAGCCTAAACTGGACAGCCGGACCATAATTTTGTAGGGCCAAAATTTGCTCCTATCTCGTGCACATGATACGTAATTTACTTTTCTTTTGCACTTTGTAGGTTTTTTTTTTTTGTTTTGTTTTGTTTTTTGTTTTTTGTTTAGCTTTTTTTTGTGTGTCTGTGTGTGTGTTTATTTTTTCTGCCTTCTTCCCCAACAGTTTTTTTTTTTTTTTTTGCACATCTTGTTTGCTTGGTAATCTTGCTTCAGTCCTTCAGATGAAGATTCAGTTAGGTTATCCCAAATGAATTGGGAATTCTTGGTGTTTAGACTTGAGAACTGTATGGATTTTCTTCTCTTTGTCATGCCCTAATAATAGCTGTTTTGCTTCCAGAAACATCTCAATTCATTTATCTTTATGAAAGACAGTAGTCTTAGGTATCTAAAAAGTTTTAGAGCCCATGAGGTTAAGCTGCAACCAAGTGGTAATTCTGAAAATTCTGACGCCTCTGAGAAGCTGCACAATGGATCCTAAAGGATTTCAGTTAAGGAATGAAGAGCTCCATTTAAGTTGAAAGCTCTTGCAACCTAAAAGCAGATGGGGAAAAAAATAATATATAATAATAATTCAAAGAAAGAAAAAAAAAAGACATTGTACAAAGTAATGTTTTTTAAAAAAATTATTTTATGTGAAGAAGTAAGAAAGTGTAGATCATGTTATTTGTCTCATTTTCATACAAAATGAATTCGAATCACTTGGGATTTCTATTAACCCCCTTGTTTCTCTGCTTTCTGTGTGATAATTAATTCAATGGGGAACTGTGGAGATCTTGTACACACAATATATGTGAACAGTTTGGCTACTAATTCAAGACTCAAAGAATAATTATGTCTAGGTTACAGCTGGGAATATCCATGACAGAAAGAAACACAGTCACCTCATGGAAATTCAATTTATTAGGTGACAAAACTGTATGAACTACAGAAGGCTAACAAATAGGCAAGAGGTATCACAGGTTATCATGACCTTCACTCCTTTGCCTTTAAGGGCCCAATCAACATGCCTTTCTAATAATGTGTCTTCAGATGAAGAGACTGAGTTCTCCAGTATCCTTCAGAACACTATGAGGAACACTATGATGTAACAAGGCTGAGCTGCCCTTTTCAATTTATTCTTGAAATCAAATAAGAAACAGTATTTGGAGTTTTGCAGGACATGTAGAGATAGATAATGATCCATAAACTAGCTGCAGTCTGCAGAGGCAGTGGGGATATCTTTGATTTTTTTCCTTGAATGTATTTATGCACAGTGTTCTACAGGATTTGGCCAGAGGTAGGAAGGAAAATGGATCAACTGTCTGTCCCTCAGAAGAGGTTTGAGAAGTGTATACTCCTTGAGCAGTCCCTACTGAAGGAACAGCCTGAAGGTGGGTGTCTTAGCCAAACTTTAGAATTAATAAATCAAAAGGCAATGAAAATGCTATCAGTGGCCCTAGGGAATGTAACACAGTACATATTATTTATTTATTTATTTTTCCTGTACCAAGCAGTAAACTCCCATTTACCAAGTAAAGAATGCTGTAGTAACTCTCCAGATGCCTTTGCTTCAGCCAGACCTTCCTTACTCAGTCACTTCCCCATGTCCCTTGCCGATTACCCATTCACCGTGTGACTTAACTTTGCATTTGTACTTTGAACCAGATTTTTCTTTTACTGTTTCCTGAAAGAATGTTTTCTTACCACTTTATTAAAGTATATAAACAAATGTTATACATAAGAGCTTCTTTTGTTTTGCAAAACAAGTTTTAATATATCTTGTATTAGCAGAGGTTCAAAAACTAGATGTGGGTTCCTTTTGCATATTGCAGTAACTCTTTAGAAAGCTTTAGTGAAAATCCTTAATTATAAAATGCAATATATTACTAGTTACATTAAATGTTCATAAGTATTGTAAACATAATTAAGCTAAGATATGAACATGCATTATATTCAATTCTTGATTATTCACAAAATTCATCAACAGTTTCTATAAATATGCAGGCTTCAGAGTAGTTTTGTAGCAGGCCTTTGCTAGTGTGTTCACAGTATGAGACAGGAAAAACCTTAGTTCTGTAATAAAAGTTGTGATTTAAAGAAGTATTAAATAATATCTAGGTACTGTCTGGAATATTTTGTTACTTTTAATGTACTAACCTTACAGTCCCATACACAGTAGACTATATCCAGTGGTAACTGTAGAATATATTAATTAATCACTGTTAGCCCTCTCTTGGTCACCTTTTGGTGTCTTAAGTTAGAATTCATCATTATGGGAAATTCAACCTTGTACTTTGATAGATTTATAATTAATTTGATCGATTCAGTATCTTCATGTCAGTTCTCTGCAACCATGTGATATGTATAAGATGCAGAATATATTGAGGCATGGTGTATTAATTATGGAAAGAAAAAAATATATATATCTTTAGGTCAGATCAAGTTTAGCAGGTGGTACCTTAAGCCTTTCCATCAAGCCTAGTTCAGGTAAAAGAAAAGTTGCAAACTTGTAAGTTAAACAGAATTAAGAAATAATATTAATTTAGCAGGAAAGACTTGATGTATATGTGTGGAGAAAACTAAAGGTGTGGGAGGTGGACCTCTACACACACTGATGTGACAATACAAAGTTCTGGAATGTACAGTCAGCTTGAAAGGGAGAGTTAGAGTTACAAGCCAGATTCAGCTTGGAAGAAATATACTTTTACTATGCAACCCTACACTAAAATAACAAACCTTTCCTCCCCAGACTGCAGTGGTTGTGCAGCTATACTGGCTCTGATCTTTGCAAGCCTTGGAAGCTCTGCACTGTGCTCAACTATGTGGTATACATTTACCCTAAGTGTTTGATTATCAGACAATTATATGTACCTGCACTTTCAGTACAGTTCAAAGACAATTTATATGTATATTCTGTACTGCATCAGAGGCATTCCTGATAAAGACAAAATAAGGCAAAAGTACTTTTCAGATTTGACTGTAATCATTTTGACTTTATTTTCAGAAACTTGAATTTTAATGAAATGAACTTTTGTGTCACACCACAAGATACCACCTAGAAACTGTAAATCTGTATTAATGAAGGACTGGTACATTTCATTTCTGGTTAATTTCTTTAGGGATTTTTGTTTGATTTGTTTTTTATTGCATTGAGACTTTTATTTTTATTTAATTATTTATTTATTTTTTGCTAGGCAATGACAGTTGTTTACATAGTTACCATTATAAGCTAGGCAGAAGCTGATATACAGCCACAGCAGTATGATTTCTAAGCATTTTTCCTCTTACTTGAACACATTTGTATAAAAACGAACATGTTAGGCTTATGATAAAAATCATTGCTTCTATTTCTGTTACTTACTGATGTTGTGCAAAGAGGAAAGGATCAGGCTTATGTTTGCTATGACCTGTTATCTCTCCAAGACTTAAATTCTACACTGTATGTTTAGACACAATGGAGTTTGCACCAGGTGTTGTTTCTGGGAATGCATAGCACATGCAGAAAGCCAACTGCTGGAGGCCCTTGGGTCAATTTTGCCAGGGGTTGCTTTGGATAGTGACCCGGTGAGTGACTTTCAGTGAGGATATTAAGTTCATTGCTGATGTTCCTGAGTGTGTACCACAGGACTCTCAAGGATAAATAAAAGGCAAATTCACACTAAAAAGGACCCCTCCAGACCATCAAATTGATAATATCTATAAAGTTTACCACCTATAAATCACAGAATCACACAGAATCACAGAATTTCTAGGTTGGAAGAGACCTCAAGACCATCGAGTCCAACGTCTGACCTAACACTAACAGTCCCCACTAAACCATATCCCTAAGCTCTACATCTAAACGTCTTTTAAAGACTTCCAGGGATGGTGACTCCACCACTTCCCTGGGCAGCCTGTTCCAATGTCTAACAACCCTTTCGGTAAAGAAGTTCTTCCTAACATCTAACCTAATAAATTTTCATTTCAACCTAATAAAGTTTCATTTCTAGCCCAAATTAATGACAGTGGTTAGAATAAATAATGCATATGCACGGCGATATGTATGTATCGTTCTTTCTTCATTTCTCCATTCCTGTAAAATTGATGTTTGTCAACATTTTCAATTTATTCTAGATTTTGTTGTTGTTCTTGACACAGTAGGTCAACAGCATAAAACAAAAAAAAAAAGAAAAAGAAAGAAAAAGTCTATGAATTGTTGCTCTTTGCTGCATTACACCCTCTGCTGCCCTATAGTTTTGTTACAGAGAGGAGCATGCTACAAGACTGCATAGATCTTAGAATCATCTAGACTTCCCTTTATGAGTATAACCCATTTGGAGTCTGAGTGCTTCAGCCAGACATTCTGAACTGAGCTTATTTACTCAGTCACTCTGTTGATCTCCTACCCAATTTTCCACTTCTCAGAGGAATTACATGTGCTTTAGCTTTGCATTTAACATTTAGATATTTCAAGTTTCAATGACTTTGGACTGAGTTGGTGGCTTTTCAGAGACAAAGAGTATTTCAGAGACACTTTAAATGGTAGCGTTCTGCAACCTTTTACTTCCACAGTTTGGGAGGAGAGGAAAAGACACTCTGGAACTCTTTAGAACCCACAAGTAAATCTCACTTGTGAGACATTAAGAAAAAGCAATTTAACTGGAGCCAGGGATTCCATTTTATCCCTCACACAGGTCTTTTGGTTTCTGCTTACCTAAACCATCTGAAGCTTTCATTCTGTTTCATGTTAATAACATCAACAACAACAAAAATAGTACAAATGAATAAAGAGTGACCAAAACACACTGAGATAACTGTGCTGTGACAAGGATTTGGGGACCAGATGGCAGTGTGGCCTGAATGGGCAAGATCAATCGCTTTTGATCTTCAGCAGTACTTTATTTCCAGAGTGCTGTGCTGTTTTGGATAATTAATATTATATTATTCATGAAATATAGCAAATTTAAATGAAATCCAAAGTTAATAAATGGTTATTACTATAGTAGAGATCTTAACAAGATTTTCAGCTCAATTAAATCATCTCAGAGACATGAAGACAGTTTGAAACCGTAAGTCTGAGTAGTCTGACAGCCTCTGCTCCCTGCATACTCTGAGCACATCCATTTGCTTCTTACACAAAAAAAGTACAGGACTTCCAAGGTACATTGAGAAAAGTTAAAACCCCTAACAAATTGGAAAGAAACCTCTTTTGCAAAGGGTTTATATACCTTCCCATTTCCCTTGGTCTGCTGCATTCCTCACCCCCTATTCCTGACCCCAGAAGTCAGTTCTGGAAGAAGACTGTAGGAATAAGGCTTCCCTTGAATTCCTGGAAAAGGCTGTCTTTGCTTTACACTATGCACAGAGAAAGCAAAAGAAATACTGCATACCCCCTCAAGGTACCTAACATTTATTTACAAATGGTAGGATTTTTGATGTTTAAAATATAATTTCTGTGCAATTCAGTCTATCCATACACAATGTAATCCACCTTATCTGTAAGACTTGCATGTGCACACAAGATGATCTAACTTTTTCAAGACTACTATTTTAAATTCCACTTTCTCAGAAAAAAAATGGTGCTATGTAAAAGCCACTGGGATTTGATATCAAATAGTCTATGGTTCTAAGAAGAATCAACGGACCTCTAGAAAATTGCTTATTTTTCTCTTCCCAGATTCCTTTTTTTCAATAAGCTTTTTTCTAGATTTACTCTACTGAATCTGCATACTCTAACTTTCAAAACAATCCAACCAAATGTCCATGCTTTTGAGCATTAGTCAACCTTGATGATGAAAGCACTGAGTCCTCACTGTAGGAGACTGATATGCTTCTTTCTCAGGGACAGAGAGAGAGGGACATAGACAACACAAATATAGTAAGATTGAGACGGCTGAAGTGGTCGAAGAACAATCAGTACTAGATAAATATCCTAATAACTCGACTTCCAAACGTACCCGAAGCAGAAACGTGCAGAGAAGACGTCCAAAACTCCACTAGGTGGAGCTAAAAAACTAGCCCTAGCGTCGGTGAGCTTCATGGGGTTCTGCTCCTGCCAGCTATAGGTCTATAAGAGCTTTGTCCTGCTGAGCCCATTTGAAGGACCCTAAAGCAGCTTCTTGGCTAACCCAGCTCAGCTGCTCGAGACACAGCACATGCAGCCTGAGGCTTTTCTTAGATCTAGTATCTGGTCAGAAAGCTTGACACTTGTTTTGGTTTTGTTTGTTTCATTTTGATGTTTTTGTTTTTACTTCATTTTGTTAAAAACAAAACAAAACAAAACAACAACAACAACAACAAAAACACAACAAAAAAACATAGTTAATTTACTTTGGCAAATATCATGGAATGAACTTTTATACAAAATGGAGGATAATTTCTAGAGGAAATTCCAAGAAAAACTGTATCTAAAAATTCATAAAGTTTAGGTCCACTGAGTTTGTCTATAGACAATGCTATGTTGTCTGTTTTTAATATTGCAATATCTGCAGAATTACTTGCTGGGATTGGAGCCTCACTGTACAAACACTGTATAGACAAGAATTGATTGGTGAGCATTTGCTTTAGGAAAAGAAAGAAAGAAAGAAACAAACAAAAACACTTATTTTTCAGGTTGTAAGCATTAGAAAAGACCAAGAGGAGAGTGATATATTTAAGGGTGACAGCAGGTTTTGAGTAACAACTACCATTGACATGGGACACATCACTTCTGAGAAGCCACTGATGCTATTGTACCATCTACTGATTGTGCTGCTACTTCAAATAAGGCTGCATGAAGGCTGGCTAAATTATTTTTGAAATACCATCTTGGAGGTAGTTTTCCTTTCTTAAGGTCCCAAGCGGTAAAAGCAATTGAAGTAATAATAACACAGTCAAATAGATGTAATTTGAAGGCAAATAGGCTGGAAAACTGATAGATTTCTCTCCTAAACAACAGCAGATAGTAAGAGAGGAAAAGGAAGAAAGGAAGAAAAGGAAAAAAAGGAAGTGAGATAAGGGTGTAATAAAGAGTACTAAATCAAGTGACATAACATGTAATTGCAAATCATAGACCAGTGAGATAAAATCAGAGATGAATTTTCTAGAAACTAAGTGCTGAAATTATTCTTTCTTTCACAAATGTTTTGTCATTTTTCCAATATCCTCTTATAAAACCAAAACATGAAGTTAAAAAAGGAAATGGGTGAAATTTTCAGAAGTTCTTAACTCATTCATAACCACAATTTTTGCTGCAAATTCCTGTGATATATGCTACCAAATTGTTAAGAATGTTGAAAATTCAAATATTTTTAATACTCAAGTCTATGGGATATTTCTTATGTAAGAAATGTTCATTTTCCCACATATCTTCTTTTCCTTTTATTTATTTTTACCTTTTTTTTTCCTTCTACCGGTCTTTCAGAGATTTTCTCATTATTACTTCTTTGCAGACTTTATTTGAATGTATTTAGAAAATCATTTTATTTAGAAAAGAAATAATATTTATTTGGGGAGTTCTTAAACATTTCATGTCCTCTTATGATGATGAGAAGAAGAAGATACACAGTGCTGATTTGGACATCCTATGTGCCACTGTCTTACCAAAACACTGACTACATTACATAGTGGGTAGAGGCTGAGTCCTCTGGAAAGAATACAAGTTTTATATGCAACAGAATTTTAAAGAATTTAATGTAGCTGGACATAAAATTGCCACTCCAAAATCCTAATGAGCCACAAGTTTAATAGCCAGAGTGGGCTAACATTCTCTCTAGTTCTTCTTTCTGAAACATCTCTATAAAAATGTGGAATTTGATTGTAACAAGTAGCATTTTAAAAGATTACTTTCCATTTTCAGAAACACTAGATGTAGCATTTCTATTAGTAAATTAGAGACGTGATCTGTTTTCTTTGAAATCAGTGGGAAGAATGATTTTAATGACAACAAAAATCTCTTGAGAATTAGATGCTCTTCCAGTGCTTGACTGAAGGCTTTAGCAACTATGTGAACATCTGTGTAAATAAAAATCAAATCAGAAGAAAATTCACAGGCTATTCTAAATAAATATAAGAAAGTAAAATTCTTTTGTGGTATAGGTTAAAAGTTGCTTTTACTATCTTACGTCAAGTCAGAAAGGAAAAAATATACTTGCACCAACAAGTGTTCTGTATCATACTTACGATCCTTTGACTTGTAGAGGAAGGGATTATTTGGGATTCAAATTATTTATTTCACTTCTACCCAGACTCCCATAGCACAACAGAGATATCAGCTCATATGAGTTAGCATATTACCTAATAACAGTCTAGATTAACAGTCTAGATTTCTTTTTTTCTGACTACTCAAATCCCATTGTGTTTTGCTGTGATGGTGTAAGTATAAAGCAGTAGCATTCTTAACTTGTGGTGTTAAAGCTGCAGGCAGTGTAAGGGTGAAAAGTTAAAGAATACTAAGGTGAAAGCCAAACATTACTACCAGTGCCTTACAGTCTTGTGTTTTAATGACAAGAGGTATGGAGTTACTGACAATTTTGCTAAATGAAATCAAGAAAGAAGAGAAAGCAGGTTGTGAAGTCAAGAATACTACAGACAACCTGTTGAGCTCTGGAGAGTAATGTGACAAATACAAGGTCTGTGGAAAAAAGACTTTGCCAGATACTGTGATCACAGCTTCTGCCCAGGGAAGCTTGAAAGCTACATTGCTAACTAGGCAAGAAATTGTATTGACCTTTTCACTGTATTACAAGCAGATGTAAGTGATTGCTATTGAAATTGATTTTGGTAGCATCACAGAAGACTTGTTTCTGTTTTTCATTGTGTGTTTGTCCTTTTAACAGTTTGAACTCATCTTAGTCTTGTGTAACAATATACCTTTGCTAAAACTGATTAAACTGTATTGATTAATCATGACCTTAAACCTATATACAGAAAAGCAAACCAAAATAATCTCTTCTGAAAAAATAGCACAAGGTTTGTATGCTCACTTATACTTGGACTTTCTCACTTCAGCACTTAAATTCCACAACATGCTTTCAGAAAAAAAAAAAAAAAAAAAAAAAAAAAGATAGGAAAATGCCTCAGTGTAAAATTTATCATCACGCTTTTAATATGATCATGAAGCAATTCTTAAATAAAATAAAATAAAATAAAATAAAATAAAATAAAATAAAATAAAATAAAATAAAATAAAATAAAAGGTATTATGCCCTTAAAACTCCTAAAAGAAGGCCTAAACATATTTTTTACTGCAAATTATGCAGACAAGGCTAGCTTACCGTAGAAACAAGTAGCAGCAGAACTGGGAAACTTGATTGATGTTAAATGTACTTACTGCACATGGTTCTACTATATTAAGTGCTATGACAGCCCAATGACATATATATATGAATTGCAATTTCTTTTAAAAAGAATGAATCAGAACACTTTTATAATATTATATTATAAGTTTATAAATATATAAAATATATGTATATATAATTATAATTATAATTATAATTATAATTATAATATATAATATATAATATATAATATATAATATATAATATATAATATATAATATATAATATATAACAATATTGTTCTTGCTTTTAATATGGCAACAAAGTACAAATGATGATGAAATTTAATTGAACATCTGCCTTTCTTTTGTATTTTATGTGTAACAGGATGAAGAAGAAAAATACATCAGGGAAACCCCATGAAAGCTCCACAGTTTAAAGCCTTCTTGTGAGATTATTCAGATCTCACAATTAAAAAATCTGTCAGATGCAGATCTCCTGTATAGCACAGTTATTTAATCTGCTTTTCTCAAGATTACCTACAGCAGTTTGAGAACTAAAGGAAAGTTCTAATTTTTTTTTTTTTTGCATTATTAAGAGATAAGGTGTAACACGATATTGAATGAGTATTTCTAAGACTCTGTTGCTATTCAACTATTGTAATTATGCCAGATTATGATGTGGAATCATCTATTATCATATATATAATTCACAATGTTACATCCAGAAAGAAAAATAATTCTGCTTAAAAAAAAGTATGGTGTGGCATAGCAGTAGCTCATGATAAAACCTGCATATGGACTTTGCCACCAGCAGAAGAGAGAAATTCTTGTATTATGTTCTAGTAGTGACTTAGTGGTAGTAGTTCACCAAATGAATAACATTATCTGATGTCTAATAAGTTTTACTAAATGTTACAATGCTGTAGGATTCGTTAAAATGTTCTCATATCAGAGGATACCTGGTATACTTCCACAGTGAAATACATGCCTCTGCAAACACAGCTATGTGGCAAGAAAAGGCAATAGCACTGAGAGGAAAAAGAAAGGAAGTATTTTGTCATCTTGAAAAAATGTATATATATATACAACAGTGTTAATTTTTATCATTGGTTTCCAGTGAGATCTTGCCTGTTCCTGTCCCTAAAACTATTTGATTTGACAAGGAAAGTCATCATAGTCCTAAATTGCAATAACAGAATAGACACGTTGGGCATTAGGGACAGAATAATTTATAAATCATCTGCAGTAAGAGCTTATAAGCAACTACTGCCAACGCTACTTAATTTTCAGTGATGAGAGATGATGACAACTGCTGCATCAGCTCTAGGGTGAAATTCCCTAAAGCGTTCTTTTCAGAAGCACCGGGAGGAAAAAAAATCCATGTCAATGGCAAATAAAAAAGAGTTGAT
Source organism: Netta rufina (assembly GCF_964035555.1). Classification (NCBI taxonomy): domain Eukaryota; kingdom Metazoa; phylum Chordata; class Aves; order Anseriformes; family Anatidae; genus Netta; species Netta rufina. The sequence continues at coordinate 143,199,403 of NC_140124.1, read as the reverse complement.
ACTTCTCTCCACTGTAATAATAATAATAATAATAATAAAATGTTCTCATTAATTGCAGCACAAATCATAAACAGGCTCTTCAAGTTTGATTTTGCTGATGTTTCAGCAGAAGATAGAAAATTCAAAATCACAGTTTATAAATAGATAGGCAAAAAGTGTGTGTAATGCTGACTCTATTAAGTCAAATGATTCCATGGGACTTGCATTATATCTTGTATCTGTTATATATTTTTACCTGTACCAAAGAGTTGGCTTATGCTAAGCAAACTTAAAAAAAAAAAAAAAAAAAAAAAGACACATGACTCCCTATGTATAGGGAGGATATTTCAAGGTTCATATTAAAATACTCCCAGGTAGATTGCTTTCCTTAATCTGAGCACATTAACTTGAATATAGCAACTGTAACGCAGTTTTGATAGTAATACAGAAAACAAAAAAAATATATATATTTGTCTTGCCAAACTAGTAAAACCGTCAGATGAGATCAGGTTAATACTGAATATGTTCCAGTAAATGATTGTCTGCCTAAGGTAATACATAGATGAATTAGATACAGGCATCAGAAATATCAAATTGTCACCGAAACACAGGAGAACTGTGCCTTCCCTTGAAAACAACCTTTTATGAGATATAAACATAAACACAGAAAGGCAAGTCTGAGGGTAGGTTTTCATCAAGTTATAGCTTTTGTACATAAAAAAATAAAAATTACAATACAAATTTTGCAACATTATAACTCTATTTTGCATCATTTTTAAGTAATTACCTGTCTGTGCTAAATCATGAGCCTAAAAATGCATGCACCGTTATCAGTATAAATATTCACTTTCTTTCTTGATACACAATTTCATTTGTAAAAGAAAGAAGACTTTCTGTAGTAAATTTGGGGAAACTGTGTAATAAAAGTATCCTTTTATTAACATACATACAATGGGATGCTAAAAGAAGCAATCTTGATTTTTATGAAGAGCAAATATATTATCTATTTTAAAAGGCCATTATAAAACTCACTGCTCATGTTGATTTCTTCCTCTAGATCCTTCTGTTTCTGTAGTCAATGGAATTTTTATCTGTAACACAAAGGGAAGTGTTTGTATTACTATAAAACTGATTAGAGATGATAGAAAGAGAAGAAACATCAGAAAGTATGGGAAAAAAAAAAAAAGAAGAAGAAGGAGAAGCCTTAAATAATGAAATAATGATTCAGACTTAAGAGTACTCCTTAAGATATTATTCAGGCTGCAGTTTATTGTTTTGTTTTGTTTTGTTTTGTTTTGTTTTGTTTTGTTTTGTTTTGTTTTGTGTTTGTTTGTTTGTTTCTCTCCATGCTGTCTGCCATAATTTAAAAAACAATTTTCCATTGGATTTGGAAAGATACATTGAAAATTCAAATGGTGTAGATTCCTATCCAACATCCATTGCAATCAACTGGAATACTCATAGTGTTTTATGTGGCCATTGAATAAGGTTGTAATTACCGAATAAATCAGCAAGACAACATATGTGTTGAAGTCTACAGCAATCAGGTTGACCATATCACTGGACTTCATTCTGCGACACTCAAGCGAATCAGTAGTTAAGCAATTTCCTACTTCTTTTTCATGGAATTAAGTTCTATCTTTCTATCTTCACAACCCCTCTGGAAGGGAATTATTCTCCATATACTTTTCTACAGATCAGAATTCTTTTATGATTTTTTTTTCTTTCAATGAAAGAATGAAATCTGGCACATTGGATTCCCTGAAATTATTGTGATTTTATTTTTAACTCTTGAAGCAAAGCAAAGCAAAACAAACCAAAACAAAACGTTTTTGTTTGGACACCAGGAAAAACATCCAAATCATTATAATTCATCCGTAGTAGGATAGGTAGGATAGAAGACTCAAATTCTACCAAGTTTCACATAGCAACAGTAAGTGAAGGCTAGAGTTCTTGCAATGTTCAACTAAGAATAGCAGCACTTTCATAAATGACTCTAAAATAAATATTCTATTAACTCTAATCTAGAAATTAGGTAGATATGGACAACTTTATGCAAGTTCACAAAGAACAAAGAACAAACTAAGCATACCATAGGCTTCTCATGATTCATCAGCAAAATGGTTAGTATCCATTTCCACAGAATGTAGAAAACTGATGCTTTTCCCTTATGTCCAAAGGGATGCATATCACTTCTCTGACATGTGTTGTTCATCCGCTAGTGTTCTTTTGAGATCTGATTCTCTCAGTTCCTCTTGACAGAGTGATTAATTTGGTTTGTAATGTTTAAATATTCATGTAGAAAAAAAAATAAAGAAATATAAGCCTGTAGTTTTAGGCAGTTACTTGATCCAATGGGAACTTTAAATTGAAAATCAGTGATAGATAAGTATATTTTCTGTGACTAAACTAATGGACAACTCAGTGAGAGAAAAAATATTTAATTTTTAGTTAAACATAAAATTTTGTTCAATAGCTTTTTCGTACTTTTTTTTCCCTCCCTTCCTTCCTTCCTTCCTTCCTTCCTTCCTTCCTTCCTTCCTTCCTTCCTTCCTTCCTTCCTTCCTTCCTTCCTTCCTTCCTTCCTTCCTTCCTTCCTTTTTTTTTTATATTCAAAGATCCATCTCCTAGATAAAGAACATGTTTGTCTCATACATCTTTTATAAACAAAACAAAAACAAAAATCTATTATTGCTTCTGAAAATGGTGTAGGACTTCTACCAAAGGAAGGTAGGGAAGTAAGTCAGTTGTCAATTTCCTCTTTTTGTTCTTTGTTTTGAATAATTAAAAAGCATTCTATCAATTGCAATACTTAAAAAGAAAATAATTGATTGAAAGTCCTCTGCCTGAGAAAAAATTGCTCTGAATATGATAACATCATTATAGAAATTCCTGATGTCTAAAACTGTCTGTGAATGACAGTTCAGCATAATACTTACAATCTTTCCTTGTTTCCAATGAATTAGAAAGGCAACTCTGTGGCTGAAATAGGACTCTTGAAGGTTGAAACCCACAAGAGGTTTAGCTTGATCAGTTATTGAGGATGGTATTTCTTAAACAAAATTTAAGATCATTTTAGCATGTAATAAATTCAAGTGTCTAAAAAAAAAAAAAAAAGTGAAATGAAAGATTTTGTTTCTGGTGTTCAATGCATGTATGGATGTAATGCACTGCTGGTAAAACCTTGGGAAGTGTTAACACACTTTTAAATAAAGCATGCCAATAGTAATATGCTCTGAAGCTCTGACACAGCATTACACACTGTTTGTTCCTGCTCTTTGCAGGATGCATTCCTCTGGTATGCAGAAGAAATAACTCTTCATGATATGGGCCTGAAATGCATTCCTAGTATACATTCCCCAGTACATGCTCCAATTACATTTCTCAGACTAAGAGTAACAGAAAAGTGATACAGTAATAAAACAAGGCTTTTATTGCACTCATTCAAATATACATCCACTGTCACTGATGTAAATGAGTTGAGTAAGCCCAAGTGGAAATATTTAGGCTTGGTGCAGTGTTAAATATGAACAAGAAAAATTCGTCTTTGCACATCCCTCATTTTCAGACTAGTGCTGGCTCTTTTACTTTTTTCCTACCCTGTTGAGAAACACTTCATTAAGTTAGAATTAAAATGGTAAACATTTCAATTTAATCAAAATCAAAAGTATATAAAAGTACCTGAAAGCTAGGACATTTAACAATCCACATCACTTATTGTTTTCCTTGTTTCTGCCAGACTGCTTCATGGGGGAATTCAACCACCCCAGTATCAGCTGAAGGGAGTTCACAGCAGGACATGATCTGGGAGATTCTGGAGATCATTGATAACAACTTCTTGACACAAGTGATAGAGGAACAAATGAGGAGAAATGCTCTCCTGGACTTCATATTCACAAACAAGACAAGACTCAATGAGGATCTAAAGGCTGAAGACAGTCTTGGCTGCAGGGACCATTAGACAATGGAGTTCAGGATCCTTATAGGAGGGAGCATGGAAAAAAAAACAAAACAAAAAAAAACAAGATGATCATGATGATCACAGCAGACTTCAGGAGAGCAGACTTTGCTCTTCAAAGATGTGTTTGGAGATGTCTGATTGGGATAAGGCCACGGAAGGAAGCATGGCCCAAGAAAGCTGGTTGATATTGAAGGGTCAGCTCCTCCAAGCTCAAGAACTGTACATCCCACTGAGTAGGAAGTCAGGCAAAATTGCCATGAGGCCTGCATGGATGAACAAGGAACTTGTGGACCAACTCAAACACAAAAAGGAAGCATACTGAAAGGTGGAAGCTGTGACAGGAAATGTGGCAAGATCAAAGAGGCATTGTCCAAGCATGCAGAGATGAAATTAAGGAAGCCAAAGATGAAATGGAATTGAATCTGGCAAGGGATGTGAAGGTTAGGAATGGTTTCCATAAGTTGACAAAAAGAAGACCAGGAGAAATGTAGGCCAGCTGACAAATGGGATAAGGGATCTAGCAACACAGGAAATGCAACAGGCTAAGGTACTGATGCATTCTTCACCTCAGTCTATGCAAGCAAAACCATCCTTCAAGAATCCTGGGTCCAAGAGACTATGTGGAAAGGCTGGAACATAGATGTTAGATGAATATTATTTTAAGAATACTTAAGCAAACTGGACATAAATAAGTCCATGGGCCCTGATGTGATGCACCATTGAGTGCTGAGGGAGCTGTCAGATGTCATTGTAAGGCCACTCTCAACAGTCTTTGAATGATCATGATGATTGGGAGAGACGTTTGAGGAGTGGAGGAAAGCAAATGTCACTCCTACCTTCAAAAATGGCAGGAAGGAGGACCCAGGGAACAACAGGCTGGTCTGCTTCACCTTGATTACTGAGAAGGTGATATAGTGCCTTTATAGTTGTCACTTGTGTAATGCTTTGGTGCTGAAGAATCTGGTGGTGAACCAGGAACTTAGAGGCTAAAGAGAACACTACATTTTATTATTTTATTTTATTTTGTTTTATTTTATTTTATTTTATTTTATTTTATTTTATTTTATTTTATTTTATTTTATTTACCTACCCTGAGGCACAGAACATCTTCCAGTGACCTGTCACCACTTGTGGTGTTTAGTTGGAGAACAGAGGTTGGTCTGCTAGCATAGAATAGCTGAGGATAGTAGCTTTGGAGTCAGTAGACTTTAGCCCCTGCTCAAAGCATGAGCAACTAGACTAGGTTACTCAGGGCTGTATCCACATTGGTTTTGAATATCTCCAAGAAGAGACTCCACAGCCTTTTTGGGCAAACTATTCCAGTGTTCAATCACCCTAACAGTAAAATAATGTTTAAGTGTAATTTCCCTTGTTTTAGACATCTGTGTAATTCCAGATGATGTATTTCAATTTACACACTTTGAATATCTCACCGTAAGAAGAACTCAAGACATCCTGAATAATTTGAGCAATATTAGGAGAGAGAATTGAATGAAATGAAGAATTAACCTGTTACTCAGACTGTAAGCAAGACCATATGAGGCATCAGGTACTTCTGACTTGGATCTCTTTTCCCTCCAGTCATTCTTCTTACCCTGGAACTACCTTTCTTTTTACCAGTTTCTTCCAAGGACCAGAAAAACAAACAAACAAACAAACAAACAAACAACAACAAAAAAAACCTCTTCTTGTTCAGAAGCTACACCAATGTCAGCAGTTCCATTGCTGACTGGGCATATTCAGTGACTCTCTTACCCTTACCCTCACTATCTGTTTTTAAACCTATGAAACTCTGGTTTTCATTCACTGGATGTCTACCTCTTTTAGCCAAAGAAGAGGTTTGGTTTTGGAAGACCATGTTCAGCTGATGATCTGAAATTATCCCCACATCCTCTAGAAATCTTTCACCTTGTGAATGGTCCCATACAATTTTTTCTTATATAACTGAACTATATATGCCCACAGTAAAATATGCATTAGCTGTTGTTTTTACAAAGCAATGCACAACAGCTATGTTGGTGAATTGTAATGTTTACTGCTTGTCAGTTCTTTACAGCATCTGAATGACTTGAACCAAAAGTAGTTCTGGGATCCCACCAGAAATGACATTCAATAAGTGACAATTCTGTATTTAGGATTATTTATGTACATACTTATTTATGTATGTGTCTTGGAATTTTGTTGAGAATTCCATTGTTGCATCAATACTGCATTTTATGTAGACATAAAATCGTCTACATCCATTTAAATCTAGACAAATTATTTAGTCGAGGTAACAAAGGTAGCTTCTTGTCTCCTTTGCATATACAGCAATTACTGAAAGAAATGTGAAACTTGTTTTTTCTACCTTAAGAGTGGATAAAGAGAAGAGAATCATTTCCACTTCTGTTATTGGCACCCTTTCTTGTAAAAGAGCAATCTGGCTTTCATCCATATTTATAATACAGGTTGTTACAAAGTAAGACCTTGGCACCAGTTCTTTCTCTCATAAGTGCAGTCTGATTGCAGCACAACCTTTTAAAATAAATCCATTCCTTAATTAAACAAGCAAACAAATGAATCTTTCTCATTTTCCTTCTTGACATTATGTTCCGTACAACCCCCCCGTCTTTCCTCAATCAGGAAAGTACAAGGTACTCTCACAGAAAAATCTACGAGACAGAAAGCAACATGATTACAGACCTTAATGTCATTCATCAGTGTTATTCACACTTCACAACTATTTTGTTGCTCTTTTAAAAGGTTCTTGAACTTCTATGCGTTACTCAGTTAATATGTGAAAGCTTATTAGTGGGCATAGTTTGGATCTCTATACAAAATGCAGACGGTTGGCCAGATGCTATGGGCAGTCCTCAAGATATAAAAAGTACAAAGGTAGATTAAACAAAAGCAGGAGACAACATACAAATATAAGTTTAATTGCAGTCACTTATTTTTCAGTCTGCTTTATCATGAGTCCACATATGCTCTGAAGTATAAGCTGTGACCCAGGTTCTGCAGAGAACTTAACCATCTGCTTAACTTTCAACACTCAAGTTGGCACACTGACTAAAAAAAGTCTTATATTTAAAGAAATTATTTAGTATTTTATGACTGAGCTCTACAGTGTTTTTCAGATGTCATAATCTCTGTGCTGTTTAAACTTCAACTGGCTTTACATTGGAAAATAGTTTTTGACATACTTTATAGACCACAAAAGAAAAAAGAAAAACAAACAAACTTTTTTTTTGGTATAATGTGTTCAGTCAGGCTGACACTGATTGACTGGGAAAATAATTATTCACTTTGCTGTGCTTTTTTAGGTGTCTACATGTTTTATGAAGAACGATATACAGAGCCTTTATTCAGATTTTGGCAAATTATTTAATTTCCAGAATTCAATGGAAGGCATGTATAGACAGATGATCAGCTTCTGGATAGATAGACTGTGATTCAAGTACATACTGAAATACCTGCAACAAGTGAGTACACGTGTAGTGAATGTCTAAAATCCTGTTATTTTCTATTTATTTGGACAGTACATTCAGAAGAGCACGGAGATCAATTTAGCTGAACTTACAGGCTGGCCAAATGAGTAGGCTTACAAGTGCTGTTGAATTCATTGTCTAAAAACAGGATTTGGGGAATTTTAGCTTACTTATAGACACCTACATATGCATACATTAAATTTAAGGTTCCTCATCTCAAACTGAAAATTTTAAATTTTCACCTTTAAATTTTCACCTTTAAATCTAGGAGATATGAATCCCACTCTAAATCTCTGTGTCTAAAGATAAAACTAAACAATACGCTTTATCTGTAGCCAAACAAACAAAAAAACAAACATTAAAAAAATCACAGTGCTTAGAAATTGAGGCTAAGCAGATTAATTACAGTAACAAAATAATCATTATTTTTTAAGTTATGAGATAATTATCTACTAGGATAGCTTACAGAAAATTCTGATTGTGCATTGAAGGCAATACTAAAACCTGGATTGATTGTTTCTCTAGTTCACCCTATCAATTGCCTATCAAATCCTAGTTTTTACTGGAGATCACATTTGATATCCCTTATAATCTATGATATGTGACCTATCATTGGCTTCACAGGTTTGTCTCAGTAGAGTTTAGTAGAGTTTAATGGGTTAACTAACCCATTAAAACCCAGTTTTTAAAATGGGGTTACTTGCTTTGTTTTACTTTTATATATAAATACATTAGATGATACTGTGAGTTTAAAATGTAGATTTCTTAATGGCTTTAAAGAATAACCCACGATAACTATATCTATTTCAGGAAATCCAATAAGCACTTTCTCATAGTATATGGGACAACAGGGCTTTAATTTTAAGTATAGATCAGAGCCATTGTGCAGTTCCAGGATAGAACTTAATGTTGTTAATTAAGCAATCAATTGCAAAAGCTTTTAGCAGTCATATAATAAATCCATTAAGTCAAAATGAACTCTGTAACTGTCCCTGAACTTTTTGTTCAGCTGGGTAGTGTTTTTTTGTTGTTGTTGTTGTTGTTGCTTTTGTTGTTTTTTAATTCCCCTTTTGGAAGTGACTGATGTTCTGAAGAAGAATTAGTAAAGGCTATCAAATTAACTGTCAGAATATTAGAAAGGTCGAAGAGTTTTATAATTTGTACCAATCATTCCCAGACTATATGGAATATAGTCTATCTGGACTATCTCTTTTTATAACTAATGTGTCAAGCACAATGTAAATCACAGCCTATGATAAGGAGCACCAAAAATACACATGCATGAGATTTTTCATGAATTTTCATAATGTGTAATTTTTTTTTCCAAGCTTTGTATGATTTCATGGTGTTTTGTTTTTTTTTTTGGTGGTGGTGGTGGTGGTGGTGTTTTTTTTTTTTTTTTTTTCATAAGAAAATAAATTACTGTCTTTCCCCGACTTTGAGAAATATGTTCATTTTCTTGACTCTGTGCCCCTAACTACAACCAAGTCAGAAAAGACAAGTTTTTGTTGAGCAGTAATCTGTTACATTCATTAGTCAGTGATACCACTGAGACCTTGTTCTCTCTCCTTGCCTTTTCATCTGTTGAAGATCAATCCCCTGTCTCGTTCTAGCCTATGCATTTCAGTGATCATAGATATAGTGACAACTCATATAAAAAGATACTTAGGAGCTGTCAGGTCAGCTCTGGACAATGGATAATTACCAAATCTAGTATCCAAAATTTGATACCTTGGTAAAAGACTAAAAGAATCCAAACATGGAGCATTATCAAATGCATTAATAATTTGGCTTACGTGCCAACTAGACTACAGTTATTATTTGATGGATTTGACAGTTCAAATCCAACTGCAATCTGACATCTGCCAAGCAGACAGAATTATGTCCTATTTCAATAATGATGCACATTTTTACAAAAATTGTATTCAATGCTTTCCTTACTCACTCATAGAATTCATACTGTATGAATATAGTGGCAAAAGCTTTGTTCATGGTTTAGAGAAGGAGTCACATAACAGAGTATTTAGTTTGCTTTGTATCTCCTTTTTAGTACTGAAAACTCAGAGGAAAATGTCTAACATTGACCACTGTTTTTATATTTAATAAACACTATTATACATCCCCTTCTCTAGCTGCTGTAGAAAATAAATGTATGGATAACTCTAATTTGAGTATGTTGCAATTATTTTTCAAAAACAGAGCAGAGAGAGAGATTTTCTGATTTTTACTGAAACAGAAAATTTTAAGAAACTTTATTTTGCAGTAGAAACTACTCTACGTTGGCTAATGCTTTGTATATGTGTTGGCATCTATCTTGCTGTAGTAAGCATTGAAAAGTTTATCTGTAATGGAAGAAAATTAATTTCAAAATTATTCTAAGACAAGAATAACAGTACTGTCAGTTTTCATGGTAAAGAATTTTAGCAAAGTGAGAATAGCTTATAAAATTTGCAACTTGTTCGATTTTTCAGTTTAGTTTAAAATATAGTTGCATTGTTTGTTGAAGTCATAAATTTAAAGGTTCTGGACCAATTTCTTAAATTAATTGCATAAAACTTCATATTCCTTTAATGAAAATTATTCTAAAATTACGCCAAATGCTGTGTTATTCTCTAACAAATTTTCTTTATATCTATCTGAAAATACCAGTTCTAGTTCAGTGTTACCAATGATTTGAAGGGGGTTTCACTGTCATAAATTTGGTTGATTTCGAAGAAGAAATATGTTTTTATTGATATTTTCAAATGTGTTATTTCCTATCAAATTATTTGTGACAGTAAAGAAAGACCAGATTGTACCATTAACATGCATACTACAGGAAATGGTACAGACTTACACAGCAGTTATCAGTGTTTCAAATCTAAGCAAACACAGGACTCCCATCACTGCAAGACACCTGTGGTACTCACAACCATGAGTACTCTTGCCAATACAATACCAGTAAAGGCTAACAAAAACATTACATTCCGCATTTAAAAACTGAATTTCACATAAATATGTGAACTTTCAAGAAAAAAACAAACAAAAAAACAAACAAAAAAACTGGACCTAAGTCTCCTAATGGCTTCAACATAACTTTAGACATATGTGTGTCTGCATAAGCTGAATTATGGAATTCAACACACTTCAGTGGATCTAGGAATGATTCTCTGTTGGTTCCTGTATTTGTCATATTTTTACTTACATGAAGATGTAAGATTACCAAAATGTATTCACATTACAGTGAGACACGAGATGAAAGATGGTATTGTAGAATTGTATTTCTGCAGGACTTGCAACAAGGAAAGTAAACAAATAAATAAGATTCAGGAAAGCCTGAATATAAATGCTTCTCTCTTTCTAAAACATATTTTTCTAACACAGGGCATTTATTCTGAAGAATTGTTTTCCTTGTGGAAAAGTAAGTTTTGATATTTAACTCCTTAGGGTTCATAGTCTCTGCTTGGCTTTTCTGGTAAAAGTTTATGTTAATCTTTTTGTTACTGCTCTTTATTTTTTATTTTTTTTTTACTTTTTTTTTTTTTTTGCTGTTGTTGTTATTCAGTTTTGTTTTTAATATCATGAGCATATCTTAACCTTATACTACCTGCTCCAGCTAAACTGTTCTTTACCACAGAAAAAAAAAGATGCCTACAGAGAAAGACAACCCAAACCTCTATTATTTTTCCCAGTTATTCCCACTTACATGAGATGTGAAGAGGTAACAGAGACTTACTGTCCCATAACATAGATACAAACATATGATCCAAGATAACTTTAGTACTGTGGTGGTTTTACTCAGGTGGGCAGCCGAGCTCCACCACAATCGCTCTCTCACTCCCCCTCTCCTCAAAGAGGAAGGGGGAGAAAATACAACACAGAGAACTCGAGGTTTGAGATAAGAAAGGTTTAATTAAAGGGAAAGGGAATGGGAAAAAACAGAGACAAAAGAAGCAATCAGTCCACGCGGAAGCACAGAGAGAGGAAAAATTATTCTCTACTTCCCATCAGCGAGCGGTGTTCGGCCACGTCCTGGGAAGCAGGGCCCCAAACGCGTAGTGGTTGTTCAGGAGGAACAGCCCCCTCCCCCACGAGAGCCCCCCCTTTTATTGCTGAGTGTGACATCAGGTGTTATGGAATATCCCTTTGGTTGGTTTAGGTCAGCTGCCCCAGCAATGTCCCCTCCCCATCACTTGCCCACCCCCAGCCTGCTGGCTCTTGGGGGCTTGGAAGGAGTCCTGATGCTGTGCCAGCACTATGCAGCAATAGACACAACACTGGAGTGATATCAGTGCTGTTCCAGCTACGAGTGCAGAGTACAGCACTGTGTGGGCTGCTGCAGGGAAAAGGTGACTCCAGCTCAGACAGACCCAACACAAGTACAACTTATCCTTATGTAGCCATTTTCAGTAGAGGAAGAAGGCAATAAACCTCTGTGGAGTTGGAATGTCAGTATGTGGTAATATTTGTGTGTGATAATTGAGATGTAAGCTGAAGAATTGTGGCGGACTAAGTCCAAAATGGTAAAATACTAATGAGTTCAAAGATTGATCTCACCGAGGGTCTGTGAATGCCTACTTTCCTGATAGATGTTACTTTTTTATTCATCCAGGAAGTGTGCAAATGGTTTTGAGCATTGAACTCTGCCCTGAAGAGGTAACAAGAACATCAACTTAGAATTTTTTAGAGCACACAGTAAATTACAGCAGGAAATCATCTGATGCAGTTTTCTTTCTATTTAGATCTGTTCGTTTTCTCTCAAAATTTGTTTCACATTTTACTCCTCAGTTGGAATTACTGTTCTGTCTGTAACCAAGGGATGCGTGAATAGTGCTGGTCTAAGAAGTTTTTCTTTGGATTTTTCTAACTGACGCACACACACATTTCTCATCCTCATAAAAATCATGGTCACAAACCCTGATCCATCCTGTGCTGTTTCCTGTTCTCATTACAATCTTTGTCAGTGAAATGAGACATCAGCGAATTTTAATACCCAGTACAATCTCTGAAAGACAGTAATATACTGTATAACTCTGACCTTTTCAGTGTTCTATAATTTGATTGGCAGGAAGCCACTCTAGTTCTCTGTTACATTTCTGGCAATCTGAATCTCTAAAGAGAGGCTGTATGGCTAGCCAGTCAAAATACAGAGTATGACAGATATAATGAGTAAGTCTCTGTAATATAATTTACAGATTATATTAGACACCATTGAGAAATGAAATTCCTGTGATCAGTCAATTACTGTGTGATAACAGTATTGATAAACAGCCAAAGGAATAAAATAATTCACTTTTATAAGAGTGGGGTCAAAAATGTTTTTCTCCATTGGATGCTAATGAAATGAAGGTATTACTGGGGATCAATGAGGAGAATGTAGTAATGCCCATACAGAGAAAAGATATATGTAACACAATATAATCCTCAATATTTGATAAATACTTTCCCAAACCCCTTTGGTTGCAATTTCGATCATTCTTTCCCCTGGAATAAAAAGTGAAAAGAGTTGTATGAAGGTGAATTGCAAAATAGGGAAAAGTAACTATTTTCTTCTTAACAATTATTACAGGAAACAAGGCTAGTAAAGTCTATAGTATAAAGACTTTATATTCTCTGACAGCATATCAAAGTTGTTATCCAGAATTTAACAGAATGAAACAAGGATAGAAACTAGATGTCTAAAAGCTTGACATATAAGCCTGAGCCAGTCAATCCAGTGTCTTTTTATAGTCAAGTTAATATTCAGTTCTGCTCATCCTTATGCAGGTCAGATGCATTTTATTCTGAAGGAACCTATTTCTACCCATTGACAACAAAATGGAAGCCCAGAGAAAGGGCTTTGGTCCTTCTCAGGTCCTTCTCAGGTCCTTCTCAGGTCCTTCAAGAACTGCTCCAGCATGGGTCCTTTCCAGGGTCTGTAGTTCTTATTGACAGAAGATAAACCTACTCCAAAATGAATCCTTCACAGATCCCTGTGCTCAGGGGCCTGAAGCACTGCCTTCCCCTCCTTCTTCTCTCACCTTGGTGTCTGCAGGGCTGTTTTTTACATGTTCTTTTGCTTTGTTTTCCCTCATTCTTGTCTCTTACAGAGCTGCACAGTATTTTGACTTTTTGTTATTTCTGTTTTTGTGACTCTTGTTCTGAGTTCACTGAGGAGATGGCTTCAACTGGCCAGATCTGGCGGCACCTGGCACAGAGCAGTGCCTGGTGTGTTCTGGTGCATTCACAGTGAGGCAACCCTTGCACACCGCACCGCCCCCATTCTCCACCCTGCTGTTTTTCCCCCTCCCCTGACCCCTGCTAAAACCTTGACATGGACACCCAGATAGAAAAGGACATACAAACGCCATCTCAGACCCCAGAAACAAATGACCCTGAACTCCGAATATTCTGCATTTGTATCTATATCTGTGTTATAGAATATAAGCTGTAGGTCATCCGCGTTAAATGAACTACTCATCTCCAGGGTAACTTTGGGTTGTGGATATACTATAACAAAACTATAATAAAATATCAACTTAAAATATTTATTTTCAAACAAGAGATATAGCTCCACCAGCATATCTCATTTTAATGTTGTATTTTAATATTAATTGTGCTTTTTGGTTTTGGAAGAATGACATTAAACTTTTATGCATTGATTTGTACCTACAGTAAAGATGAAGATCCTTCCAGACTTTCCAGATACAAAGAGCTGGAAGGCAGATTTGTTTTGCTTGTGAAGAAATGTTATAATACATTAAATATTTCCCTTCTTCTCCTCCTCACAATTCAATTATGTAATTATTATGAAGAAGGACAGTTTCCTGCATACAACTGTAAGTATACCCCAAGTATAAATGTCAAGGGAAGAGTCCAAGTCCTAACCTTCTGCTCTGATGAGTGCAAGCTATACCTCCTTAAGCAGTATTAAAGTGCATAGCTCCACTGCCTTCATGTTATTTTTGATAGTAGTAGAATCTGGCAATATTAATGCTGGAGAAAGCAATGCTAATGGTAGAGAAAGCTGAAAGCTGCCTTTACTAAATGGGCAAGGACTGGTCTCACCAACATCAGTGGATCCAGCCTGGATAAATGGAGGGAGCTTGCAAAACAATATGGAGGTGTAAAGTTGCTGAAAAAAAAAAATAAATAAATAAAATTGAAGTAACTGTCCAAACAGGAGTTCAGTACAATATCTGAGCAAAACAAATTCCAAATCAGTTCCCTGGAGCTGCATATAATAGCTGGGAGCTGTATTACTTGTATTCAGCCTTTGCAATACTGTGTTTGTATCTGAAGGCAGGCAAAAAGTCAGAAGATTCATGGGGGTCAAAATGACTTTGGACAAGTGCTTATACAAGATAAAAAGGGTAATTAGAAAATGGAGAAAGAGCAAATTAGTTTTTTTTTGTTTGATTAGCTTTTAATATGCTTATGAAAATAACAGAACTGAACCCCAAATAAATAACTTCATCGGTAATTTTTCCCAGGAATGAAAACAACCCATTACCCCTGGTATATTGCCTACCTGCTCCAGGAAAAAAACAAACTAACAAAACAAAAACAAACAAACAAACAAAACAAACAAAACAAACAAACAAACAAACAAAATCAGTTTATTTAGGTTGAAGAAAGGGGAAGGAAGGAAGGAAGGAAGGAAGGAAGGAAGGAAGGAAGGAAGGAAGGAAGGAAGGAAGGAAGGAAGGAAGGAAGGAAGGAAGGAAGGAAGGAAGGAAGGAAGGGAAAGAGAAAGAAAGAAAGAAAGAAAGAAAGAAAGAAAGAAAGAAAGAAAGAAAGAAAGAAAGAAAGAAAGAAAGAAAGAAAGAAAGAAAGAAAGAAAGAAAGAAAGAAAGAAAGTTTTTCTTTGCAAAACTTCTTTTCAATATGTGTTGTACAAATAAAAAGCTGTGCACTTTCTTCAAAATGCTCCTTTCTCCATCAATAAAAATTCCATGCTGCTGCAATTACTACTATATATACCTTTTCCTCTCCTCCACCCTGAAAATCTGTCTGCTCTAATATGAAAAAACAAAACAAAACAAAACAACACAACACAAATAATAATAATAATAATTAAAAACAAACAAACAAACAAACAAACAAAACACAACGCCCAACCCCTCTCCCAGACATATCTTCAAAGAAAATTTGCCTTGCCAATAGTCTGGAAGGGGAATAGGCTGTTTCTAAACAAAAGTGGTTCAAAAATCTAAAATATTGGAATTAATCTGACTTTGAAATTAACACTATAATGAGAGTGGATTAATCCTGATTTGCTTAAATTCATTTCATCGTATCAATTGGCTAGAAAATACTTTCCAGTTCTTTCCAATATTGTTAATATTGTTAATATCTCCTTAATGGGAGATGGATAAAAGGCCACAATCCTCTTTCTGTATTTCTTTTACTTCATGAAAAAAATAAAAAATAAAATAAAAATAACCAACCTAGGAATAGTAGCTTCTGAAATCAGTTTTTGACCATCTTTCCTTTTTTCTTTTCCTTTTTTTTTTCTTCCCTTCCCTTTATCCTGCTACATTATTTGTTTTTCTTATCTGTTACAAAAAGACTGTTCATGGGCTCTCCTCACCTTTGACACTGTTGACTTCTTCACCTAGATATTTTTCAATATGTCAGGTAGCAGCTCTTACTTATGGTTTCTGTAATTTCTATCTTAATGAAACCACAGTGACAGTATGTGCCTGTGCTCAAAACCTCTGTGGCCTCTTGAAATGAGGTAACTGTTAGCAAACACCAAAGCATATAATTATTCATCAGGAATTAAAAATGTCGATAACATGGATTTGCCATTTTTAATATTATAAATATTCAAAAAGAAGAGATTTTAATGAAAGTAGAAGGACTTAGGAAAGTAGACAGCTAGTAGCAGCTCTCAGATTGCCTTATCAAAGAATCTGTCTTCTCTCCCAGAGTCAGAGTTTTAAGAATTTTCTTGTCTCCATTTAAACTATGATAACCCTTATTAAAAGTACAGGAAATATTTCTTTTCCTCCTTAGTCTTCACCTCCTTTCTTTTCCTCTTTGAGTACTGTTCCACTTCCCCAGTACAAAAAAAAAAAAAGACAGGGATCTCCTGGAAAGAGTCCAGCGGAGGGCCACAAAGATGATACAAGTCCTGGAGCTTCTCCCCTATGAGGAAAGGCTGAAAGACCTGGGTCTGTTCAGCCTTGAGAAAAGAAGACTGAGACTTATCAATGTTTATAAATACCTGAAGTGTGGGAGACAAAGGGATATGGCCAATCTCTTTTTAGTGGCTTGTGGGGACAGAACAAGTTTTAATGGCCACAAAATGGATCACAGGAAGTTACACACCAACATGTGAAAGAACTTCTTCATGGTGAGGGTGACAGACCAGTGGAACAGGCTGCCCAGGGAGGTTGTGGAGTCTCCTTCTCTAGAGATATTCAAGACCCCTCTGGATGCCTACCTATGCAACTTGCTCTAGGGAATCTGCTTTGGTGGGGGGGTCTGACTTGATGATTTCTTGAGGTCCCTTCCAACCCCTACAATTCTGTGACTCTGCGATTTGTCTGATGTTCTTTTTATTACTATCACTGCTCTGGGAAGACAGTCAGAAAATCAGGGAAAAAAAACCTCTCTCTTCTCTCTCTCCCTCTCTCTTTATTATTATTATTATTATTATTATTATTATTATTATTATTATTATTATTATTATTATTATTATTATTTAATAATAAAGAACAAGGTGTTTGAGACTGAGTATGAGACTGAAAGATAGGAAATGGGGAGTCATATTGGGAGTCTGACAGCTGTTTGATTTATATTATTTACATTTTTATTTTTATGTTCCTTATATTTATCCATTGTTCAGTAATCAAATGTTTTAGACTATTTTCTCTCCTTTACCTCTGTTGTAATTACACAGAAAATGTTTATTATGTTCTCAGTTACAAATACCTGTTGTCTTTCACTTACAACCAGTGTGGTTACATTTACTTAAAAGTTCATTGTATTTTTATACAATATCTATGTATTTCAATAATGAGAGTAAGAAAGCATTTTTATTTTATTAATTTAATGTAATTTAATTTAATTTAATTTAAATATTTTATTTATTTTATTTTATTTTATTTTTATTTTTAAAATCACTTTCTAGAGTTTCTTATTCGGAAAGATCACACTGTTGGAGAATGCAATAAAAGAACCAGAAAAATCTCTTATAGTGGAGGTGTAGTGATATGAATGGAGTCATCATACATCTTCATGTCAGAATATTTGCACTCTTCACTGACACAAAGACCTCTCCATTAGCTAAAAGTCCCTTACTCACTGAATCCACTTGAAGTCATTCTTTCACCCTTGAAAAAAATGAATATTTGACATATTAATTCTATTCTGGCTCCAGAAGAATATCATAAACAAATCTTTTGTTCTGAGAAAAAAATGGATTATGACACTATTTTAGAACAAGAGCAAAATGACCTATTTTCTGTGATTTTCTACAGATAGAATTAGACAGTGAATATTATGAGAGAAGGAGAAAGAGAGGGAGGGAGGAAGAGAGAGAGGAAGGGAGGGAGGGAGGAAGAGATGCTACTGGCAGTATAAAGAGATTAGGAAACAAATCTGTAGTCCAGCAGTACTCTCTTCAGAGGAGTTCAGAGAAGCTTTATAAGTCTGAGACATTTTGCAGGATAAAAAGCCCTTGATAGTTTCATATTCTGCATAGATATCAACAACTTTCAAATCAACAGTTGATTTGAAAAAAGAAACAAAATATTCCAAGAGTTTCTGGGAATCTTTAATAGAGTGATCAGCTCTGGCCCTGCACCTAGGGAGGAATAACCCCAAGCACCGATATAGGCTGAGGGCTGATCTTCTGGAGTGCAACTCTGCAGCCAGGGACCTGGGAGTCCTGGTGGACAGCAGGATGACCATGAGTCAGCAATGTGCCCTTGTGGCCAAGAAGGCCTACTGTATCCTGGGCTGCATTTGAAAGAATGTTGCCAGCAGGTCGAGGGAGGTGATCCCCCCTCCTCTACTCAGCTCTGGTGAGGCCACACCTGGAGTATTGTGTCTGGTTCTAGGCTCCCCAGTACAAGAGGGACATAGAACTACTGGAGCGAGTCCAGAGGAGGGCTATGAAGATGATTGGAGGACCGGAGCACCTGTCGTATAAGGAGAGGCTGAGAGAGCTGGGTCTGTTTAGCCTGGAAAAGAGAAAACTGAGGGGAGACCTCGTTAATGTACATAAATATCTGAGGGGAGGGCGTCAAGAGGATGGAGCTGGTCTCTTTTCACTTGTGCCCAGCAACAGCACAAGAGGCAGTGGGCACAAACTGAAGCACTGATTATAAGACGAGACTTCTTTATTGTGAAGGTGACAGAACATTGGAACAGGTTACCCAGAGATGTTGTAGAGTCTCCTTCTTTGGAGATATACAAAACCTGCCTGGATGCCATCCTGCACAATGTACTCTAGGTGATCCTGTTTGGCAGGGGGGTTGGACTAGATGATCTTCAGAGGTCCTTTCCAACCTCGGCCATTCTGTGATTCTGTAATTCAAGTTACAATATTTTGGAAAATTTATATAATTAATTTCATCTCATCTCTGACTATTTTATGCTTATAGGTCCCATGGATTCATTTAGGAATAAGAAAGCCCATAAATTTTAGGTTTTTATATGCCTTCTCAAAGATGTTACAGCAAGTAATACAAGTATTGAAATTTAATGTTATTTTGAAGGGTGGCAAACCAAACTAAATTAAAGCGAAAACAGATGAAGAAAGACAGGTTGAGGAACTGAATTTAAGAAACACATCCAGCCTGGCTGAACGGAGAATTGTGGCTTGAGTTTAGGAGAAAAAAAGAGGGTCTTTTTTTCTTTGGAAATTTAATCTTTGAAAAAAGGGCGGGCCACTCAGGAGGACTATAAGGATGTTGCAAGGCTGTGCAGGGACAAAATTAGAAAGGCCAAAGCTCATCTGGAGCTCAATCTGGCTACTGCCATCAAAGACAACAAAAAATGATTTTACAAATACATTAACACAAAATGGAGGACTAAAAAGAATCTCCATCCTTTACTGGATGCGGGGGGGAACTTAGTTACAAAAGATGAGGAAAAGGCTGAGGCGCTTAATGCCTTCTTTGCCTCAGTCTTTAGCGGCAATACCTGTTGTTCTCAGGATACCAGTACCCTGAGCTGGCGGAAGGGGATGGGGAGCAGAATGTGGCCCTCACTATCCATGAGAAAATGGTTGGCAACCTGCTATGGCACTTGGATGTATGCAAGTCGATGGGGCCAGATGGGATCCACTCAAGGATACTGAGAGAACTGGCGGAGGAGCTGGCCAAGCTGCTTTCCATCATTTATCAACAGTTCTGGCTATCGGGGGAGGTCCCAGTTGACTGGCGGCTAGCAAATATGACACCCATCTACAAGAAGGGCTGAAGGGTAGACCTGGGGAGCTATAGGCCTTTCAGTTTGACCTCAGTGCCAGGGAAGCTCATAGAGCAGGTTATCTTGAGTGTCATCACGTGGCACTTACCAGGCAACCAGGTGATCAGGCCCAGTCAGCATGGGTTTAGAAAAGCAGGTCCTGATTGACGAAAGTGATCTCCTCCTATGACTAAGTGACGCACTTGGTGGATGAGAGAAAGGCTGTGGGTGTAGTCTACCTTGACTTCAGTAAGGCTTTTGACACTGTTTCCCACAACATTCTTCTCAAGAAACTGGCTGCTCATGGCATGGACTGGCGTACGCTTTGTTGGGTTAAAAACTGGCTGGATAGCAGGGCCCAAAGTGTTGTGGTGAATGGAGTCAAATCCAGTTGGAGGCCGGTCAATAGTGGCGTTCCTCAAGGCTTGGTACTGGGGCCAGTCCTCTTTAATATCTTTATCAATGATATGGATGAGGGCATTGAGTGTACCCTCAGTAAGTTTGCAGATGACATCAGGTTAGGTGCGTGTGTTGATCTGCTCGAGGGTAGGAAGGCTCTGCAGGAGGATCTGGATAGGCTGCACCGATGGGCTGAGGTCAACTGTATGAAGTTCAACAAGACCAAGTGCCGGGTCCTGCACCTGGGGCGCAATAGCCCCAAGCAGAGCTACAGGCTGGGAGATGAGTGGTTGGAAAGCTGCCTGGCAGAGAAGGACCTGGGAATATTGGTTGATGGTCAGCTGAATATGAGCCAGCAGTGTGCTCAGGTGGCCAAGAAGGCCAACAGCATCCTGGCTTGTATAAGAAGCAGTGTGGCCAGCAGGTCTAGGGAAGTGATTGTCCCCCTTTGCTTAGCTCTGGTGAGGCTGCACCTCAGTTCTGCGTTCAGTTTTGGGCCCCTTGCTACAAGAAGCACGTTGAGGTGCTCGAAAGAGTCCAGAGAAGGGCGATGAAGCTGGTGAGGGGTTTGGAGAACAAGTCTTACGAGGAGTGGCTGAGGGAGCTGGGATTGTTCAGCCTGGAGAAAAGGAGGCTCAGGGGTGACCTTATTGCTCTTTATAAGTACATTAAAGGAGGCTGTAGCGAGGTGGGGGTTGGTCTATTCTCCCATGTGCCTTGTGACAGGACGAGAGGTAACAGGCTAAAGTTGCACTAGGGGTGTTTTAGATTGGGTATTAGGAAGAACTTCTTTACCGAGAGGGTTGTTAGGCATTGGAACAGGCTGCCCAGGGAAGTGGTGGAGTCTCCATCCCTGGAGGTCTTTAAAAGATGTTTAGATGTTGAACTTAGTGGTATGGTTTAGTGGAGGACTTGTTAGCGTTAGGTCAGAGGTTGGACTCGATGATCTTGGGGTCCCTTCCAACATAGACAATTCTGTGATTCTGTTATTCTGTGATCAAGAAGTTTAAGGTTTAAACCATTTTTACCTGTGAAGTAAGGTAAAGCCTGCTCTTGAGATACTCTAACAAACAGTGAAAATGGTTCAGGAAAAGAGACTTCTACCTGAAATGAAGGATCCCAACATCATACTGTGGATCTATGGATCAAAGCTGTTTTGGGAGCTGAGTTATTTCATGCTTTTTCAAGGAACTGTATTCTCTGTTTCCATGCTACCTAATGGTTTTCTTTCCTAGAAAATACTTCTGCTTTTCCATTTTGCAATCTGAATTGCTA
Organism: Netta rufina; assembly: GCF_964035555.1. Lineage (NCBI taxonomy): Eukaryota > Metazoa > Chordata > Aves > Anseriformes > Anatidae > Netta > Netta rufina. The sequence continues at coordinate 143,177,938 of NC_140124.1, read as the reverse complement.
ATCAAACATACAAAGAAATCTTCATAATTAAAAAGTAAGTAAAAGCACCAAACAAAACAAAATATGAAACATGCTGGATGCTATGCAAGGTTGTTTTCCTACATAGAAAGTATGTTCATTATGAAGGTCCTGTCAAATACCTTAGTGAATTGAAAAAAAAATGTCATGCAGTATGTAGTTACACTAGCTCTTTAGAATTGTTGGGCTAATATTCAGTTTTAAAATATTTAGATTGTTTTGTACTCTTTTTTCACATTATGTTTTGAGAACTTTATTTTTAATTGGGTAACTGGATGGGGGGAAGGTGTGAATACTAGAAAAAAAAAAAAGAGAGAGAGAGAGAGAGACAAAGGGAGGAAAAACAAAAAGATCAAGAGTTGAATCTAAAACATTAAAGGTGAGAAACTGAGGAACAAGAAAAATGCTGAGTAGATTTTTGGGACTTATTCTAATTTTCCTCATGTCTGTCACAAACCTGACAATGGATTTAGCAGAAATCAGGTTGGACCCTAAATCAGGTAACTGACTGGTTCTGAGTTCACTGGAATTTTTTAAATTCTCTGTAGGCACTAACAACCTGGGGCTGTCAAATTGCTGTAGCTCCGTATGTTTCAAAAACCTCAAAACTACTTACTATCCTCTGAGGAGTTGACCTATTGTTTTGAAATTCCACAGTTGCAGAATTAGATATGATGGAAAAGCAAACAGAAAAACCTGAATCACTCTGAGTTTCCACTATGTCACAGATCTGTCACTTTGAAAATCCCAGCTAGAGAGAGACAAACAAGCTTAGCAAGGGATCCCAGTGGATTGCTCTCCCTAGCAACAACAGACGTGTAAAATGAGCTTCTGAATCCTCTTCTTCATGTAACATTCCCTGATCTAGAAACATGCAAGTACTACAGCCAGAGTAATTTTTGAGACAGTTGGTACATATAAAGATTCAAATGAGAAAAAAAAAGTTGTGCAATACTGAGTTTTCTAATAAAGCAGACATTGAAAGCAAGATCATGTCACTCTGTAAATTTGGATTGTCTCTGTTTTGGAATGATTCTGTCACAGTATCTTATGTTTTTATATTCTGTTAAAAGCCTTGAAGATTAGAAACTGATTGTTGTTATGTCTATTTAGGCGCAGTTTCAGGTCAAGCTTCTGACTAACTAAGGTCCCACCTACATTTCTTACAAACATTTGTTTTCTTTAACACTGATATTTTTCAATGTATTTGGTTCCCCTTAGTTCTTATAAAAATATACATATATATTTATAATATATATATAATTCTCTATTCATATATGCATGTCATTAATGAATTTATATTGAGCAATTTTTTTTTTCAAATTTAAAATGTTATTTGATCTTCTATGCCTCTGATCTCTCATAGCCTATCCCTGAATGTTTTCTGTTTCCACTATTGCTTCATCTTTTTTGAGGTGGTTTGACCTGAACATTCAAACAACATCATGGATTTATGTACTGGTATAATCACACTTTCTTGTTTGTTTTTATTTCCATTCCTGGTGTTTCCTATCACTATATATATATATATATATATATATATATATATATGTATGTATATATATATTTGTTTTCTTTTTGACACATTGGCAGACTTTATCTCCTTATCTCCTTTTCCACGGAGCTATGCCATTTCTGATATATTCAAGAAAGTATGCATTGCCCAGAATATCTAAAACACAAGCATCTTTATGGGATAGGAGCTTATTCTCACATCATAACACTCAGGTCTCAGTAACATCTGCTGTACACACTTGGTTGCACTCAGCTGTGGCTTCTTTATGATGCTTTTTAATGACTTGTGATCTGCCTGAACAGCTATCCTGCACCCAAATGTAATCAAAGTAGAGCTATTTCATTTTGAAGAATGCTGCCATGATACACTTTCCTGAACATTTCTGTCCTTGCTTGTATCTAGAAAATGTTATCAGCTTTATTTATTTATTTATTTTTTCCCAAATGCTGCCCTTCATAATCCTTAAAAAGCAGCATAATACGATTACATTCTAGGCTACTGCATTAGATTATAGTACTTCAGGATGAGTGAATCAACTATGTATTTAATCACTTTATGAAAGATTAGTTCCTGATTTACAATTATTTCAGTGCTGTATTCTTTTTGTGCTACTTGTCTGGAATACTCTCAGGCTTCTGACTGATTTTGTAAAGTAAATTGCTGTCCTTTTTTTTTTTTTTTTTCTACAGCCTAATTATGCTTGTAATGTCTTTCTGGCTCTCAGTATCAGAGCTTTTTCAGAGTCAAAAGATATCTGAAGAAGGAAGCAGTAGGTCTTTTTACCTTACATGTGATCTACAATGTTTTCTGAAAAGTTGTTTAATACAATTGCATCTCCATGCCATTGTTATGAATCGTCTCTTCTTTAATTTAAGTAAGAACATAGTCTACTATAATAAAGTTGCTTGTACTTCCCTTCAAAGATAAGTTTACTTTACATCAGTAATGACTTGAAATCTCTGTTCATACTCACAGCTCTTGTTACCCAACAACACATGCCAAGAGGTGTGTGAAACAGTGCCAGGCTGTTCCAATGGCAGTGATATTTTGCATTTAAAAATACATGTATTAAAAGAAATTTAATCTGATAAATCATGTAGCATGTCCTCAATAGCTGGCAAAGACGAGTGATTCTTTCATTGCTTTGTTGAGTGGTTTTGTATGAATTAATTTGAATGTTTTCTCACATTGCTGGATTTCTAGTTTTCTCAATACTAACTGCATAAAGGATATTGAAGTCTTATTTTTTTGCATTTTTTTTCAGTTCATTTTGCATGATAAAAATCTTCATTTTGGGTATGTCATTAAACATAAGAATGTTTTATATTTTCTGCAGTTTTGTCTACAATCCCTATTGAGAGGATAGCTTTAACTTGACCTGTGGTCATATTTAAGTATGTGGTCATATTTATGCACTGCTTTTTTTCCCAAGAGTTATATAACTACGGGTAAAACATTCTTATATGTGTATAGTGGACATTATATATTTGTCCACTGTTCTCAAGATTAGAATAATTAGGAGATATAATATATAGATATAGATTTCATCTGTGAGGAGAAAATAATATTGCTATTTTGCAATATTGCTTGGATTAGAAGTATAACTGAATTAACCTCCAGTCTGTTAGCCTAGTTGCAAATATGGCATTTGAGTCCTCTTTGCAATATGTGTTCATTAAGAATCTCTGGAAACAGTGTACATAGGCTACGCTCTGGAACTCTTAATCTATTCAGGCAATACCTGGACTGCAGGTGATTTAGTGACAGTGGACATAGTTAGGGCTGAGGTCAGTCAATGTCTTTGCCTCAGTCATTACCAATAAGGTCTTCAAGGCCCCTGTGATCAGTGAAAATGTTCAAGTTTGAGAACCACCAGAATTGGGTAAGTCAGGGATTGCATGAGAGAACTTAATTTATACAACTACCTGGTGCTCAACATTCAGTGGTATTGGGAGATCTGGACCTGTGTTTGACATGTCATGAAGATAGAAGCAGAACTCTCAAGAAAGGCAAATATTGCACCCATCTTAAAAAAAAAAAATAAAAAATAAATAAATAAATTAAAAAAAATGCCAAAAGAACAATGTAGGAAATTACGTACCAGTCTCACTATTCTTACCATGAATATTATGGAGCATGTCATCTTGGAACAAACTTATGACCATAAGAAGAAGATAACTGAAAATGTCAGCATTGACTTCTAAAGGTTGTATAACTATACAACTACATATAACTGTATATAACAATACGTATCTATATATTTGACCAACCTGATTGCCTCTTATGATAAACAAGATTACAAGTGGAGGAAGAATAGTGGATATCAACTACTTTGACCAGTAAGGCTTTCAACATTGCCTTGCACAACATTCTCATATCCAAATTGGGACATTCTGGTCTAGATGGTGTCGTGGTTTAACCCGGCCGGCAGCTAAACACCACGCAGCCGTTCGCTCACCCTCCCCCCTCTCTCTCTGGGACGGGGGAGAGAAATGGAAAGTGAAGCCCGTGAGTTGAGATAAAGACAGTTTAATAAGACAGAAAAATAATAATAACAAAATAATAATAACAATAATAATAATAATGATACAATGGTGATAATAGGAAAGTAATAATAATATGTACAAACAAGTGATGCACAATGCAATTGCTCACCACCCGCTGACCGATGCCCAGCCTAACCCCGAGCAGTCCGGTCCCCCTCCCCCCGGCTAGCCACCCCTATATATTGTTTAGCATGACGTCAGATGGTATGGAATACCCCTTTGGCTAGTTTGGGTCACCTGTCCTGGGTCTGTCACCTCCCAGCTCTTACTGCACCCCCAGCCTGCCTGTTGGCAGGACAGAGCGAAAGGCTGAGATGTCCTTGGCTTGGTATAAGCACTGCTTTGCAACAATTAAAACATCGGGGTGTTATCAGCACTCTTCTCATCCTAAGCCAAAACATAGCATTCTACCAGCTACTAGGAAGAAAATTAATTCTGTTCTAACTGAAACCAGGACAGATGGTTAAATAACTAGTTGTATGTTCAGGTTCAGAATTTAATGATTAGGGGTTCATATTCTGCCTCAAGTTGGGCAACAGGTAGAATAACAAAAGTATCTGTTCTGTATCCTGTCCTGTTTGGCAGTGACCAGGAGAAGGCTATGTAGTGCACTCTCAAGTTTGCAAATGACACCAAGCTGGGGGAACCATTCAATACCACTTAAGGACAGGTCTGCCTTCTGGAGGGACCTGGAGGAACAGATCAGCAAGAATCTCATGACATTCAACAAAGACAGGGTCCCACACTTGGGAAATAACAAGCCCTTGCAACAAAATATGAGCACCAACTGGCTGCTGTACTGAAATTGCCTGGGGTTCTTGGCAAACAGCAGGATCAACAGTAGCCAGCTGTGTGCCATGGCAGCAAAGAATGCCAGTGCATCCTGAGCTGTATTAACAGGAGCATTCATGGTAGATTAGGCCCCTCTACTCAGCATTAGACCAAATCTAGACTACTGAGACCAGTTCAGGACCCCCAGTACAAGTGTTGGTAACAAGTTCAGCAGAGACACAGTGGGATGATCGGGAGGTAGAGTTCTTGTCCTGTGAGGAAAAGCTGAGGCAATGGGTCTTGTTCAATCTGAAGAAGATTTAGCTCTGGGAGAACATTTCCGTATTAATAAGGAAATCATCAAAACGACATTTAGGCTTTTGAAGTCCCCTCCAACCTGCATTTTGCTATGACGGATTAGAGTATTGCTTTTTCTCAATCACTAATTCTGGTATCTACTCTTACACCGAATCAGAAATTTCTCATGTTCTTTGTCCTTTCTGTAGTGTTCTTTTGCCTGAGCCTGTATACGCTCTTGCAATTGTAACCAAGTCTTTCGTTAAACACAATTACTGACTTTACATGTTGAATGACTTCCTATGTGGAATTGTTACATTAACATCAGAGTTCACGTTCTGCTTTCAGAATTGTCCACAAACATACCTTTATCTTTAGTTATTCAGTTGTATCTCTTTGCCCAGTCACCAGGTGTTCCTTTTATTCCTATGTTCTCAATATATATTTTTTCCTTTCTTTGGGTCCTGGTAGTCTAAGTGCTACCACTACTTTTCATTAATCTTGTGAGACTCCATGAATGCATCCACAAGTTAAAAGCTAGCTGCAAATATTCAGCTATCTCTACATGAAATAAAGTAGTAGCTACAGAAGTACTAACTCAGATTATCACTTATCCCAAGCCAGTTGCCTAGTTTCTCAGCAAGATTATGGTTTACTGAACTGAAGCAAAATTGCACTGACTCAGCTGCAGCATATATAGTTATGGAACTATCTAGAACTCTTAGATGTCTCTGAATACCAATGTACTACCTCGAGCAGATATATCTCGACTTGCTCAAAGTAGCAGGTTTTCTTCAAATAAATAAATAAATAAATAAATCTTAAGGTGATAGTGTATGTCATGCAGTTAATGTCAAAGCCACAGTTGTATAAGTAGTTCTAGAAAAGTAAAGTGAGAAGTGAAATAACCACACACTTTCGCTACTTGTAAAGAAATATCAGCATATCATTTGGGGATATGCTATGATCATAAAAATTCACCTCAAGCTATGATTTCTTGGAAATTGTTGATTTGTTATCACACTATTTAAAAAGAACTATAAGTCTTTATTTGAACATGAGCTTTCATTACATATATGACTAGGATTTTTGAAATTATATTATTTAAAACAAATTAATTACAATACCATGAAAATAGACCACTATTCATTGAGAAAAGCATTAAACATTATGATCCATTTTGTCCCCTATTCCATGTCTTTATCCTCATGTTAGATCCATTTTACTGTTTTCCAGTGAATTCACAAGTCTTAGTTTTTGTATTCTGGAAACAATGAGCAGAGTCTTGTATACAAAAAACGTATAAGTTGCAATATACAGTAATTTAGATGAACAGAATAGAAAGAGAGTTTCAAAAATTTACAAAACCATGCAACTTTTGCAGCAGTTAGTCCGGGAGTTATGATGGTTCCCTGCTCCAGTCACAGCTGTGGCACTGACTGACTTTGGACAACTTTGCTGATTTTCTCTCCATGTTCCTTATTCAGCTCAACTGCACAGCTGAGTAAAAAGCAAGTCACAGTGACAACCAGCTGCTGTGCCTAACCCATACTCTCCAGCGAAATAAATTGCAAAGGAATAAGGAGAGATCAGAACACATAACCACCTACCACTTCAAAATAGTCAATTGCAGGTAGCAAAGAAGTGTCTAAATAATGTGCACAGTCTGAAAGTTGTTAGTAGGTATCACCAAGATTTTTCTTGTTGAACATTATTAGTTTTTGTTTGTTTGTTTTTTATTTTATTTTAAGGAAAAGCACTGTTGCTGATATTTTCTTGTGACAAAGCACTATTTAATACCTTGCTCTTAGATTCTACCTTCTGCACATCCTGCTTTCCACTTATGACAATTATCAGCTTTTATTTTTTTTTTTTTCAAGGGCACCATTAAAAACTGCTAGTCAAACACAGACTTCGAAGTATGTGTGCTGTCAAAGAGCTATCAGCAGTAAAGAGTCTGGAACAACGTAAAACCTTAATAAAGTTCCCATTGTCTTTCTGACAATTGTCTTTCTGATTGGAATTGATTTAAACATTGTGAGAGACAGGAGTTTCAATCCTCCATCACTGGGCAACATCAGGACTGAAACGTAGTGGCACAACAGTATGGAGAGCATGACACTGCTGATACCCTTTATATAGTAAACACCATCTCAAACTCTGGTAACCTATTTATCATCAGATCAATCTCTAGAACAGTGATAGGTGATGTGTTTGCAAAAAGGATTGCAGTTCTAGTTTTTGTGCAGAAAGAAGTGTAGGTTGGTGTTAGAGATTTTGTAAATACATATAACTTCAAGAAAATAAATCATTTTAGAGCTAGGTCCCTAAAATCGGGTAACTGAATTAGTTTGTGCCCACTGCCTCTTGTGCTGTTGCTGGGCACAAGTGAAAAGAGACCAGCTCCATCCTCTTAACACCCTCCCCTCAGATATTTATGTACATTAACGAGGTCTCCCCTCAGTTTTCTCTTTTCCAGGCTAAACAGACCCAGCTCTCTCAGCCTCTCCTTATACGACAGGTGCTCCGGTCCTCCAATCATCTTCATAGCCCTCCTCTGGACTCGCTCCAGTAGTTCTATGTCCCTCTTGTACTGGGGAGCCTAGAACCAGACACAATACTCCAGGTGTGGCCTCACCAGAGCTGAGTAGAGGAGGGGGGATCACCTCCCTCGACCTGCTGGCAACATTCTTTCAAATGCAGCCCAGGATACAGTAGGCCTTCTTGGCCACAAGGGCACATTGCTGACTCATGGTCATCCTGCTGTCCACCAGGACTCCCAGGTCCCTGGCTGCAGAGTTACACTCCGACAGGTCACCACCCAGCTGTGGGATTATCGCCATGGGGGTCAACAAACCCTGTGGTTGGTGGCAACATTGGGCTGGTCACAATGAGGCCGTGAGGAATGTAAACAAGTTAGAAGGAACAAAGAAGTGGTGATTCACGAGAGCCTTGCTATCTCAAACTACTTTTCTCCAACTGTTAAGAAACGGAAGTTGCTAAATGTTTGTTGTTGCTGGGCAAAGTTGTTAACCAATGAATAGATAGTGGTAAAGTCCTGCTTGTAGAGCTAATGGTATAAGAATGGAGCCTGTCCTCAGTAAAGTGGTAGTAGTTGAAGTATAAGTGATCCTTAAAAAACCCTGGTGTCTGTGTGGTCATTACACCACACCCAGACTGTACTGGTGCTTGGGGTCATTTATCCTTATGTCCAGGACCCTTGCCCTTGTTGAACTTCATGAGGTTCCTCATGATCCAACCCTCCAGCCTGTCAAGGTTCCTCTGAATGGCAGCACAGTCCTCTGTGGTATCAGCCACTCCTCCAAGCTCTGTGTCATTAACAAACTTGCTGAGGGTGCACTCCATTCCATCGTCCAGGTCGTTGATGAATAGGCTGAATAACACTTGACCCAGTACTGACCCATGGGGGACACCACTAGCTACCAGCCTCCAATTAGACTCTGCATCACTAAGCACAACCCTCTGAGCTCTGCCATCCAGTCAATTGCCTATTCACCTCATCATCCAATCATCTATGCTGCACTTCCTGAGCTTGTCTATGAGGATGTTATGGGAGACAGTGTCAAAAACAGCCATAACATCCCCATGAATGAAAGGCTTTAGGTAGTCTCTCTATTTGTGTGCCTTTCAAATGCACAAAGTTTCCATGCTCCATTTAAATCTGTAGCTCATTCACCTATGACAGGGCACAACTGAAGGGATAGCTATACTTCAGGGGAGTCACTAGATCATTTCATTTGTTTGTTTGTTTGTCTGTTTTGTTGTTTTGTTGTTGTTGTTTTGTTTGTTTGGTTTTTCACTGCCATAGGCACTAGCAGTGTAATTCCATGGTGGTGTCACAAAATGTTTGTTTTTAAAGTAAATTCTGGAGTAAATGAAGCTAAGTAACACTCTAATCCTTTATCTCAACCTGCTGCCTAGCACTAAACATAATTGTGAAGTTTATTGCAGAATTATTTTCCTTACACAGTTAATATAGCAGAGGACAATATACTGTTGTGGAGCATCTTTCCAGAGACTGATGATTTATATTCTGTCATGCTAACACAGTTTAAAACAACCAGAACATACTTTAACTTTACATACTTACTTTTACATACATTGTCATCTAATCCTTATTTGTATTTTATAGTTGGAAAACAGTGAGGTACGGAAATGGACTCTGCATCATACAGACACAACTGAAAACACAGCATAGCACAGTCATTACCATTTTAGAATGATCTATAAACCTGCTTTTCTTAACATACTCTATCAATGTTACACCAGCATGGAATGATTATAGAACACTTTACATTGTAAAATTGTTTAATTATGATTCCTCCTTAAGAAGAAAGAGAAATTTTTATGAAATTTTCAGTATTTTTCAATATACTGGGGCAATATAGAACAGATAATGAGTTGAAATTTAAGATTGTCAACAGTATATTTTACAAATTGGCACATAAGCCCATCAAATCCAAAAGCTATAATGAACTTTTAGGTTGGATTCTTATGGGAATGTGAAGGTCTGAGCTGAGTAGTTTTGTTTGAGGGTTTTGTAAACTTGTTTAGGAGGAGGGGCAAGAGAGTGAAGCTCATTGGAGAAGAAAATCATCCAGTTCACTAAAACTTTAGGAATTATTCCAAGAAATACTGTGACAGAAATAAAAGCTAAATGCTTTACCATTATCTTGAAGTTTAAATCACTAAAGTAAACCATAAATAGGAAGAAATCTAAATCCTTTCATCAGTACAAATTCCCAACAGAACTCAGTTAATTTTGCCTGGGTAAGGACATAGAATGACATTCACCTCTCTGAAAGAGGCCAAAACAAAGTTTATGCAGAACTAAGATCTGTCAAATATTCTGCCTTGAATACTTATGTCTGATTCAGGTGATGATTATTTTAATATAATATATTATTTCATTGAATTTATGTTATTTTATATTTTATTTTATTTTTGTAGAATTTATATTATAATATTTTATATTATTTTACTTTGAATCTCACTTTGAAAACTGCAAAAAAAATCCAGAAATACTATTTACCTATCTCATCACAGTAATAATCACTTTTTTTGTTTTATTGGAAGCATTGTACCACATATGTCTCACTTTACTGGTGATAGCAGTCTCATTAGACTTAAATGAGTAATTTAACGTTTAAATCCTGTAAGCTAAATTCATGTAAAACAGACAGGAAAACATTAATTTTGATAGGGTAGTTATATGAATGAACAACAAAAGATTTTACCCATTCATAAATCCATAACAATAATATTCATATGAATTTTACAGAGACAACAGCAACAAGAAAAATGACCTTGGTATTAAACACAGATGTCCAAGTACTTTATGAGAAAAATATTGTTAGGTTTAGATCCGTCTGAAAATGTAGATTTTATTGTCAATGCATTTTAACTATATTAAGTTTTTATCCACTCAAATATTTATCAAATATTTTCTTTGATAACAGGTAGCATGTTCCATTGAAACAATACTCTGTTTCTCTTGTTCAAAATTGGTAGATATGTTCTCAATGCATAATTTATTTGTGTTCAGCTCATAATCTTGATGAGTAAGACACTATTCAACAAAGGATACCAGAGCATATCTCCAAATATTCATGTCCTGGTAGTCCTGGTGGAAAGCAGGATGACCATGAGTCAGCAATGTGCCCTTGTGGCCAAGAAGGCCTACTGTATCCTGGGCTGCATTTGAAAGAATGTTGCCAGCAGGTCGAGGGAGGTGATCCCCCCTCCTCTACTCAGCTCTGGTGAGGCCACACCTGGAGTATTGTGTCTGGTTCTAGGCTCCCCAGTACAAGAGGGACATAGAACTACTGGAGCGAGTCCAGAGGAGGGCTATGAAGATGATTGGAGGACCGGAGCACCTGTCGTATAAGGAGAGGCTGAGAGAGCTGGGTCTGTTTAGCCTGGAAAAGAGAAAACTGAGGGGAGACCTCGTTAATGTACATAAATATCTGAGGGGAGGGTGTCAAGAGCTGATCTCTCTTTGGTTGTGAAACTGAAAGCACAGGAGAATCCAGCTGAATATGAGGGGAGACTTCTTTATTGTGAGGGTGACAGAGCATTAGAATAGGTTACCCAGAGAGGTTGTGAAGTCTCCTTCTTTGGAATACTCAAAACCTGCCTGGATGCCATCCTGTACAATGTGCTCGAGATGATTCTGCTCAGGGTGTTGGACTAGATGATCTTCAGAGTCTCTTTCCAACCTCGGTCATTCTGTGATTATACAATTCTGTGATTCTGTAATTTGGCATTTGGTTAGGTTTAGCAGAAAACACTTTCAAAAAGATACTAAATGGTCATGTTACATTTTAAACTGTTTTAATTATCTCATATGAAGAACATTATTCTGAGAGTGGGGAATGAATAGCAGATTACTTTCATTATGGTAATGAAAAAAATCATCCACCTACAAAGATGAATATCATTAGGCTTACAATAATGAATAAACTATACCTGCCTTTTAATTCAACCTTTTTAATTCAACCTATAAATGTTTAATAGAGATTATCAGGGAGATATGCAGAGGTAATGTGGTAACAAAATGAAGAGGAAATGTGAGTGATGAACAGGATGGATGAGGAGACAATATGTTTTTGATGGCAGTAGCATGTGAATGTTAGGATTTTGTTTTGACTTTTTTTTTTTTTTCAGAGGAAAATAGATCCAAAACACTTTTATATGGCTTTCCATGTCAATATCATTAATACTTCTTTCTGAAGCTTGTTTCCTATTTTGTATAAATCATAGATCAATAATTATTCTAGTAAAATTGCTAAGGTTATATTGTTATCAATCTGATCAAATCAACATTATGCTCAGAATTAGTCTCATAAGTACAGCAAATATTCAAGATAATATAAGCACTATTTTATACTTGCAGAATTACATTTGCAGACATTACAGAATTGTCTGTTCTCATGTTCACGTATCTATTATAGACTGAAGAAATTTAGGTAAGACTTACTGTTATTAAACACAAGCATCATTTCTCAATGGCTCTGACAGAAATAAAATCAAGTAGTTTGTGGAAACAAACAAACAAACAAACAACAACAACAAAAAGTTCCCTCAGTTGTCTCCAAAATATAGAAAAAAAAATGATATTTTCAGAAATATTTAAGATGTTAAAAACAAACAAACAAACAAACAAACAAAAACTCATGCACGATGCTGTGTAAAGGGGACAATTAAATAAGGATGTTCAAAGAATGTTGTGAAAACAATGAAAGAAGATTTGGGAATTTAGTCAATATAGGAGAGTCACTATGGAGAAGAAAACATTAGGAAAAAAAATTTCAACAGGAAATTATTTGCACCAAGAAGTCAGACAAACGTCTGTGGCAAAAGTCTTAGCTGCTGTTTTACCCTATACTCAGGATATTCATAGGGAAGGGAAAAAATCAAAATCCAGCAAACAAAATGATCTTTGCAAGCATTTTCAAGAAAAATGATAAGCATTACATAATAATTTTAAGTAGACAAACTACAAATTCCGAATTGAGTATATAGCAGATGTATAAGTGCATCTGGGAACCAATACATTATATTTACATAAGAATCATCTTACTTTCCACAGTATTTATTTATTTATTTATTTATTTTAATATTCTGTTATTTAGGACCTCAGCTGCTGTCATATATGTCGTAATCATAATGCTAGAGATACCCAAGTGATCAACATTAAAAGCTTGTTAAAATATGTGGGTTCTTTTCCTTCTCACCTTTTACATCTGTCTGCACCTTTGTAGAAATTACAAATCAGAATATAAAAATAACAAAGATTTATGAGAAAAATAAACATTAAATAGGTTTGGAAAGAGGTCTACTATATTCAAAGTTAAAGACTGAAACAGATGAAAGTGATAGCTGGATCCTCATGAGGCTCTTATTGCTTTGATGAAAATATGATCCCTCAGTCCTTGCAGCTTTAGCAGTTTTCATTGGAGAATAATGTTCATATTTTTTTCTGTACCCCACTGTAAGTTTGATAATCTCCTGGGTTTGTCTCTAATGTAACATCTATAATAAGATGCAAATGGAATATTATTGTGTTGATTGTCTAAATAAATACGTACGAAAAGAGCATGGCTGATGTCATGCTAGTGTATCACAACAAAATCATTATACCATGGATAAATGTGACCTACTACATTCAATAAACCCCATCATTTATGATGGAACTTTTTATTAATTGATCATTCATCCAGAACAGCACATTCTTGTTTTCATAGAATTATGGAATCATTGAGTGGTTTGGATTGGAAGAAAACTTAAAGATCATCTAGTTCCAATCCCTCCACCACGGGAAGGGACACCTTCCATGAGACTAGTTTGCTCAAAAACCCAAAACACTGCCAGGGATGAGGATCCTCAGCTTCATTGGGCAACCTGTTCCAGTGCCTCACCACCCTCTGAATAAAAAATTTTCTCCTTATGTATAATCTAAATTTCCCCTCTTTTAGTTAAAAACTTTTACTCCTTGTCTTATTCCCTGACAGAGTCCTTCTCCAGCTTTTCTGTAGGCCCCTTTTAGGCATTGGAAGACTTCCAATAAAGTTTCCCTGAAGCCTTTCTTTCTCCAGGCTGAACAATCCCAACTCTTTCAGCCTGTCTTTGTAAGAGAGGTGCTCCAGACCCTTGATCATCTTTGTGACCCTCCTCTATACTCGTTCTAATACTTCCATGTCCTTATTGTGCTGGGGGCCCCAGAGCCGAGTGCAGTACTCCAAGTGGTGCCTTATGAGAGCAGAGCAATTGGATAGAATCACCCCCCTTTACCTACTGGACATACTACTTTTGATGCAGCCCAGGATACATTTGGCTTTCTGGGCTGCACATGCACATTGCTGGCTCATGCTGAGCTTGTCATCAACCAACACCCCCAGGTCCTTCTCATCAGGGCTGCTCTCAATCCATTCTCCACCCAGCCTGTAGTTGTGTTTGGGATTTCCCTGGCCTAGGACCTTGCACTTAGCCTCCTTGAACCTCATGAGGTTCGTGCTTCGCTTGAACAAGAGAATGTTCATTTTTTTGTATGTTCTTCTGTGAAGACACATATTTAAACTGTTCCTTTTACTCCCATGCAGATATTATTAGTAGAAAAGATTTTCTAAAGAGTCATCTCATCACTGTTCATCTTCACCGTTACAGTATGAACTTAGAAATAGTTCCTTTTATGCTATAGAGAAGGGGAACATTTTTTGTACATGGAAACTGCCATTGAATCAAAGTTTCAAGTTTCATACTGTTTACACTGGGAAAGTGTTAAAAAGAGATACACTACACTGATTTGTTGTTCAACACAAACAACTATGAATCTATCAGACTTTCTTGATGGACAAATTGAGCAAAGGAGACTAGTGTATAGGAATGAATGAGAAATAGGTGTTATTAGTGGCATCTCTGATGTCATAGAATTATAGAATCACGGAATCATAGAATCATGGAATCACAGAATCATAGAATGGCTTGGGTTGGAAGAGACCTCAAAGATCACCAAGTTCCAACCTCCCTGCCATGGGGAGGGATGCCACCCTCCCCATGATCAGGTTGCTCAAAGCCCCATCCAAAATAACCTTGAATACAGACAGGGATGGGGCATCTACAACTTCTCTGGACAACCTGTTCCAGTACTTCACCACCCTCTGAGTGAAGAATTTCCTCCTATCATCTGATGTAAATCTCTCCTTTTTTAGTTTAAGACCATTACCCTTGTCTTATCACTATCTGCCCAAGTAAGAAGTTGAACTCCTTTCTTTTATAAGACCCTTTAAGTACTGAAAGTCCACAATGAGGTCTTCCCAGAGCCTTCTCTTCTCCAGACTGGACATCCCCAGTTCTCTCAGCCTTTCTTCACAGGAGAGGTGCTCCAGTCCTCTGAGCATCTTTGTTGACATAATCTGCACCTGTTGTAGCAGTTCCACATCCTTCTTATGCTGGAGGGCTCCAGACATGGATGCAGTACACCAAGCAGGACCTCATGAGGGCACAGCAAAGGGACAATGACCTCCTTTGTCCTGCTGGACACACTTCTTTTGATGGAGCCCAAGATACATCTTTAAGGTCCCTTCCAACCCATGCCATTCTATGATTGCCCCAACACAGGTGCAGCACCTTGCACTTGCACTTGTTGAACCTTCTCAAGCTTGTCCAGGTCCCTTTGTATGGCGGGCATCCATTCCTTCTGCAGCATCAATTGCACAACTCAGCTTTGTGTCATCATTCCCACTGCTTATGTCATTGATAAAGATATGAAGCAGTATTAGTTGTAAGATGGACCCTTGAGACACCACTCATCAGTGGCCTCCACTTGGACATAGAGGCATTGACCACAACTTTGTCTGCAGCCATCCAGCCAATATGAAATGTTTGTCTGCTTTTTGGATCTCTTACTACTAATTTCATCATCCTTCTCTCTCTGGACAATATAGTGACAAATCTTCAGAATTTAAGCTACAACTGTGGTCTAGTAGGGTATGAGGGCTGCACCTTTGTGCACCTTTGTTTATTAATTCTCTGGATGGTTTAGGAGTTCCCCACCATGTCTACTTAGAAGAGCCAATGAACTGACCTGAGACAAAGGACTCAGCTACAACAAAGTGAGATTCAGTCATTTCCAAAAAATATCTCAGGCAGTTTCTGTTGTACCTGTTGCAGCTGTTCAATGACTATTTGCATGTTTGATGTGTTGATTCTCCACTCAGGGGAGTGGAGAATCTAACCATCCTGTGGACTCCCAGAAACAGTTTCTTCTGTAAAACTGATGAAATTGCACATAAATAAGATTCCAATAAATAACCAGTATAATGTCTTCTTCTTCTTGCGGAAGTAGTCACATAAGGCAATCTTTTTGTGCATAAGTGGAATAGCTTAGATATATTTTGTACCTAGTTTAACCCAATCCAGTTGAATGCCATTGCAAGGACACTTGCAATATATTCCTATCATCCTGTGGACTGTGACCAACCATCCTGTTATCCTGTCACAGAGATTCAATTCCCTAAGCAAGCATTATCTTCTTCAAAAGATTTCAACAAATTAGATTTTTGTTTGATCATTTGTTTTTAAGAGGTATTCTGTTCATAAGAGCAACAGGCTTCAGTTGTATATGTGTTGAAAATGCAAAACCAAACCAAACCAAAACAACAACAACAAAAAATATCAGAGATGCAATACACACAAAGAGTAGAGACATGGAAATTCTTGTATGACCTTTTTTATGCCAGAACATTTTCTATTTCACTTCTCACCTGTGCTCAGCAGAGAAACTAGTCTTAAAGTAAATGGCAAACAGTCAACAGCAGATGAAAAAAGTGTGAAATTAGGCTCAACCATCCTTAAAATATAAAATTTAAGAAAAAAGAGCTGCCCTTCTCTTTTATTTATTTATTTATTATTATAATTATTATTATGAGGGAAGAATTAGTGACTCTTTGTGCATTAGAATTAGCAGGCTTTTTTTGTTTGTGTTTTTTGTTTATTTGTTTCTTTGTTTCTCTATTGAAATATGTATAAATAGTTATCTTAGAGTAGCTAATATTTAGGTCTCCATGATTATTCCTTTAGAAATATAATATGGATAAAATAAAGAAGCAAACAAACAAACAAACAAAGCAGATGTCAAGGTACGGTAATTGGCAGTCTCCTCTAAGAGCCATTTCAAACAAAATATAAGTAAAATAACAAGAAGAAATAGTCAGCAGTAGTTGAGGAAAACTATCCATGCATTTCGGGAATAAGCTATGATCTTTATTCAAGATCTCGGTACATTTTGATGTGAATATGAAAAATCAGTCTGCAGTCTTATGCAGCAAGGATATCTTTCTTGCAGAAACAGTCTGATAAAATCACCCTGTCACAAAGTTATCCACTGGTAAATTCACTGCATCTTTTTCTCATTCTCTCTCTCTCTCTTTTTTTTTTTTTTTTTCCTTGGTAAAACGTCAGGGGTGTATATATATATATATATATGAATGAAAGTAATATCAAAACTGGTCCCCTTCTACTTTATTTAATATAATATTGTGAGGTAGATTGTAGGTTTTTTCATTAAGAAAATTTCACTAAATCTAATTGATTTGAATGGATACAGTAAGCTCAGAACATGGCCTTGTCTACTATATGTTGCTGTTTTAGATAAGCAGTGCAAGAGCTGTAAAATTTCCTTTTTCCTCTAGGAAATTTTCAGTTTGGAGAGCTACCTGAAACAAAACTTAGAATACATTCCTCTTGTAGGACATCAGGAATTTTTCAAAATCAAAAAATCAAAAACTTTTGTGATTTGTAAAAATTTTACCCTTATATTGCAAAGAGAGAAAATGAAAGCTATTGAGACCCAAAGTTAATTACTGATAGAAAAATAAAAAAAAAAAAAAAGTTTTTTTTTTTTAAAAAGTGGTGTTTTTTGTTTGTCTTTTCCCAGCTCAATATGCTGATTTTAAAATGAATGGGAGTGCTTGAGGGATGAAAATGCTTTAACATGCACATAGGATACAAATTTATGCTCACATTTTTACTTAAGTAAATTATTCACACTTGAAAGATTAATCATCTCCTTTGCTTACTAAGTACCAATGAAAGACATGATAGGTTAGTCAAAGAAGCTTAAGATTACCATAAATATGCAATTTCTTGTCCAGCTCTTGTTGGCATCTATGTGATCATTCTCATAACAGCTTGGTGTGCAACAGATTAGTGTACATTACTGTCACATCAACAGGGTATCAACATCAACAGGGTATCTTTCGTTTTTGGCTTTTCTCTGTATCTATTACTTCAGTGAATTGTTTTATTTTACTGAATGTGTGTAAGTATTTGGCACAAATACCAAGTATTTGGTACAATGTCTGGATCAATTTGCCATTTTCTGTCATTCAGGCCAGTTACTGTCTCCCCCCACCTCTTCCTCCCTCTTATTAACCACTGTGAGTATGTTAGTGTCAGTGTGTTTGTTTCTTTTGAAATCTTATTTCCTCATCCACAAGATCTTTGCTTAGACTTCTATTTTCTAAACAAACCAGGCAAATCTTTCTTTGTAATTCAGACCTGCAGAACCTGAATAATTTTGTTTGCCCTCTGCTGTACCTTTTCAATCTCAACAATGTACGTCTTCTACTGAAAAGAATAAAATTGAATATGATAAAAAAACTATTCATTTTTTAAACCATTATCTGGGGACTAGTGTACATTATTAGCACTGCATTTTTTTTTTCTTTGAAACCAGAATCAGTTGTGAGCTGAATTCAGATCTCTCTGACTTTACAATAAAAGTAAATGGAGTATAATGGGCTAAGGTTTTATATTGTACAGGGCTTTTCAAGCTAAATTTTGTCTCACAGTGAAGTGCACTTGCCATGTTACCATGAGAGTTAGTATATTTAAGATTTACAGTCAGTGCAAGCTCTAACAAAACATCAGACTTCAAGCCAAGTGCAAAACTGAAGTAATTAATTAGACATATATTGTATGCACTAGCTGGAGCCATATGTCATCATTAATAGTCATCTTTAAAGATGCCACATATATGAAATCCATAGAACAAACCAAGTCTGGAAAGTTAAGATTCTAGGATTATCCTGTATCTTCAATTACATACATCCTTGCAGCTGAATTTAAGTTTGTGTTTAATACTAAACTCTTTGCTGCATTAAAGTCAACAAACAGAATTACTGTAAATGCTAATAACCCAAAAGAGAAGAGAAAAGGAGGATGAAAGAAAAGACACAGATTGTACTACCACTGTTCTTATTTCAGTTCCATGCCTTCCTAAATATTGTAATCTTATTGTTTCACTAAAGTAGAATTTGTGTTGTTGACAAATAAACCCATGAGAAAATAGTACAGAGATTGGATCACTACAGCTTGACCTGTTCTACTAGCTGAACAAATCAATGGCTGCGTTCAAACACACAGTGATATAATTCATTATTTGTATCTTGAAATGAAATCTTCAATAAAGTTTTTTTTGTTTTGTTTTGTTTTGTTTTTCCCCCATCCATTTGAGACAACAGTACCATTAGATGGCACTCTGGGTAAAGTTGAAAAATTACTTTGTAAGGCTATTGCAACTCAAGTATTTAATCAAAGCACACTAAAAGAGAAAACATCAAGTATGTCATCAAATAAAAAGATTTTTGTATTTATTATACTTTTAACAGTCTATAATGAATGTTAAAAATATTAAGATACTGCATTTGGGAGCAACTTTTTAAACCACTTTTAATTTTATTTTATTCAGATAATTTGAAATAATGCATACTCCCCCTAAAGAAAATACACTATTATGTTGATTTTTAGTCTTTGATTCACTGTTTGAAATAAACAAGCCACCTCTTAGACATGTGTGATTATCTCATACATATTTTATCTAAAAGTAAAAACCTGAAACATTTCTGATGAATAGGAAGCATGGTGCTCCTTTACTATGTATGTGTAAGTATTAGGGTGCAAGGAAAAAACTGTTTTTGAAAGAATGTCACAAATTATTACTTTTTTTCTAGGCAGAGGAAATCACCATGTCAAAACAAACAAACAAACAACAACAAAGGCAAAAACAATTGAAACTGGAATAGTCAGTAATTTTAAGGGAAAAAAAAAAAAGGAAAAAAAAAAAAAAAAAAAAGAAACTGTTCCTAGAACTTTTAGGTCAGTATATCTTTCATTTCAATGCATCCTGATTGACACTTTCATGGAACAATTAAGTAACTATATATAAAAGAAGTATTAAAAAAAATTGACCTTTGATTTCAAAATTACCCTCTGTTACATTCAGGCAACCATGAACACAGTGGAGCCTTGTGCAGTTGCAAGGTACACTTATGTAGAACTGGTTGATGGCCTTAACAGTTAAATTATTCTTCTGGTTTGTTTCATATGCAGATTTAGATAGCCACAGTAAGAAAACTTTGGAGCCTTAGTTCCTTCTACTTTTGAGCTGTACTTAATAGCTTGTTTTCACCCAGTATTCCAAAATGTTCCAACAGCTGTAGATTTACTCTCTAGACACCTCTATCCTGACTAAAGCACCAAACATATTGCAAGTGAATGCTGTGAATCCTAAATTAGGCTTTTTATCATGAATACCAGCTAATATGCTTCTCTCTGCTCTGTGGTGTGAAGAAGAGCAAATGAAAGTTAAAGGGATAGAAATGTCCACTGGTATGCATTGGGGGAATAAAATATTCTCAGTATTCTCTTTCTACTTCAACTGTGTGAATCTAAGTTACTATAAAATCATATTTTGGCAGCTCTCCAAATTTCTAGGGTTGGATTGTAAAATAATTTATGTCACATGGACTTTCCTGCATTTTAGGAGATCCTGAGATAGTCTTTACTAAGTCTCCTAAACATAAGATAAGGAAATATTTCCCATGAATACAGTATTAGTATCCACTGGCAACATGACATACCACAGTACCAGTCAATAGTCAATATTTCAAAAGTGGTCTCTGCATTTTATACCATGCTTCTATCACCACTGCTGGTAAAAATTCATTTCTTATCTTTCCTACCCCCCGGAACTTTGGACGAGAACTCTTGTTCTAAAGGATTGATGGTGTTATCCAGCCACAGGTGGCTGGAAAGAAAGCTGCTTTTCTTTCTGCATGCAGCCTTCAGAAGTTATTCTTCACTCCTGTGGTAGGGGAAATTTCATGATTCTGCCACCACTAGGGCACTACAGGCTAGAACCAAGTCTTCAGTCATTCTGAGATGATCCAGCTGAGCTCTGGGAGCACTCCCTTTGTTAAAGGAAGGAACACATTCCCTTTGTTAAAGGAATTCTGTTTTAAGCAAGTTATTTAGCAAACTAATTTAATTAATAAAGGGAAAAATATTATTATTTTTTTAATTTAGAATTTTCATTTCATTGAATATTCATTCACCTCTTTGAATTGTTTTATACCTAATAATTTGGTAAAAAAGATCTTCTCAGAGACTTTTTCTATTTGCACTAGTCCTTTTAATGTCATTTCTTTAAACCTCATCTTATGAGGTTTGCAGACTGTTATCAACACTAGAATTGCTTAGAGGTAGTTCTTCTTCAGCAATGGTTTTGTTTGCTTGTTTGTTTGTTTTTCCTTTTTTTTTTTTCTGATCATTTAGTTAAACAAAATTTTGTCAAATCAGCAGATATTTCAGCAACCAGATCCATAAAGAGCTTTTGATTTATTTTTTTATATATGAAATTTCAGAGTTTCTTTTGCAATAGGAACCATAGTCTCCAAATATATTATGTTATATATTTGATGCTTCAGTATTTCATCAACAAGTGATTAACTACTTGAAATGTTATCCATCTAAATCCCTCCATCTATGGTTTGGCTGCAAAATAAAACTCCATGAAATATCAGTATTTTTACAGATTAAAAACAAACAAACAAACAAAAAAAAACACAAAAAACATCACAATAGCTTTTGTTTGTTTGTTTGTTTTTCAAAACCACTTTTTGTGGTGTAAGAAATATGAATACAAAGAGAAAATAGAGAAAACGTTTTTTTATGTGTGCATCAGAACACAAAATGACAAATACCAACTTCAGATAGAAAATTCACAGTTATTTTCCATTTCAATTCATATCAGAGGTATAACACAAGAAGTTAGAATGCTACATTTACTAGAGAAGATCTCAGTCCTGCTGATTATGTGAAGAAGGTGAGAAGGAAGTCAGCTTACTTCCATGAAAGCATAATAGAAAACAATGCTGACTTTCCTTCTCTGAAGATATTCAAACCCCACCTGGATGTCATACTGCACAATGTGCTCTAGGTGATCCTGTTCGGCAGAGGGGGTAGACTAGATGATGGACCCTTCCAGAGGGTCCACCTCCTTTCAGAGGACCCTTCCAGCCTCATCCATTCTGTGATTCTGTGATTCTCTGATAAGTAGTTGTTATTAAGTACCAAACAAAAGTTTGCCTATCTGTGAAATCCTCCAAAGGTCTTTTGACCTTTTCATGGATCTGATACAACTGCAGATCCAGATTTCTTGAGAGAATAATGACGAGGATTATTATATTTGTACCTTTCACTTATCCAGCAGAATTATATGGTCATGCATATGAAGAGTTGAAAGAGTTGTAACACCAAGGCTTCCGGTGCCCTTGGCATTTCTGTACCATCTCCCACAGCCCACTGAGCAAACCAGTGATGAAATCATGTATGCTTTTCTACAAAACCTGTGTTGGTATAAAGACCAATTGGATGCTCCTTATGATTTGCATAAAATAAAATGTAGAGACACAGTATTTAACCCCAGACTAAAAGGAGTTTAAAATGAAAATAGGACTAGCTGGCTACCCTGCCTTTGTGTTCAGAGTATAGAGCTGCATTATGTATTTAGGTTACTATGCACAGCAAAGTATTTTTCAGTACATACACTTTTAACTACTGTCAGATGCTTCATTTTTTTTTCTTTTTTTTTTTTCTTTTTTTTTTCTGCTTGTCTTCTTTCTTTAATTTTGACTTCTACACTGCTCTTTTTCCATGTTGATGGGCATATTAAAAGAGGTCATTAATATGTTAAACAATCTCTTCCAGTGTCTTTGGAAAAAAACAAAAACAAAAACAAAAACAATATTTTGTTATATGTAATCATATGGAGTAAACTGCAAACTGAAAAAAAAAAGTCCGGAGATGTAACAAATCTTTACATCTTCACTACACAGGAATTCAAATATAGATTTTTGCTGTGTACCTTTAAAAACAGTGACTGTAGCAATGAGTTATCAAGACTTATTAAAGTAATTATATCTCATTTTCTTTGTCAGAATCCTCAATGGAACTATAAGAAAATTGTCAAGATTTAACGGGCATTTACTGCTTAACAATTCTCTCTTGGGCAGGTATTATTATTATTATTAACAATTGTTATTGTACTGAGTCTGGCTGGGACAGAGTTAACTTTCCCTGCAGCAGCCCATACAATGCTGTGCTCTGCACTTGTAGCTGGAACAGTAGTGGTATCACACTGCTGGTATCACACCAGTGTTGTGTCTATTGCTGAGCAGTGCTGGCACTGCATCAGGACTCCCTCTGATATCATTAGGGCAGCTGACCTAAACTGACTAAAGGGATATTCCATATCATATGATGTCACACAGCAATAAAAGGTGGGAAAAGGAAGAAGGGGGGTAGGGGGAGAGAAGGTGCTTTCATTGTGAAAATGTCTGTTCTTCCGTTTGTTCTGAACGGCTACGTGCGTTGAGGCCCTGCTTCAAGAATGTGGTCAAGCATTGCCCATTGGTGGGAAGTAGAGAGAAATTTCTTTCCTCTGCACTTCCACATGGTCTTTTCTTGTTCTTTGTTTGTTTGTTTGTTTGTTTGTTTTCCCCCTTTCCCCTTTCCCTTTAGTTAAATTATTTAATTACTAATAATTTTCCCTTAATAATTATTTTTCCTTTAATTAAATTATCCTTATCTCAACCCATGAGTTGTTTCTTTCCTTTTTGTCTTACTCTGCTCTTCTGAGGAGGGGGACTGAAAGAGCGGTTGTGGTGGAAGTCAACTGACTAGCAAGGTAAAACCAGTACATGTTATTATGTAATACTAGTTATTATTACATAACAGTAGGTATATTAGATAATAAACAGCATTTCTGTGGTACCTGTGAATATAAAATACCTGGGAATTCAAAGGCAAGAATTTCATTCCACACCAAAAAATCAAGGTTTAAATGCACTTTTGTTTTATATCAAACAAACAAACAACAGCTACAACAATATCAACAGCAAAATAGACCCCCTACAAAACAAAACATGAGATAAATGAAGATAGAGTCCAGAATAACAAAAAGTCTGAGGAAAGAATACACACTCAAATGAGCAAATGGGATACTACTGACCTTACTTAGCATATCTGACAACTTCCCATTGAACTCCTGGTGCTCCATAGTACCCCTTTCTTTTTTCTTATATTGCCACAGATAGGACAAGTTGTGGAAGTGGTAACAGTGGCATGAGTTTTGTAACAACATTATTGGAAAAGAACACAGATGCCACTTTCTTCTGCTGCTAATCCTCCTCAAAATAGCATCAGTGTATGCTGATTATCCAGCCATCTGTGAAGAACACTTTATATTATTATGGCTGGTGAACAAAGAGTTACACACACTGGACAGACCAGCCAGTAGGACTACATGGGTTGATGGACTAGCCAACTAACAGGTGCTTACAATCTGCTAAATGTTGCGAGCAGCACATACAACCTCTTAGCCATCAGTGACCCCAAAAATTTCTTTATGCATGGATACAGTTTAAAAATAATGTAACACAGAGACTGTACCTCTAATATGTGGAAAGATGAAACAGATGCTAAGGGACTGGGCCAAAGGAACAGAGGGAGAAAAAAACAAAAATCTTAGAATATGTCTATATTAGAATTTAGTTTGGCCCTGGAGAAAAAGATCTACAGAGGAAGACAGATGGTGTTGAATATCCAGTGTTCAACATCTGCATTTTAGGGGAGAGTCTGCAGATTAGCTCTTGCCTGATCCTAAGAGATGAATGTTCAGTAATGCCAACAGTGCATTAGGTGTCCTTCTGGGATGCATCATCTGGTTTAGTTTCATCTAAGAGGAACATTGTAATCTCCAAGTTGAATCTCCATGATTCAATCTGAAGTCCAGTAACTGAGAACAATCAGAAGACCTGTTTTGAACTACTAATCTAAACAAATTGCAGACATCGACTTAGACATAACTGTTTATTAATTTTTCTCATTTTGTCTAGTGCTCGTAGGCTGCATTATGCATTGAATGCTGCTGCTCAGTGCATTAAATATCAGGGAGTATTTGGATATTGATAGGGACTAATGGAAATATTTTGTTTTGGAGTAAATACATTAAGAGTTGGATTAGTGATAAGATTTAAAAAAAATAAATAAAAAAAATGTAGGTCATAAAATTTTATTTATTGCTTTGTGTTGCTACTATAGATCAAAGTTGTGGAAAGAACATCTGAAAATTTTCATTTAGCATCACAACCGTTTGTCTTCTCATGATGCACAAAGTAATGTGAAGGATGTGTAGATATTCCCTAAACTTCAGTTATTCCTGTTTTGGGCAAAGGCAAATCCCTTTGTGGGATTACTTTTGCTTGGTTGAATTTGCTGGATAATGCAAGAAAATTGGGAAGGCCAATGTATACCACAAGGGGATTTGATTTTGGGAAAGAATAGCCAATTTGATTTTGGGAAAGAATTGTATTATGTTAATTATTATATAATCCTGTGTGCTATCACTAATAGTTTCTATATGCCATATAAATGGTTTTACAGTAAGAGTCACCCAGATTAGTGAAGAATGAATTTTGATGGAACTGAATGAAGTATAGCAGTGATAGAACTGGACAAGTGCAGTGGTGATGAAACCAGAACTGTCCTCAGCGTGCAACAATCCAACACCACTCACCATTCTTCTGTCCTAAAGACAGATAAATTATGACAGATAAACTAAACAGGCATTTAGGCCAAGTTGAACATAGCTGTTCAACACCGTTCATCATGCAGAATGAATAACTACTGCTACTGTCTGTTAACAGGTTATTGCCCTCAGATCTGCAGCAAATGTTAAGTCCCATTTCCCTTCTTTCCTTTCTAATCTTCCCAGGTAGTTAATATCCTCTCATACAACTTGCTCAGACATGTTTTTGATGTGCACAAGAAAGTGAAATGAGTGTGAGGTGAGAATTTTTATTTACCCATTTTTGTCTGCAGTATACTTAGAACTAACTCTTTTTCCAAAATCAAATTCATGTTTGTTTGTTTGTTTGTTTGTTTTTGTTGTTTTTTAAACTGCTTTCTACTATTTGATTCTGCTTGTGTGCCATCAAGCACATCACCTTTGTCCTACCCAAATTTCTAATTAATATTAGAAATGTACAAGTCATTCATTACTGACTGTGATTCACATTACTTTTAAGTATTTGCCCTGTTTTAACTTTACATATTTCATTTTGATTAAATCTCTGCAAAAATAATTAGAAGTAATGAGCAACAGAAATGTTTCTGATTAACAAAAACCAGCCACAGGAAGGACAAACACTAGGAGTTAATAGAGTTTTGATAATTTTAATTGATTGGAAATTTCTCCCAAGTAATGTTTTTACAGATTCAATCTGGGTGGTGAGAGCATACTTTCTGAACAGTAGACACTGGTTTTGTGTTGTTCTGTCATTATGAACTCATTTTGTATTGGAAATTGTATTTGTATTTTATTAAACAAGGACAAACTTGGTAAGTGCATCATGTGCCCTCTTTCATTGCTAAAATGTTTTAAGTAGTAAGTGTAATGGAAGTCCAACAAAATAGACAGGTGTACAGACAACAGCATACAGACGAGTTCATGGTATTAATGAAGAATGCTAATAAAATTAGGAGAATCTGAAATACAGTTATGAAAATGCAACTACAAACAAATAAAAATGTTTAAAGAAAATTCTATTCAAATCTGTTCATGCTTTTTCATCATATGCTTCCTTGGACAAAAGCATCTCATATTTCCAATTTTACACATATATTACAGGATTTTACTTTACTACTGACAGTGCTAAAACAAACAAACAAACAAAATCCTAAAATGATTCACTATCTGTAGAGACTCTATCTTAATTTCTAGATTATCAGGGAGCACATAGGCACCTTAAGTCTGTCTCAGCCACCAAGTCATCCAAAGTTCAAATCAGATCTGATGTTTTCTATGGATCACTATTCAGTTGCTTTATAAAATAAACAAGAAAAAGTATTGTCATATTACTCAAATAAATTGATATGGGAATATTCAACTCCAGGAATAAAAACAAACCCTCACAACAACACTTGAAATTCAGTAGTCTCTATGATGCTTTCAGATTAAGATAATATGTTTGTTATTCATAGTGTAAAAAGGTATAATTTTCCACTGGGCTCAGCCTAAGACTCTGTGTTTGGGTAAACGTTAACACACAAGCCAGAATTCAAGGACTGTGAAATGACATAAAACACTAGTAAAGTGACAATATTTGAAAAGTCTCACAGAATCACAGAATCATCTAGGTTGGAAGAGACCCCTAAGATCACCTAGTCCAACCTCTGACCTAACACTAACAAGTCCTCCACTAAACCATATTGCTAAGCTGTACATCTAAACATCTTTTAAAGACCTCCAGGGATGGTGACTCAACCACTTCCCTGGGCAGCCCATTCCAATGCCTAACAACCCTTTCAGTAAAATTCTTCCTAATATCCAACCTAAACTTCCTCTGTCACAACTTTAGCCCATTCCCCCTTGTCCTGTCATCAGGCACGTGGGAGAATAGATCAGCCCCCACCTTGCTACAGCCTCCTTTAATGTACTTATAAAGAGCGATAAAGTCACCCCTAAGCCTTCTTTTCTCCAGGCTGAACAATCCCAGCTCCTTCAGCCACTCCTCATAAGACTTGTTCTCCAGACAAGCTTCTCTCATGTGGTATTCCACATTTTAAACTATTACTGTCATTTGCAAAGGTGACCAGTTATATTCATTGTAATTGTAGTGGTCAGTAAATGTGTAGTAATTAGGTAATTAGGTAGTAATTAGGAAAGGGCCAAGATGAAACAGACACTAAAAACATTTTGTTGTGCATTAAATCAGATGATGACTATAATATAACCACAAGGAAGTACTATGATAAAGGCGATAGACTCTGATCTCTCATGCTACACAAATCTGGAATCATTGTATTTTTGTTAATGCAGACCTTTATATTCTCATCAGAATGGAAGAAAGAAACATGCTGGTGAAGAAAATTTAACTGAAAGAAGGAATATGAAGTAAATACGCTGCAGAGTGGGAGCTGACTATTATAAAGGACAGTGAAATACTAACTGGGTAATGAAATGAAAAATGGTTCATCTAACTCAAGGTTCAGAAGATAAAACAGAGAGTAGAAACTGACAAAATAAAAAATAAATAAATAATAATCATGTGCTTTAAAATTCAGATGAAAAAGATTTGAGGTGGGCAAAATCTGAAATGTTTCAAATATTAAATAAAAATAATACAGATCATGCACTGAATGCAAATTACAGGAGATATAGCACTCATATAATTTGCAAGGTGAAGTATGCCTTGAGAAAACCTTGTTATTTATTTTAGAAAGAATATCATAGAAATGGGGAAGCCAAAAGAAAAGTCAGTGTGAAAAATACTGGAAATTAAATATGTTCAAAAAGACTGGAGAAAATAGGTTTTGTTCCCTACAACAGAAGTAGTTCAACAGAAGACTGCACTGAGGGAGACAGTACAGTGGAAAAGATGCATTCCATAGGGCAATCTAAGTACAGTACCAAAAACTAGAACAGAAGGGGAATAACATACATATAACATAATAACATATGTCAACAATAAACAAATACTTTGGATGTTAGAATATGGGTGATTATATACATATTATGTTTAAATTAAGACCCCTATAATTTTCTATTTATATAAATATAACAGGTGTCTTTAACAGTGTTCATAAATTCACAAGTTTGTTGTTATGGGGTGACGAAGATGTTGAAGGGCCTAGAGGGGAAGACATATGAGGAGTGGCTGAGGTCACTGGGCCTGTTCAGCCTGGAGAAGAGGAGGCTGAGGGGAGACCTCATCGCAGTCTACAACTTCCTCACGAAGGAGAGTGCAGAGGTAGGTGACCTATTCTCCGTAATCACCAGTGATAGGACCCCCAGGAATGGTGTTAAGCAGAAGCAGGAGAAGTTTAGGTTGGACATCAGGAATAGGTTCTTCACCTCTTGTGGTTGCACACTGGAACAGGCTCCCCAGTGAAGCAGTCACTGCACCAAGCATGTCTGAATTTAAGAAACGATTGCACTGTGGACTTAGTCACATGGTCTAAAATTTTGGGTAGACCTGTGCATTGCCAGGAGATGGATTTGATGATCCTTATGGGTCCCTTCCAACTCGGGATATTCTATGATTCCATGATTCTATTTATTCTTTTAGTCAAACTAAAATTATTAATAAGTAGCACAGTAAGGGGAAGTTCTCTACTGAAACACTCCTGATGGAGAAGGGAGAAAGATTCCTGGGAAGGAAGAGGATAATATAAATTATGAAAGAATAAAAATAGCAGTAGAAAGTTTCACAAGAAAAGACCCAACTTTCTGCTTCAAGAAATATATAAATATTTGTTTGGAGTATAAGAACAGAATAACTTCCTTTATCATCCATCCATGAACTGGAAAGGAAAAGGAAACTAACAAATGTTGATTCTCCAGTGACTCACTCTTTGTGCACCTGGTTAATCTATGCACAATCAGAGCACAGGAACAGTGAATTCATCCAAATAAAAATGATAGTTTTGCATCTTTTCTGGATGTATTTTGCAGGTTTAAAAAAAATAATAAATGTTTTGATTTGTCCTTGTAAGTGATTTGGGTACCTAAACTTAGGTCATTACATAATTTGGGTATTTAATTCCAAGAATGAACAACTAATTCTATATTCAGCATTTAAATCTACTTTCGTGTGTCTGTGTGTGACAAAATGATGCAAAAAATCAATCATGAGCTGAGCAAAAAAATGGGTTGTAAAGTTGGTCAAAACCTATAGCTGGTTGCCCAGCGAGGCAAGATACTCAACATTTGACTGCCCAGGGCCCCAAACAGCTTTTTCTGACTTGGTTCTGCTCTTAGCAGACACTTCAACAACCCGAATTTGAGACATTCTTTTCAACCTGTGTTTTTCTATGACTTCGTGGAACTGACAAAAGGGATCATTATAAGTGTTCAGTTTGTTGTAAAATGTAACATTTGTTTCAGATTTTTGAAAGATAGTGAAAGGGACTAAATAGACACAAACAATTGTGTCTGATGTTAGACTGTGATGTACAAGACAAAAATTCTGGTGAAATTCTGTATTTCTAATCACACCAAGCATAGACAAGAAAGTCAAGACAGTTTATACTCATTCCAAGTACAGACTCGTAGCTTTTTGTAGTTAAAATACACAACAGATAACAGAGTACCATAACCGACAATGGATCTTACAGATATTTGAGACACTCCAAGTCAAATTTTCAAAAAATGTAGTCCATTGTGTCCATAGGGTGTTTTGAGATGTTTAGAATTAGGGTTGCATGTCAGTTCTGAACCTTATGTGAGGGGCAATTGAGTGAAACTTGTCTCTTAAGCTTAACTCTTCTAATAACCTGCCAAAAGTGAGAGGAAAGCTGGCAGAGTCCAAAGTTTCAAAGCTCTAAACTCTGAAATCCAAGACTGCACCTCAAATTAGAAAGCATGGTTAAAGATCTTGTTGCATATGTGGGAAACTGACAACATTAAATGTTTCTCATGATGACTTGAAAATGCCTGGATTAATTTCTGAATCTTAACATTCTTCTTAAAGAGACTTAAATGAGGCTTAAATGAACCAATACAACAATATTTTGTCAGTTATCTGCATTTTTCTATAGTAAAAAGAAAAACATTTTTTCATATTTGAATAACTTAATAATAGTTGCTCTTTTGCTGATACAAAAGAAAATACATTATTATTAACATTAGCTTGAACATAATGAAAGTTTACAGTAGCCCACATAACATCAATAATATTTGACCTGAAAACAAAAACAGAAAATGAGACAGAGTATGTTCCGACAGACAAGGTTATTTTTCTGGCTTTTCCATTATCCTGTTGTGTAAAATTTCATGTTTAGATTTTTCTATGACAATTTGATTTTTCACTTTTTGTTCATCTTATCTTAATCAACTATACAGTGTTCTGAATAATGACACCACATCCTTTCTTGTTTGTGTTGTTTCTAGTATAATAAAGCTTCTTTAGTTGGAACATCTACATAGTGCTGTAATCCAAATTGACAAACAATAGTAATGTCAAAATCTCAGGTTTTATAAGTATTTACACACACTCAAGTCCACAAGTAAATATTGTACATTAGAATTGCATCCTGTGGTAAGAACCCCTGATTTATGTTGCTAACTGACATAACTGACATATTCAGATAAATAAAATAATTTTTTAAAATTGACTGTTGTGATAGTTTTTAATGCCTAGAACTCTCATTTTGTTGTCACAGACACTATATAGACACATAATGAGACTATACACCTTGATAGAACAAAATCTTTAGACAGCTTGATCCCTAAATGAACAAGACAGGAATCAGTTAAAAAATAAGTAAATGAGGACTGGAGGAATAACAAAAAAAAAAAAAAAAAAATCAAAGTAAGATCCATAAGGTCATTGAAGTCAATCGTCCAATATCTCATGCAAAATAGGTTTGGGATCATATTCTTAATCAGCAGAGAAGAAAATCTAGTTCTCCCACAACTCATTCATTAAAGAGTTTGTCTCCCTTGGAAATTCTAAAATAATTTGATAGGCCACAACTGTAGCAAATAAGTTCTAGTTGTTTCATAAATTGGAAACATGAGGAAAATATATTACTTAGGAAACTGAGCAATTTGTGAATACATGAAAAGCAGTCATAAGTTAGTGGAAGGACAGCAAGACCTCCACAATATTGCCTTCTACATTCCCAGCATTCTCCACCCACAACAGAAATAAGTTGCCAATCAAAGGGTTCCAGGTGTAAGAGTATTTTTCAACAGTTTGTCTATCTCTAATAATTCTGCAATGAATCAACTGTATCAATCAGCAAATAGAAGGAACAGCTGGTGGTTGATCTACATGTCTGCCTCTAAGTGTCTTGAAAGATTTACACAGAAGCATATCTCATTTTTATCAGAAATGAATTTCTTAAATGGATTTATACAGTTTACAGGTTATTTTGAAACCTCTAGGTACTATGCGTGGAATCTGTTTCCAAAGTAGTTGGGTGAATTTCTGTGAATGCTTTGAAAAATAGGATATTGATTTATGATTTAATCTCTTTCTTATTGTTTGTTACCATGCCCACAATTCTGTTTTGCTAACTGATTTTAAAAGCATCTTTAATCCCTTGGTACAAATAATGTTTTACAGCTTTAGGATATGCTTCATGCATATTTTATCGTTTGGCTAAACTAATGTGTGAATTCCTGGTCCTTGCCTTTGCTAGCTGTCCTTTCCAGTTCCACTCTGCAGTTCCTTGTTCCTTCAGCTATTCTGATTCAATTTGTGAAGGACCTCTGAAAAGCAAGTAAGTGAAATACTTTGGGTTAAAAAACAGCGATGGCACATTCATATGATTACAAATTTTAAAAAGTGATTTTTTCATTTATAGCTAAAACTACTTGTGGACTTTTCTAAGTCCTAAATTATATTGTGCATCTGATCTAGAAACATACTTGCAAAAAGAAACATTGGGAATTGAAGAGGTCATTTGCTCTGACAACTTAAAATATTCTGAAAAAATTATTAAACAACCATTTTTCAGTAATAATATTTCTAATTTGATCAGCCCAGAAGGGCATCCGGGTGGAAATATTTTTCTGAAAATTCTTGCCTTAAAAGAGCTCTTCTGTAGACTGTAAGACTACTTTGTGAGACTAAAAGTATGGAGTGATTAATGCTCTTTCTTCAGGAACAGTCGCCTTCTTTTGTCTCTGAGCCCTACCCAGCTTGATATTTTATTTTATTTGTTTTGTTTTTGTTTTGTTTTGTTTTGTTTATTTTTTAATTATTTTTATTTTATTTTATTATTATTAATATTATTTTATTTTATTTTAAACCCCGTTACGGAAGAGAATGATGTGGTTTGTTTGGAACACATGTAAGGTTTAGGTGTGGAAGCAGGAATGGAACAGGTGAAAAGCAGATAGCAATAAAAAAAAACACATTTTTTAAAGTTATTTGGGTAATGTATGATGGGCACTGGATTCTAACCAAAGAAATTCAGAGACCATCTTTTCTGGTAAGGTTTTGATCCTCAGTCACTTTTAACATATCAAGATAAAGCTGGCAGTAGATAGCTTCTGAAAAGTAACTATTTTAGCTTGCTAATCAGTCTACACAAGCAAGTTTCTGTAACTCACTTATTTCAATGACAGTTGCCATGTTAATCAGGAAACCTCTGTAACATTTAAGCAAAAAAAAACAAAAAAAGGAAAACATTTTTTCTTTGACTTGCATATACATGTATTTGAAGCGGAGGAAACTGAAATGAATTGCAGTCATTTCATGCTAAGTTGTGCAGTCCCATATGCTGTAGATTCACTCACTCTTAATGTTAGACATGATGGACAGACAAGATTTTTTTTTTTTTGCTTGAAACATGTTTTTCTTAATATAGTTTCTTAATAGTTTGTGGCAGATCCAATTAAAGAATAATAAAATCATAAAATAAATAAATGTGACCTACGGCATTCAATAACCCCCATCATTTATGATGGAACTTTCTATTGATCATTCATCCAGAACAGCACATTCATGTTTTCATAGAATTATGGAATCTCTTTATACTTCTCTTTGTTGAATTTCAAGAGGTCCCTGATAGGCCATTTCTCCAGCCTGTCTAGATCTGTCTGAATGGCAGCACAACATTCTGGTGTTTCAGCCATTTAAAATTTTTTTTTTTTTTGCTTTTGACTTTTTATTATTTTTCCCATCTGCAAACGTGCTGAAGATGCACTTTGTCCCACCAACCAGGTCATTAATGATTTTAAACAGTACTGGTCCCAGTATGGTGTGATGTTGTGCTCCCCCTGCAACACACCCACCCATCTTTGTTACCTTTATTTCCCATAACCCTGCTCCAGTGATAACCACCACTGGCAGTCAAGATGGCTGCATCTGACTTAATCAGACAATCATCAGTGGAGGTTGTGGTGGATGTCTTCTGGTCATGGTGGTTGCATCCATCCCATCATGGACTTGAGAGAGACAGATAACAATACAATGGCCAAATCTGGGAGTATCCAATTCAAGCCAAATTTAAAAGAAAGTACTAGCTTCATTTGGTATGCAAACATGACTACAAGTCAATTATCTTACCCTACAAATAGTGAGCACCCAAGAGTCTTTTGAGATCTCTTGTATTGCAGTGGGCTGCATGACAGTATCTCTTCTTGAGTAGGGATGCCTTTCAAGGTTACATCTGCTGCAGAGATCCCTTACACATTGATGTCAATAGATTCCTTGACACTATAGATGCTTGGTAAGTGACTAACAGCTTGTTAAACTTTGCAAGCTTGACTGACATTATATCTTAGATTGATTGTGCACATGCAATCCTTTAGATATAAGCCATTTACCAAATCACAGAATCAAAGAATGGTGTGGGTTGGCAGGAACCTGAAAAAATCACCTAGTTCCAAACCCCCCTGCCATGGTCAGGGATATTGCCCATTAGACCAGGCTGCACAGGTCCTCATCCAACCTGGTCTTGAAAACCTTCAGGGCTGAGATATCCACAAATCTTAGATTAGGAGTAGATTCAGAGGCACCTAGGCTCCTTATCTTTTTTGTTCAAGGAGTTAGGAAAGCAAGGGGGTCCAGTCTGAACCTCATGACTTCATGAGGAGTTTTTCCTCAACCTTTAGACATAAACTGTTGACCAAGTGTTTGGTACTAAGTTTGGATCCAGCCACAACTAGGCTCCTCTCTGAGAAGGAGTTTAGAATGCAAGGGGTTCCACTCTGAATCCTCTAAGAGAGAATCTCCTGGATATGTGTGTTTAACCCTATCCTCTGTATGGTAAATAATAGAATGTACCTTCAAATCTTATTAAGTCACCATCTTATTTACAACCAAAATTTACTAAATTATTGTATTATATCAATAAAACATACTGCTGTTTCTCTCTTATGAGTGAAGTGAATGACTCCTTCCATGATATATTGATCTGGCATATCTGACTATTGTCTGTCTTATCTGGAATTCATGCTGCTGTTCAGAACCCTTTGAACACAGCAGTATTCAGTTTTCATTCCACCTTATTGTTCATTTATAGTGCCTGTATTTCTTCAGTAGGTCTATGAGAATGTTATGGAAGACAGTGTCAAAAACTTTAGTATGTTCAAGATAAACAACATCCACTTAAGTTAACATAAAGTGCTAAAAGAGAGAAATATTTTTATTTTTATTTTTAAATCATATCATCAGCTGGGTTTGCTTGTTTGTTTTTCAGAAGCTGATACTTTAAATATACTATCACTGAAACTTCTAGGTTTATAACAGATAAATTATCCATATTGTTGGTTGAAGACACGATGAAATTTAAAAATATATATATTAGCACATTTCCATAGTAAGGGAGATAAAATGTCAGTTATCTTTAAATATAGCTGTTCAAATCACAACAAATCATTCTGAATGTCTAAGTAAAATCATTTATTAGTTTTAGGGCATTAGTTTAATTATATGATAGCTACTAATGTCAATATGTCAGTATTTCCACAGAAGCAAATACATATCTCCTTTTAAAGAAAGAAAAGAATAGGTTTGAAGCATACTTATTTCCTTTCTGTTATCTATCTTAGTATAAAGACTTAGGAATAGACATAATATAGGAACTGAGGTAATCTTACTCTTTAAAGTTAATAGCATTTAAAGTTTATCTTTTTAAATAATGATACCGGTCCAACAGTGACAAAAACCTGTTCTTGTTAGTACTTGGAACTAAAAACAAGCGCTCCACAGAATGAGACCTTTTTTAGGTAAACAACTGAAACCAAGAAGCTTCATTACTTTTAAATCCTGTTTTCTCATCAAGATTACAACTCCTTGCCAGCTGGAAGTGATAAGGGTCTAAGAAAAGAATTTTCTCTGCTACTACATTAATTTTAAGTTGTCAGGTTTCCAAAGTTTACCTCTTACTCCAGCCATGGATCTGAAAATGAACAGGACTTGGCACTGGTTACTGTACTAGAGATTGCCTCTTGTCAAGACTTTTTGAAAAAATGTAGTGCCAGACCAGTTTGCCAGGAAGCAGTCTTTGCCCTTTTCTTGCTTGTCTGTTTAGATTTCCTATTATTTTCATCCTAGGAAAAAATAAAAATGTAGAAAATAAACCTTTTCTAAAATATGAGAAATCCAAGAGGTTAGCAACCACAACAAACAACTTGAGAAAACTACCCAGTTGATTAGAGGGTAAGAATCCTATTACATAAACAACTCTGAAGTATTGAAATTGGTTCTTATGTCACTTGGAATGAAGTAGATAAATTTATTCTTTTCTCCAAGTAATAAGAAAGAAAAATTAAGTATCAGAGAGTGAACATCAACATAGCATATCTCAAACCAGTATACGAAAAAGCCCGGTATTTCTCCAACTTTATTTTGA
The DNA here is from genome assembly GCF_964035555.1 of Netta rufina. Lineage (NCBI taxonomy): Eukaryota > Metazoa > Chordata > Aves > Anseriformes > Anatidae > Netta > Netta rufina. Next base: position 143,141,554 of record NC_140124.1, on the reverse strand, counting down.
AATTTGGATCTCCTACTTAGCATCGAATTACACAGATTTCAGAACTGTATGAAGCTCTTGTCTTCCTGGAAATATTTAACCCTATAAAATAATTAAATGGCTACTGGAGAAGAAAGACTGACTCTTTATCCTCATTTTTTTCATCATGCATGTTGGCTACATTGTATGTTTTACCAGCTGCAATCTTGATGTTTACCCATAAAGACAAAAACATATGAGGACTAACCCCAGAAAGGCTACTATTTTCATCTCTAGTATTACCACTTTCAGTCAGTTTTGTTTTTTTCTTGGCTTTTTGTTGGACATAATATTGAACAATGGATGCACTGGCATAACTGTCATAAGTTACCTTACACCTCTCCCTACAGAAAGAGAACTAAGCCACAATTAAGGTGTTTAGTTCAGTTTCCCTATACAACTATTTGTCTCTTTCAGCTATAAAAAGAAATACTTGGGCTGCTTTAGCTGCTTTACCAATTCTTTCCACCAAGGCACAGGATGCATGGCAACAGATAAAGATGTGTGGCAAATACCCTGACAAATAAGGTCATACTCCACTGTCAGAATAAGCATTTGGTTTAGGAACACATAGGATAATGCACCAGAATTCCAGTATCCGTCTCTAAGACAGAAAATTCAGAAACAATAAAAAGGTAAACTAATTTTTGTAAACAGTTTGTCTGTCACATAGACTAGCTGGCCCCGAGAAACTAGCTTTTGTTTCCATTGGAAATATATTGCTCCCAGCTTCATTGGCAGTTTTTTCTATTCTCTTGGCAACAGCATTCTATTTCATAGCTTAATCAGGAACATATAATTGTTAGTTTTGTTAGATAACATGGTATATTGTGACAGATAACATCTCTAGATTCCTAGTAGCTATAGTGAAGATCAGCTTGAGGGCTTCACATGCTTTTCACATGCAACTTGTTGTTAACCTATATATACATAGCACCTAATAAATAAGGAGTAGATATAAAATTATAGAAGTCCTTAGGTAAATTATATACAGAAAATAAATGTCCTTTGTTAGATCAGCTGACATAAGTGAAAAAAATGTCAAAATTTAAAGCACAAAAGACCATCTAATTTAAATGGATTTGTAAAAGTGTCAGTGTTGTTAGCACATACAAAAGTGATTACAGTGCATTTAGAAAAAGGGTAAGGTATCCTGAAAAACAAAACTTTCCAATCTTACTAGACTGACTGTCTGGGCACTTTAAGCCTTACCTGACATGCCCTTTATTTTACAGATCTAGGCATCTCAGGGACAAGGTCTGACAGCTTTGATGGAAATATACATCTTATTCCAAACATCTAATATATCATATATCGAATCTCTCTAAAAATGGCAGTCAGCCAAACTACTATATAATGCCCAGCTTTATGAATTCTGTACTTGAAGGCAGAAGTTGCTGTAGGCAGAACAAAAGAAATGTATCTACTAAGTATCTACTCAGAAGAGAACAGACTGTCCAGAAAATTTGGGAAAGCACTTCTGAAATACTGTTTGATCTTCACCATGGTTAGGACAGATTGGTGAAAACCTTGCTTCTACAAAGCAAAAATACTGAGTGAATTTCAGAGTGAATTGTTAACTTGAATAACTGGGACAACTAACTGAGAGCTTTCATGAAACTTAATACAGAAAGAAGAATAATGTAAAAATGATAAAAAATAATATTTAAGATTATATGTCTTAATTAAATTAGATAATTTATTTTCAAATTGTAATAATAGGTAAGTCTAAGAAAAAAATGGAAGAAATTTTGGAAATATAATAAAAGAACATTCTTGTTAAAAGAGGAGCTGAACATACATCTCAATCACAAAAGAGAAAATATATCAAAGAGTTGAATAAAGATGTTTACTGAAAGCTCTAAGAGACAAAATCAAATGAGGCAGAAAGATTTAACAGTAGCCAGAAGCCAATTAGTATCAAGAGGGAAAACTAGGCTGATGTGCCACTCAGTGGAGAAAAACTGCTGTTCCACAGGAGCACAAAACCGCAGAGCTACAGGAAAATTGTTGCCAAAGATATGAACTCATTTTTTTTTATTATTATTATTTTTTAATTTTTATTTTTTACTTTTTTTTTAAAGGTAAGTGAACTCAGACAGTTATGACAATTATTATCAGTGACAGAAGAACAAAACTTCAGTTTGGTACAAACAGAGCAGGTTAGAAGATAGCTAGATAAATTCAGTGTATTAAAATTAACTAGGCTTTAAGGATTTCATTTTACAAGATTTAAGCATCTGGCTGATTTACTTTTATCAGTAAATATCTTTGAAAACTTGTACAGATTTTTGAGAGGACTGGAAAAATAGCAAAGATAATAAAACATTTTAAAAATAATATTTGGGGAATTAATGCTTTTTATTGTTAATGTTTTTTGTAATGTTTTAATGTAATGTTTATTGTTAATTTTTATTGTTAACTTTTTATTGTTAATGGAACTTATAGTTTCTTTCCTTCCCACTTTCATCTTCCTCTCCCTGGAAATGATAAGTCTTGTTTTTATCTGGACACAGTATAGAAAAGATTTAAAAATCTTCAGAGGCTTTGAAGGATTCCAAGGATTCCTCAAATCATACTTTTCCAATATGAAAACTTTTTTTTTTTTTTGGTGTTATAAATGCATCACTGTGGTTTTACATTATAATAGGAGATGGACTCCATGATACTTGAGTCCCTTCCAAATCCTGTTATTCTGAGTATATTTAGGCTCCTTTGTTTTATTTTTGCAGTTTTACCTTCCTCCATTTTCTAACACTGATGGTTGTTTTTCATTCATAAACAATATGTAAGCAGATAATTCTGCATATAATATAGAAATCTTCCAGTGCAACGAAAGATTCTGAAAGAAAGTTTCACAAAGGATAAACTATCAAACCTGTCTTCTGTAACTGAATCCAATGAAAAAAATCTTATTGATTTAATTGAGAATGTTCTCAAACTCACAGTAGAAAAAAAATAGCATTTCTCAAAGATCACACATCCTAAATGTAAGAATGAAGATAACAGTCACATGCATTAGCTCAGATATTTATCTCTAGAGGCATGTCATGGCAATGACTCTCACATATTAATAAAGCATTAATTTAAAATTCTAATCACAGATCAAAACACAAAGCAGTGCAAGACTTTTAAAATTCTGTGTCAGCCTCCTCTCAAAATTCTAACTAAAATAAATAAATAAATAAATAAATAATCGTGAAGTTATGGGAGAAGAAGAAATACTTCTGAACATTGTTTTAAGTATTGTGCCAGTAGAAATCTGAAGTATTCTGAAGAACATCTTTATTAGATGAGTTGATTTTATTGTATAGTTTAACTTTTTTAGTATATTAGTTATATAGGTTCTCTCTCCAATAGTGCTTTCCTATGCATTCTACAAATTCCTCTGCTTCCACTAAGTTATACATTCACTTTCCTTTTCTTACTTGAAGTAATGTTACTTTCTGAAAAAAAAATAAATAAATAAAATATATATATATTTATACATATATATATATATATATATATTTTTTTTTTTGGACAACCAAGTGTGTGTGTGTGGTGGGGGGAAGGGGTTGTCTCTCGTTATGAAGAGGTCTCTCCTCCCAAACAAACGCTATGCATATTGAAGCCCTGCTTGTCAGGACATGTCAGAACATCACTCATCGATGGGAAGTAGCCAATAAATTTTCTGTGCTTCCACTTGGCCTTTGCTTATTTTTTCCCTCTTCCTTTTTCCTTTAATTAAATTATCCTTATTTCAACCTGCGAGTTATTTTTCTTTTCCTTTCCAGCGTACTTTCTTCTCTCCCTCTTCTGAGAAGCAGGGGGAGTAAAAGAACATTTGTGGTGGAGTTCAGCTGCCCAGCAAGGTAAAACCACCATACCAAATAACCTTATCCTGTGTATTTCAGTAGAGTTTCAGAAAATGTGGAAAGTTCTCCATTAACTCTGAAACCTTTTAAAATAGATTTTAGGGGGCATCAGCTGTAGCTGTATGGAATGTGAATTTCCTGCAAAGTGAACAAAACATTATAGTTTAGCAAATTTTAATCTATAAGGCACTTAACAAGTTGCTTCTGGCTTGTGTATGATAAAAATGTTACTGTAAATCTTAAATATATATATATATATATTAAAAGTTACCATTACTGTTCTCCACCTTCAGATAAAGTGAAGACACAGGATAAACTGGTATTACTTAATATTAAAGGGGTGCATATAATAAAAGATTTTTTCCCTTTTTGTAGAAAATTTTACCTAGCTAAAACATACTGTATGTTTTAACAGACTTGACTTTATCAAGCTGGGTGAAAAGTAGTGATTACAAACAAGCACATTTTTTTCAATCTTTTGTACCTTATATCCACTTTTTTTTTTTTTCTTTGTATGTCATCTGGATAATAAGTGCTATAGTATGTGAAATCAAACTTGAAATTCATTTCAAATGTAAGAAGCAAACCCTTATTGAACTTTGCATAGAAGAAGGTACAAGATACTACATGGATCAGTACAAAATTATTTTTTAGACTGTAAAAGAAAAGATATTTCTCAAACAAACATCTAAATATAAGATGATAACAGATACATAAGACTTCCTTCCAGGAGTTTGTAAGTGCTTTCCACCTACATTTTAGCAAGCGTGTGATGCACAATTCAATATTGTGCTTATCTTTGTATACAAGTAGTGGTTACATATAGTTAAAATAAAGTTTATGTTTATGTTCTTTGCTGCACTAAACAACCAATATATCAATAGACAGTTTTTTACTAAATTATTTCTCAGAGGATGGGAGGTTGGAGGACAGGTGCTTATAATGATGGAAGTTTAATAAATAATTCATACCTTTGTAGATATTAAGATTATTTTTTGTGGGAAAAAAAAAAAAAAAGGAAGTGTAACTTTAGTTTACACAGATAAGTCCTAGGCCTTTTATAGTCCTTAGAGAGATATTCCTTCAGAGAAGAATTCAAAGCACCCACAGTAGTTTTGGATTCTGAACCACTCAAATAACAGACTCTTTCTCTCTGTATTGTCTAATTCCTCATCTTTTTTAGGCTAACCTTTAATTCACTGGACACCCTAAAACCAGCCTATGTGTCTCTAGCTACTTGGAGAAAATTACTACATTTTACAACTGTTGAAGGTTAAAAAAAAAAAAAAAAAAAAAAAAAAAGTATTAGAAATTAGTAATATAAAATACTTCTCTTTTGGGATTAAGAACATTTAAGTACTAGTTTCTTCTGAATACTGAAATTCAAGATCATGATAAGTACTGTTTTCTTACAGTCCTTCCTAATACAGTTTGATCCCACTCTATTTCTCTGCATTAGTTAATCAATGTGTTTGTTTAAGCTTTCAGTAGATCGGTTGTTTACCATCTCCTTCGCATTGTGCTTTTTCTTCCTTTTAAAAAGACAAAAGTTTTTTGTTTGTTTGTTTTTAACATAGATTTATATTTTTATTCTCTGTGTTATAATGTTTATTCTCTACAGGATCTTAAGAATTCTTTCATTCAATCCTTCTTAAAATTCTTTTAACTAGAATCCTGAGAAATTGCTAGGAAATATGCAGACTCTAATCTGATGCTCTGCAGTTGAGCTTTGACCTTCAGCAAAAAGATTGCTCAGCAGTTTTTGAAAAACAAACAAACAACAGAAAAAAAAAAAATAAAAGATTTATCCCAGGTGCCTGTCTAAGAATAGAGGCATCCAAAATCATTAGTCATTGAAAAATCTTGATAGAGGTATCTTATCTGAGTTATACAGTAGGTTGAGTCTACTACTTTGTGAGAGACACTAAGCAAGATAAACATCTTCTATTCTAAACACCTATTCTTTGGCAATCAGTAGAATCACCATCAGTTTGCAAGTCTGTCCTCAGAATGCACAAAAACTGTCTTGAAAGAATGTTTAGCTGCTAGGCAAGGACAAGATAAAAATTGTATCTTCATGAAAAACAGACGGACACAGCGACATTATGATTTTAGTACTGAAATTGGTGCAGGTATAGTGTAGCTATTGGTGTAGCTATAGTTTAGTATAGATAAAGCGACGGATACATTAACAAGTACTTTCAACTTTGTATGTTTGTCTTTAGAGTACTTGACATTGAGAAGACAACAAAATTTAAATCACGGTGCTGTTTGATGGCTTTAGTTTGCAAGTTGTTTCATCCAAGTCATTGGCTTTCAGAAACCATTTAGAATCTTGCAGTATTTGTTAGGAATATTTCTACATTTTCCACTAACTTAGCAACACAGTCTAAAAAATAAACCATCAAACAAAAACAGCAACAACAAACACTGAAAAGTCTTGAGGACAATTGTTGCAATTGTTGTGAGGAACAGTTTCACTTCAGTTAGTTAATGTGTTCATCAAGAACACTTCAGATTGATCTCTTTCTAAATAAGACGTAAGACATAGGCCCCTTCATGAAACATAAGAAATTTCATCTAGTAGTTTCACAGGAAAGCATTAGTTTGCACAAAGATATTTTTGTATTGGAAAGCTAGCACTGAATTTTCACAACATACAAGAAAAGGTGCAGAGAAAATCAGAAGGGCATTATATAACAAAGTAAATTATTAGCACCCTTGATTTTAATATTAGTTTATATTACTCATTAGTACTTAATAATTCCTATGAAGGCATAGTAAATTAATAATGCAGAGAGGAAATTATTATTTCTTATTAATTCTAACATTCTTAAACAAGCACAAAAAATGATCTCATGTCTACATAATGCTTTTCATTCAAAATATTCCTGAAGCTTTCATACAGACTTTACAAAGAATAACTAAAAATTGAAAATTTCTATTGAATGCAGATTGAAAGCCCAAAACATTTCCTGATTCATAGTAATATAATGCAACTATTCACAGAGAAAGAAGAGATCAGAGCAACCTATATAATTTTGTCATTTAAGGAACTGTTTGAATAGTAGACACATAATAGGATTAAGAGGACTGAATTTCCTTGAAGGTTTCTTTTACAGCAGTCCACTGAAAAACTGGAAGAGTCAGCCTATTAATAACTATCAAAATGTCTCTCCCTCCAGAAATGAAGGGTCTGCAACATCTATCTATATCTCTGCTACTAAATACTACAGGGACTTGGGCAGCTGTCTGTCCCTAGTGCTGAGTGGCATATGAATGGCCCTGGGCCACCACCGAATCATCAGTTACACAGCTTTAACTCTTTTTATGTTTGTTAGGACAACATTGGACACTGAATAGCCAAACCAAGTGCAGTCTTAACCCTATATCCTTCTGGAAATAATTTGTGATAGGATTTCCCAAACCCTTCCTGGATACCATCACTGAACATTCTTGTTAAAAGTAGTCAAGATTCTGCTGGAGAATGGACAACGAAGTTTAAAAACATGGAATGCCATCAGTCTGAAATTAAATGCATTCTCTATATCACAATGTAATATTGTTTTTGTCAATAACAATTGCTGTTACTGATATACATACAGTAATTATACTGGTGACAATTTTGATAGATGTTTATAGGCAGTTTAAGAAGCCTCTAAACTTTTTGAGGTATTCTCAATTAGAAATTTATAGGGCTTGTAAGTTCTTTAGATAAAGTTAGACCAAAGAAAGATGCCAAAGGAGTCAAAGGAAATGTTCTTGGGTGAAAGTCTTACACTTCCCACCGTTTTGATAATCACATCAAAAATACAAATAATGTCTGTTACTCACCTGCAAGAACAGGCAAAGGCTGTGCTGTGAGGATACCTGGGAGTTCAGGCAATTACCTTGTTTCAAGTGAGTCCTCTGTCTGAAATCATTTCATTGTTGCATCTATTAGACACAAGGTGAGGAGCTCCTAGACAATCCACAGAATCAATAACTGAGTGCACTGTGTGTGCACTCAAACTTATGGCCATGATGCCATTATACCTGATGACATCGTAATTATGGGACAAAGTTAAATTAATCCTTATATCACATTTATGACTTTCACGTCATACTTTTTTGCCACATGAGAGCAAAGTGATTAATTATGTATAACAGTCTGGTACAGTTACAAGAATTCAAAAATATGTTGGCGATAAGAAAATAAAAGAAGGGCTTTGTCCTAAATTTTTTCTGACATTGAAGTCATGCTGAGATTCCCAATTGCAAGTTCAAGGCGACTCTGGGTGCCCTACTATGTGATATATTGCTCAGGAAACATTTATATTACAAATAATAGCTAAGAAAAATAAGGCTTTCATAGCAGTCTTTTTTTTTTTTTAATGTTTATTTTTGGCAGTGCTTGGCAATTGGACTAGATGATCTTAGAGGTCTTTTACAATCTAAATGATTCTATGCTTCCATGAAATCAGGATTAAGAATCTCATATTTCTGTGAAATGTATAAAAATATATTATTTATATAATCTTTTTGGGTAATATCTTTGCTTTTTAAATTAATTTAAGAAGTTCTATCTATATGTTTTACTAAAGTGTTTTTAGACTTAGTAGTATGGATTCCTTTCTTTTTCTGCAGCAGGTTCCTCACATTGGGATTCACGCTGGGGTTTCAAATAAATATCGTTCTACCAGGCAACAGACTACAGTCGCTATCATAAAGGAATGTTACAGGAATACTCTAAAAAAGAAACAAACAAACAAAATTCTTATTTGAATTTAAGAGAACCTTTACACCATAATGTACAATTTCATTTGATGTATGCAATGTGCATCATTTTCCTACCTTCAGATCCCCAGGACCTTATTTGCCTTCTGTAATAATACAAGTGTTTAAGTGGAAGAGGAGAGCACAGTTAATGTTACTTATTTTGACTTTAGCAAGGGTTTTGACTGAGTATCACACAATACCCTTACAGTCAAATATAGAGATGTGATTTTTAAGGGTGAACTAAAGACAGTGTGTGGAAGACTGACTGTATATCTTAACTCAAAAGATTGTGATCAGCAGCAGGAAGATCAACCAATCTCTTATTACCATTGGTACTGCTTGGGGTACTAACACTGTTAAGCCTTTTCAATAACCTAGATGGTGGGACAGAAGGCACATTTTGAAAGTTGAAAAGGAGTAGTCTATAAGCTCTTGTGATAATAGGTCAGTAGAGTAAATTGAAATATTTTTAGAGATACACTATGCCACCAAGGAGAAATACATAATCAGAACTAGATGTGTATTAGTCCTTAAAAAAAAAAGATTATTGCGCTTTCTGTGTTTAAGTACATGTGAAGATACATGGAAAAGAGAATCTCCAGATATGCATTTGATTCTGGAACAAATGCTGTGGGAACTGCCTGCAAAATGTGTGCCTAGTTGAAGGACCTCAGCAGGTGGCCAAGCTGAAGGAGGCAGTGAAAAGGCAGGGTAGCATCAGAAAGTGAGGAGAATTTAAACAGTTGAATCCTAGGACACTCTGCAGGGGACCCACAGCCCATGGCCAAACCCACAGCCAGACCCAGCACAATGCGCTCTAAGGAAAACATCCCTAAAGAGTCTGCAGCTCTCCTCAGCTCCATTGTCCTTAAGGACAGTGTTCGAGGGGACCTCAGCTACTAGATCTTTAAATAGCTTGAAGTTTGCTCTTTGAAAGTTCATGGTCCTGATTTTGCTCTTTGCCAGATTCCTTGAGATCACAAAGTCAATCAGGGCATGGTTGCTGCAGCCTGGACTGCCTCTAATCTTGACCTCTTTAATGAGCTGTGTTGGTGAGCACCAGGTCTGGTAACAGTTCTTCTCTGGTTGGTTTGTATACTACCTGGACCAGGAAGAGGGTGGTGAGACACTGGAACAGGTTGCCCAGAGAAGCTGTGGATGCTCCATCCCTGAAGGTGTATCCCTGAGTGACCTGATCTATTGGGTGGCATCCCTGCCCATGGCAGAGGGGTTGGAACTAGATGGTGTTTAAGGTCCTTTCCATTCTATGATTCTTTGATTCTATGATCCTTTGATTCTATAATTCTTTTATTCTAAAAAGAGAAAATAGAAATATTAAAATTTTCTAGGTAATTTCTACATCAGTTCTTTTACCACCCTCTTGAGAGAAGGCAACCAAATTATTTAGTTGCATTGGTTTTCAGCACCAGAAATAATCTGTGTTGAATGACCTTTTTTCACAAAAAATAACCTCTAGTCTTCTACTGTCTAGGCAAAAATATTATACTTTACCTATTTCTCTTAAACAAGATGTGCCATGACTGAAAGTAGGGTTCAGCTCTTGGTATGTTTGGTGATATTAAAAATAAAAATTTAATAAGAAATAAATGTATAAAAATGAGAAAATAAAATTAATTGTTTTACTGTGCATGGAATAGTTATCTTTAAGCATCATCAAGGCTTTTTATTGATCCTTCACTTCAAAAGTTCTTAATTAAAATATTGCTTCCTAATGGTGAATGGGATGATCTGAATAGTTTTATTCTAACTACAAAGAAGTAACCAGTATTACCTCTTATGAATACGTATGGAGAAACCAGTATCTTTTTCACCAACTTCTCCTGGAAACAGCTTATTTACTTATTTATTTATTTATTTATTTTTAGCTGAAAGATCTACAATAATATCCTGAGGGAAACATTCACCACATAAAACATTAGACAAGTAGTTAGACAATGGCAAAGCTACAAGTAATGAATGGGTTTTGTTGTAAAATGAAGTATTAAGAGTGATGGAATAGAAAAAAAAAAAAGTGTGTTTTGGGGAGAATCTTTATAAAAGTAGGATTAGAGAGTCAACATATAGTTTCTTGCTGAAGCTAGGACCTAAATTTGAAAATCCACTTATATTTGGCCAGATATTCAGTCAGATCTCACAGTGTAGTTATTGAAAGTACTTGACAATCATAGACACGGATGACAATAAACAGTTCCTTTCTTAATGTGGTGGTTTTACCGTGCTGGGCAGCTAAACCCCACAACCGCTCTCTCACTCCCCCTCCTTTAGATGAGGAGGGGGAGAAGTAAAGCAAAGAACAACTCACGGGTTGAGGTAAGGATAATTTAATTAAAGGGAAATAGTAATAATAATTAAATAAAGACTACCATGAACTAAACAATTTAACTAAGGGGAAATTAAAAGGGAAAGGGGAAAAGGGAAAGGGGAAAAGGAAAAATAAAAAGAAGGGAGGAAAACAAACAAACAAAATAAATGAAGGCTATATGGAAGTGCAGAGGAAAGAAATTACTCTCTACTTCCCACAAATGAGCGATGATTGACCACGTCCTTGAAGCAAGGCCTCAACGCACGCAGCCGGTATTCGAGTGGAGGACCGACGTTTTCTCAACGAGAGCCCACCCCTCCCCTCTTCTTCCTGTTTCCATCTTTTATTGCTGAGTGTGACATCACATGGTATGGAATATCCCTTTGATTGGTTTAGGTCAGCTGCCCTAGTGATGTTTCTCTCCTCACTTTTTGCCCACCCCCTAGGAGGGTTAGAGAAAGGCCCAATGCTGTGCCACTGCTGCTCAGCAGTAGACACAACACTGGTGTGATAACACTGCTGTTCCAGCTACAAGTACAGAGTACAGCACTGTATGGGCTGCTGCCGGGAAAGTTAACATTCCAGCCAGACCCAGTACACTTAATTACAAAATACCAGTGTTCTTATATGAATATATGGGGTTATGAGGGAATACTTAAAGGAAATTAAAAGGTCTTCAAGGCTATCTTGTTATTTCAAATTTTGATGGCTGCCAAAACTGGAATCATGGCCTGTCATTTGTTTGCCAAAAAGCGTTAAGCAACAGATGCAGAGCCTTGCTTCATTCCTATTGTTCCATACTCTTTGAAAGTCTTTGTTTTACATCTTTTAACTTCTTCAGTATTTTGAATTGTAAGAGACTTAAATACACTAGCAAAATCCCAGAAGTTTATTTCTGGCAGCAGTTGTTCATTATATTTTACATTCTGAAAACGTCATAGCAACTATAAATAATTTTAATGAGGTCTTTCCTTGGAAAACTTTGGAAAATTAAGACTTTTTTAAGTGCTAACTAAAGGAGTAGTATAATACTTTTCTTCCTAGGTCCTCTTTACAAAAGAAAGGAAAGGAAAGGAAAGGAAAGGAAAGGAAAGGAAAGGAAAGGAAAGGAAAGGAAAGGAAAGGAAAGGAAAGGAAAGGAAAGGAAAGGAAAGGAAAGGAAAGGAAAGGAAAGGAAAGGAAAGGAAAGGAAAGGAAAGGAAAGGAAAGGAAAGGAAAGGAAAGGAAAGGAAAGGAAAGGAAAGGAAAGGAAAGGAGAGGAAAGGAAAATATGTATTTGAAGTTTTAAAACGAGCCTGAATATATATTCAAACTACATTATCGTCTGAAAATGTTGCAAAAATTTACATTTTATTTACTGCTGAAATGAATGAAGCCTTTCAGCCTAATACTTAGGGTTTGCTACTAAATGCTATCGTCTACCTATATTATTTCTTTTGGTTAAATGTGAGTACTGTGCATATTAACTTGAGACATAATTTAAGAGAGTAGCTGAAAACTTGGCACTGCTGATCTTGAAAAGAATACATTAGCAGTATTGTTCCTATTTGCAATTAGCACTACTGCCATGGCATATTGTCACAGCACTTTATATGTATTTCTTTACATTTTCCAGTATTTAGGAAGTTATTTGTATGTTGTTGCTTTTCCTTTTTCTCTTTGTCAACAGGTTGCTATTCTTTAAGTTTATACCTGGGAAGAGAGTCCAACTACAATGAGTTTGTACAACTCCAACTACACTGAGAAGGGGCTGGCTTACCTGATAACACTGCAGTTACTGACATGTATACAGTCCTGACTAGCACAGCAGCAGCATCAGTGTAAGAATCCAGTAGTAATTATATCTTGCTATTCTAGATCCAAATAAATAATTAAGTTTCTGTGTCATTTTGAGATAATAATTTTATATATGTGATCTTATTAAAAAAAATGTTTACCTAGCAGGATTTGTTTGATAAGAAATATAAAATGCCTTACTTCTTTTATATGTAAACTAGAACAACAGGTTTGAAGTACTTAATAAACAAGTAAATGATTAAATTAATGAAAGCTGCATGCATGTTTTTAAATTTAGATTATGTTAAAAGCATGCTGTTTTCCATCCCTCTGCTGCCCCCGCTTCTTCCCTCCACAAAAAAAAGAGACTTTCAGAAGTATTTCTGGCACCAAGCAAAAAATTTCTCCCCTCACAAACTTTAAAAGGGATCTAGTATTTCCATATTGATATTGTCCTTCATCATCCTTCCTGTGCCTTGTTATTATTTTTCCCTGCCATAGTTAATTCTCCTTGTAATTGGTATTCTCCAGTAGCTCTGTTTGAAATTCTTGCCGTCCTACTTAATGATGTTTGTTTTAGTATAACCGGCTATTAACCAAGACCATTAAATTGGTGTATGCAAGTGGTTCTGAGTTGTTCCTGTTTTTACCAGAATTTTGAAAAGAAGAACTGAAGTTGGCATATTGGATTTCTCTACTATTTTAGATACAAATAATAAGTCAAAGATGTTATTCTGGAAAATGGTACCTTAGACAATGGTAAAACTCTATGTACTCCATGATTTGATTTCCAGTCAAATGAGTGTCAATTCTGTCAGTGTAGTAATAAAAGCCCTGAAAAGTTCTTACAGTGAAAAAACAACAAGAAAAAAAAAATCTCAGGTTGGGACAAAAGACCCACTTGCCAGCAAAGCTGTTTTAACAAACATGTTATGAGTTGAATGACTGATAAATTTCTCAGGTTAAATTTACACTAAAATGTAGATCTACTTCATTAAAAGAATGTTAGTAAAGTAACTTGCCAAAAAAGACAAACGGAAATCATTGTATGTTTGATGCTACCATTGTATGTTTGAGAGTACTGATATATTCATATAGGACCTGAATGACTTAAATTCAAGTGAACAGCTTGCAAAGGCGGTTCAGAAAACTGTAATTGGAGATACTTATGAAATAATAATCAGTTATCTAAATGTTTAGTCAGAATCAGATAAGAAGTGTACTCTGTATTCTGATCTAATACTTAAAACATACAAAGGAATATTTATTCATTCTCACACTGTGACAGTAATTTCTTATATAACCATAATACGGTACTTAAAAAAACAACTAATTTTCAACCAGGATCAGTTTTAAATCAGTTTCACATAATGAAAAGTCCTCTAGCTCCTACATTTTCCAAAGGTCAGTAGTAATCTTTGTTATAATTATACATTGTATTTCAAGTGAATTTGGTTCTTTTTCATTGCTACTCATTCATCCTATTCTGCTGTTGTATATGTTCAAAGAGATTAATATTCATTCATTTTCTGTCTCAATTTTATGTTTGGCTTATATGTATGTACTTATGACTATATTTGATGGCATCATATGAAATGCCAGATTAAGAATATCTGGTTGGATACTGCATCCAAAATGACATTTTTAGGTAAAAACTAGTCAACCATTTTTTTTTCTTTGTATACAAATATATATATATATATATATATATATTCTCACTATTCAGAAGGTAAGAATATAAGAAGATGACATTATTCCCTCACTCACAGTTTTATATGTCTGTTAAAATATTATGTGGTTATGTTATAGAAGTGTTTTCCCTCAGGTTTCCATGAGCATAACTAAATTGTATATACTTGCTAAATAAAAAATATCTTGCAAGTTAGTGTATTCCCCTCAGGCTGTAAATTAAAACTGTGTATGTGGACTGTGTGATTACTTTCTCTGCATAAAGGACAGAAGAAAGACATTTTTTGCACATTTCATTTCATTATATAATTATAGAAAAAAATCTATAGAATTTTATTTCTCATTTTTTATGGAACCAAGCGTCATTCCATTTTCAGGCCTGCTAACATCCAACTAACCAGTAAAAAAAAAAAAAAAAAAAGCTGCAACAAATTAACAAATTTGCTGCTTGATGCTAGGATTGCTAGCATTACTCTGTAGTCCACTAGTTCCTTTCTCTTCCCATATTTTTTTCCCCTTAAAAAAAAAGAAAAAAAGAAAAAAGAAAAAAGAGTGATATATTTCCACCAATAAGTGGAAATATTCTGCAGCTGAGAATGCAGAAGACAAAGAATGAACTGGAGGAATTGGCTGGAAACAGCAATATGGGGTTGCTGTCCAGAGACAGAAGGACAACAGTTCAATTGCCACTGCCGACTGAAAAATTGTAGTGAGTGAAGAACCAAGTATTGGCACTACCAGTTAAATTCCTCCTGCAAAAGGTAGAGGAGGAAAATGGGCTATATCTAAAAAATGAAGCCCATCTATTAAGGTTTTTCTTCTCTTTAAAGGAAAAAATACATATATGTCTAAAAATAAACATTTCAAAATAAATTGGATTACATCTCAATCTGAGCTTAGTCCAACTAACATCTAGACTATCAAATTCATACCAGAAAAAAAAAAAAAAAAAAAAAAAAGAGGAAAAGAATTGCACATTTTATTCAGCAATATATTTGCTAGTTTTAAATGGCTTAAAATAAAAAGAAAAGGAGAGAGATTTTTTTTTTCATTTTATAGAAAATGAATTTTCATTTAAATGTAACATTCTCACCTACTTCTGCTGTCAATACTTAATTTCTTTTTAAATGCTAATATTTTCCATTTCTGTTTAGCAGAAATATTTTAGTTATACTTTTGCAATCCACTCATCAATCACATAGGATTTGCACTGTGACACTGAAGTGTACATTTCTGAAGTATAACATATACGTTTCAGCAAGTAAGACTTTGAAACTTAAAGACTTATTCAACTAATAAAAAATATTTTAAACAGCTTTACTGTATCTTAATAAATTAATTTCAATTTTCATACTAATGAGGCTTGACACAAACAATGACTGAAGATGTAATGTTTCAAATTACATGCTTCCAACAAATTCTTTCCTTTCCATATGCTAACTGTGCACTGGAAGTTTTCTCACAACCTCTCTCTCTAAAAAAACAGTGCTTTTTTTGAGTCTTTTTTTCTAGGTCTTTTCCCTGGAGTGTAATTCATAAATAGAAGTATAAAAAACAACACAAACCCTTTCCCTAATACACCATGAGATAGAGTGCTAGAAGGTTTCATCTTTACTTCACTGAGAAAGAGAGTTTACTACATGACATACCTTTCTCAGATTCCATTGCAAAAGTGCATCTTCATTCTACATCTTCTTTCCTGCTAATGTCTAAACTGTTAATAGGATTAACCTAATTCCTTCCCAGCTTTGGGCAAGAAACCAGATGTCTTTCCAAGAGAGTAGACTGGTCACTATCTTAATAAATGTATTTCTAAAGTACATAATAATGTGATCTAATGTATGTTCCTTCTTCACAGTTTCTTTTTTTTTCTTATTTAAGCAAATTCCTGTATTGTATTTTTCAGTCCACTAAAAGAAATTCTAAGTTTACTGCAATGGGTATTTTTGATTTAATGTTTCTGCTAATGAATGAGACTGAGACTATCTTTGGGAAGAAGATAAACGAAACTTACAATTAAAATTAATTATCTTAATTATAATTAAAATAATAGATTTAAGTCATGATTAAAATAGTTTATTTGAATGAATCCAGCATAGGAAAAAAAATAATTTTAGACTGGCACTGAATAGATCACCACATGACAACTATGGTCCACAGAGAGATCACTCTTAGATGACCTCAAAATTAAGTTAAAATTAATGGAACTAGAAAACTTGTCCTCAAAGATGCATAAATCTAACCAACCAAACAAACAAAAAGCAAACTAACCAACCAAGCAAAACAAACCAACCAACCAATCAAACAATAAATAAATAAATAAATTAGACATCCCTACAAACATGGAATTATGAAAACCAGAGCAAAGAAGAAAAAAAAAATGTGGTGAGATATGTAAGGAAGAAGGATTTGTGATCTCTTCGTTAGCCTTTCCTTCAGTCTTGCATCAAAAGAAGTTGTCTTCTCCTTTTAAATACAGAGGTGAAATTTATGAATGTTTTCTTGCAATAAGATTAGAGCTGAATGAAATCTCATTGCCTTTCACTACAGATATTTCAAACATAGGACATTGGTCAAAAAGTATATCTGGTTCCTGAATGTAGTAGAGAGCTTGATGACATTATGTATTTGAATATTTTTCAGCTTTGAAATGCAGAATATCTTTGAATTTTTGTGTCAATAAGCAACCTATAAGAAAATGTCAAGTTCTTTTAACCACTTCCTGTTTATCAATTTCATCTTTTGGATAGTGGTTACCTTATAACTGGGTGAAGACTACCCAGAATCAGTGCACAGAATGGTGTTACTTTGGCTCTATCTACCCATCCCTAACTTATTATGTGGTTCAAGCATTTCCAGGGGAAAAACAAAACAAAACAAAAAACAAAACAAAACAAAACAAAAACAAAAACAAAAAACAAAACAAAACAAAACAAAACAAAAAAAAAAACAACAAAAAACAAACAAACAAAACAAAAACAAAAACAAAAACAAACCAACCAACCAAATGAACAACAACAAAGCACAGATAATAGTTATAGGGAGGTTTGATCAAAACCGTATCTGCTCTGATGTGGTGGTTTAGCTTTATGTGAAAAAGAACCAAAGGAGCAGAGATGGATGCTTAACAAATTTACTTCCTTATAACACATTTGTAGCAGGAAGCCAGATGCTAATAACAGAATCATAGAATGCCCTGGGTTGAAAAGGAGCTTAAGAATCATCTAGTTTCAACCCCCCTGCTCTGGGCAGGATTGCCCAGACTAAAGTAGGCTGCCCAGAACAACAGATAATAATCCAGGCAAAACCAACTAACTGGCCACAGGAAACAATGGAAAGTCTGTTAACCATTAAAATTAGAAAGAAAGAAATAGTGAAAACAATAACCTCTTTGTGGGGGAACACATTTAAAAAACAACCAACATTTAAAACCCAACATGCTGAAAGCTAAGCCTAAAGTGGAACTACAACAGTTTACAAGCTGTAACTCAGACGTGTTGACCAGCTGCAGTGAGTGTCTTCTTCCCTTGATTCCACGGTCACATGGTCACAGGTGGACCAAAAGCCTAGACTGATGTTTGTTCTGTGCAGAGTGTAATTTTGTCTATGTGTGCACACATGCATGTGAAATCTCAAACCACTCAGGCTACCCATCCATTCAGGAAGCAAATTTTAGATTTTTTTGTCAATTGAAAAGTGCTTCTGTTACTGTGGTTACCTCACCCCTAACCTGCCCCATGGCAAATAAACATTTTTTTATTTTTTTTTTCCACTATGAAGGGGACAAACCAGGAGAATTTCTTTAGCAAAGCCCAGTACACTTCCAAGTGCACGCCTTCTCATATCTCTTGATGGCACAGAAGGACATGTATAGCTCACTTTAATTAAACTGACCCCTTCACTACCTAGTTCAGATGTGTGGTAAAAGAAATAAGTGCATATGTTATTTTAAACATGTATATAATTACTTTGGGATTTTTATCTATGTCCTTTTAAAAAAATGTATGAGTTGGATTAGAATGTGTCAAAATTATGGTAGCAAGAACACAGCAGGATACTTCAAGAACGTAGGAAAAAGAATTAAACAAAAATGCTTGAGACAGAATCAAAAGCTAAAATCTCCTTAACCAGAGGCTATAAAAGATTTTTTCTTATTTTAAAGGTCAGTCTGTTCATCAGGAAAATAAATATGTATATATATATATTTTTTTTTCATTGGTGGGTGATTCTCTAAATTATTAAATACTTGGTTAAATTTGTGGAATTTATGTTTCCTCTGAAATTAAAACAATCAGTGTGCCTATAAATAGTCCTTACATTGACGCATAGCAATGTGACTCTTCTAAGGATGCTCTTAGTACTTGAATGATTAATGTGCCTTTTACCTATTAAAAATGTAGTTATGCTTTGCATAAATTTTAACACCCTCATTTAAGTGCAAGTGTGCCAAGGCAATATTGTATGGCTTAAGTTTCATTTTCAAATTATTGAATCTAAGTATACAGCTAATGAAGTTTAAATACCTTTTTCAGACTTACATAGACATTTGTTCTGAACTAACAAAGCTGTTTGTGTCCTAAGCCTAACATTTTTTTAATGGAATATATTCACCAAAATGATTCACTTCACACTTTATTCATTTGAATTTTAAAAATATCATTACCTTATAAGTAATAAATTCAAATGTGTTCTTGGCCTTTCAAAGAAGCCCGGACTGACATATACTGTTTCTGTTACTCTCTTTATTTAGACTTGATGAAAGCCAACTTTGCACGCAGAAGTTTAAAGACAAAGTGACAGGCACCCTTTGAGGTCTCAGTACTCATATATATTTGTGACATTGGGATTATTGATACCTGATGGTTTAACTGAAGCATTAAAATACAAAATTATGATTAAGTATCTTTACATTTCAGTTCAAATCACACCAAAATCAACACAAGCTTGAAGGTTCCTTGGAATATAGATAAGTATGAGTTAAAGACTAAAACAAAACAAAATAAAAGCAAACAAGCAAATAAACAAAAACAGCCTTTTCTGAATTTCTGAACAGCAAATATTTTTCTGTTTTACAGAATGTTACTTGTACCCTGTCTGGGATCTGTGGTGGTCAAATGGTCTTCAGAGTAATTTGAGATAAGCTTTCATAATCATCTCATCATGTATTTTAGTTCTGAACTTTTTGACTGAATTTCAAAGGGATGTCACTAAACCTCTTCATACAACTTGTCTTCCGTTCTTTTCTTTTTCCTTCTTCTAGCACAAAACATAGAAAAGGCTTCTTCCATGCTACACGTTAGTTGAAAATGTAGGTTTTCTAACTATTAGTCACAAAACTCCATTTGAAAAGAATTAGATTGTATCTGAGAAGCAAAGACATATAAGATATATTGAAATGTAGTATGCTGAAAATTAAGAGGGATTTATCATAGAATGTGAATCATAAAAACAGCCAAAGTGGTAAAGAATCGAGAAAAAACTACCATTCTTTGCATAATTTCAGCTCTGGTCCTGGATAATGAACTTCAGGTTATGGGGTTAAACAACAGATTGAATAACTCATCAATCTGACAAGAGAACATACTCTTCAGTAACAATGACCCCGCTCAATACAGAACATTTTGATATAAGAAAAGAGATATTGAAACTTCTATATCCAAGATCTTCCCACAGAGTAAGAAATTACAGTTATATATTGTTGTTTGTTTGGAGAAGATAAACTCACAGTGACTGTGGCTTCAAAGGATATCTCAAGAGATAAACTGCTGCACAATGGTATCACTTCTTCCTCTCATTTCTGTACTTCTGTGTTGGGTCTGTCTGAGCTGGAGTCACCTTTTCCCTGCAGCAGCCTACACAGTGCTGTGCTCTGCACTTGTAGCTGGAACAGCACTGATATCACTCCAGTGTTGTGTCTATTGCTGCATAGTGCTGTCACAGAATCAGGACTCCTTCCAAGCCCCTAAGAGCCAGCAGGCTGGGGGTGGGCAAGTGATGGGGAGGGGACATCGTCAGGGCAGCTGACCTAAACCAACCAAAGGGATATTCCATAACACCTGATGTCACACTCAGCAATAAAAAGGGGGGTCTCGTGGGGGAGGGAGCTGTTCCTCCTGAACAACCACTACACGTTTTGAGGCCCTGCTTCCCAGGATGTGGCCAAATATCGATCGTTGATGGGAAGTAGAGAATATTTTTTTTCCCTTCTCTCTGTGCTTCTGCGTGGACCTATTGTTTCTTTTGTTTCTTTTTTTCTCCCCATTCCCTTTCTCTTTAATTAAACCTTTCTCATCTCAAACCTCGAGTTCTCTGTGTTGTATTTTATCCCCCTTCCTCTTTGAGGAGAAGGGGAGTGAGAGAGCAGTTGTGGTGGAGCCTAGCTGCCCACCTGAGTAAAACCACCACAACTTCTAAGTGTAGCAGAAATCAACAGGTGAAAGGCAATCAGTCTGGACAGCTACAAAAATAGAAGTCTCAAGAATCAACTTTCCCAGGAAGGACTGCCCCTGTTCCTAAGTCTCCATATCTGCAGTGGTACCTAATGATGATCAAACTGGTTTTACTTCCTATTGAGATCTGCTTGCCTTTGCACAAGATGTTAGTATTTTTTAAAGTATTTTTGTCATCTTACTCCTTCCTAGTTAAAAAATGATTTTTGGGATGAGTTAAGATATGGTCAGTGTATGAACAGCTGTGATATCTACAAAATTTCACATCTGTTTACACATTAAGTCTACTGATTTTGTCTCATTGTTTCCCTTTTCCTCAACATCAGTTGTTTCATTCCTTACACCTAGGTTATCAGATCTTTAGAGTCAAGTTTGCAAATTTTATGTAGATGTTAATTTACTTCAATCATTTCTAAGGTGCTGTAATGCACAGCATTGCAGGTGCAGATGCCATTTAATTTTGAATAGTTTATTTGGCTTTACTGCTTGTAAATACAAATGCTTTTATCCCAGTGAATTTTAGAAACAAAATTACATATTTCAAACTGTCTATAACAAATGTATCTGGATATATCACAATATAATTATCAGCCTAAAATATCTTCACAGTCCAGAGAAAGACACAGACAATTCTTCTCATTTTAAAATAGTTGTCTAAAACATAGCACATAAAAGTACTTTAAAAGTTCATATATTGATTGTAAAGGGACTCTAGAAACAATACATTAGCTATAGACTTTGTCAAGGTAAGTGAAGCAATGATCATAGAATCAGGTAATATTCCAAGTTGGAAGGAACCCACAAGGATCATCGAGTCCAACTCCTGGCACCACTCAGGTCTACCCAGAAATTCAGACCATATGACTAAGAGCAAAGTCCAAATGCTTCATAAACTCCAACAGGCTTGGTGCCATGACTATGTGTCGTGGTTTAACCCGGCTGGCAGCTAAACACCACGCAGCCGTTCGCTCACCCTCCCCCCTCCCTCTCTGGGACGGGGGAGAGAAATGGAAAGTGAAGCCCGTGAGTTGAGATAAAGACAGTTTAATAAGACAGGAAAATAATAATAATAATAATAATAATAATAATAATAATAATAATAATACAATGATGATAATAGTACTACTACTAATAATATGTACAAACAAGTGATGCACAATGCAATTGCTCACCACCCGCTGACCGATGCCCAGCTTAACCCCGAGCAGTCCGGCCCCCTCCCCCCGGCTAGCCACCCCTATATATTGTTTAGCATGACGTCAGATGGTATGGAATACCCCTTTGGCTAGTTCGGGTCACCTGTCCTGGGTCTGTCCCCTCCCAGCTCTTACTGCACCCCCAGCCTGCCTGTTGGCAGGACAGAGCAAAAGTCTGAGGTGTCCTTGGCTTGGTATAAGCAGTGCTCTGCAACAATTAAAACATCGGGGTGTTATCAGCACTCTTCTCATCCTAAGCCAAAACACAGCATTCCACCAGCTACTAGGAAGAAAATTAATTCTGTTCTAACTGAAACCAGGACATCTATCCACCCCTTATTCCATACCATTTATGTCATGCTCAGGTTACACTCTTTTCCATACATTCTAATTAGTCACCTATAGTAGTCATGGTAGTGGTGACATACAATATTATATAGCAATTAACATGGTACAATTCAGTTCATGGGCTATTCTCACCCAGTATTAAATCTCCTTGAGGTACACACCGGACCTCTCCGTTCTTTTGCATCACCCACCAAGTGTATCCAGGTCCCTGAGCGAAAACAATTCCACGAATGGGTTTGCCTTTTCCTGAGGCAGGAGTAGCCCAGACTGTTTTACCCAGCATATTTTTTACATGCACTACAGGAACTTTATCCCCATCTACAGTACGTAACAGGTTTGATTGGGCTGGTCCAGCTCGGTTGGCAGATCCCCTAGTATTGACTAGCCAGGTGGCCTTTGCCAAATGCGTATCCCAGTTTTTGAATGTCCCAGCGCCCATTGCTTTCAATGTAGTCTTTAACAGTCCGTTGTATCGTTCAACTTTCCCGGAGGCTGGTGCATGATAGGGGATGTGATACACCCACTCAATACCATGTTCTTTGGCCCAAGTGTCTATAAGGTTGTTTCGGAAATGAGTTCCATTGTCTGACTCTATTCTTTCTGGGGTACCATGTCGCCATAGGACTTGCTTTTCAAGGCCCAGGATAGTGTTCCGGGCGGTGGCATGAGGCACAGGGTATGTTTCCAGCCATCCGGTGGTTGCTTCCACCATTGTAAGTACGTGGCGCTTGCCATTGCGAGTTTGAGGGAGTGTGATGTAATCAATCTGCCAGGCCTCTCCATATTTATATTTCAGCCATCGTCCTCCATACCAAAGAGGCTTTGACCGTTTGGCTTGCTTGATTGCAGCACATGTTTCACAGTCATGAATAACCTGTGCTATAGCGTCCATGGTCAGGTCCACCCTTCGATCACGAGCCCATCTGTATGTTGCATCTCTACCTTGATGACCTGAGGTGTCATGGGCCCATCGGGCTATAAATAATTCACCTTTATGCTGCCAATCCAGATCCACCTGAGCTACTTCAATCTTAGCAGCCTGATCCACCTGCTGGTTGTTCTGATGTTCTTCAGTAGCCCGATTCTTGGGCACATGAGCATCTACGTGACGTACTTTCACAGCCAGGTTCTCTACCCGAGCAGCAATATCTTGCCACAATGCAGCAGCCCAGATGGGTTTGCCCCTACGCTGCCAGTTGTTTTGCTTCCATTGCTGTAACCATCCCCACAGGGCATTTGCTACCATCCATGAATCGGTGTAGAGATAGAGAACTGGCCATTTTTCTCGTTCAGCAATGTCTAAAGCCAGCTGAATGGCCTTCACTTCTGCAAACTGACTCGATTCACCTTCTCCCTCAGCAGCTTCTGCAACTCGTCGTGTAGGACTCCATACAGCAGCCTTCCATCTTCGATGCTTCCCCACAATACGACAGGACCCATCAGTGAACAGGGCATATTTCTTTTCATTTTCTGGTAACTGGTTGTACAGTGGGGCTTCTTCAGCACGACCCACCTCCTCCTCTGATGATATCCCAAAGTATTTACCTTCTGGCCAGTCCATAATCACTTCCAAGATTCCTGGGCGACTGGGGTTTCCTATTCGAGCCCGCTGAGTAATTAGTGCAATCCACTTGCTCCATGTAGCATCAGTTGCATGATGCGTAGAAGAGACCCTTCCCTTGAACATCCAGCCTAGTACCGGCAATCGGGGTGCTAGGAGCAGCTGCGCTTCAGTACCGACCACCTCTGAAGCAGATCGAACTCCTTCATATGCTGCCAATATCTCCTTTTCAGTTGGAGTATAGCGGGCCTCAGACCCTCTGTATCCCCGGCTCCAAAACCCCAGGGGCCGACCTCGAGTTTCCCCAGGTTCTTTCTGCCAGAGGCTCCAGGTGGGGCCGTTCTCCCTGGCTGCAGTGTAGAGCACATTCTTTACATCTGGTCCTGTTCGAACTGGCCCAAGGGCTACTGCATGGACTATTTCCTGCTTAATTTGTTCAAAGGCTTGTCGTTGTTCAGGGCCCCATTCAAACTCATTCTTCTTACGGGTTACTTGGTAGAGCGGGTTTACAATCAGACTGTAATTTGGGATGTGCATTCTCCAAAACCCCACAACACCTAGGAAAGTCTGTGTTTCTTTTTAGTTAGTTGGTGGAGACATAGCTGTTATTTTGTTGATCACATCCATTGGGATTTGACGATGTCCATCTTGCCATTTTATTCCTAAAAACTGGATCTCTCATGCAGGTCCTTTGACTTTATTTTGTTTTATGGCAAAACCGGCTTTCAGAAGGATTTGGACTATTTTCTTCCCTTTCTCGAAAACTTCTTCTGCTGTGTCACCCCACACAATAATGTCATCGATGTACTGCAGGTGTTCAGGAGCTTCCCCCTGCTCCAGTGCAGACTGGATCAGTCCATGGCAAATGGTAGGGCTGTGTTTCCACCCCTGGGGCAGTCGATTCCAAGTATATTGGACTCCCCTCCAAGTGAAAGCAAACTGTGGCCTGCACTCTGCTGCTAGAGGGATGGAGAAAAATGCATTAGTGATATCAATTGTGGCGTACCACTTGGCTGCCTTCGATTCAAGTTCGTACTGGAGTTCCAGCATGTCCGGCACTGCAGCACTCAGTGGTGGCGTCACTTCGTTCAGGCCACGATAGTCCACTGTTAGTCTCCACTCGCCATTACACTTTCGCACTGGCCATATGGGACTATTGAAAGGTGAATGAGTCTTGCTGATCACTCCTTGGCTCTCCAATTGACGAATTAGCTTATGGATGGGAATCAGGGAGTCCCGGTTAGTGCGATATTGCCGCCGGTGCACAGTTGTGGTAGCGATTGGCACTTGCTGTTCTTTGACCCTCAGCAACCCCACAACAGAGGGGTCCTCTGAGAGACCAGGCAAGGTAGATAATTGTTTAATGCCTTCTGTCTCTAAGGCAGCTATACCAAAAGCCCACCGGAACCCTTTTGGGTCCTTGCAATATCCTCTTCTGAGATAGTCTATGCCAAGGATACATGGAGCATCCGGGCCAGTCACAATACGGTGCTTTTCCCACTCATTCCCAGTCAGACTCACTTCAGCCTCCAATACAGTCAACTGCTGAGATCCCCCTGTCACTCCACAA
Source organism: Netta rufina (assembly GCF_964035555.1). NCBI lineage: Eukaryota > Metazoa > Chordata > Aves > Anseriformes > Anatidae > Netta > Netta rufina. Next base: position 143,116,009 of record NC_140124.1, on the reverse strand, counting down.
ATATAGATGGGCTCTGGTCCTTTATAGCTCGATGGCATTATAGTGCATTGTGCACCGGTGTCTACTAAAGCCTTATACTTCTGCGCGTCTGATGTGCCAGGCCATCGAATCCACACAGTCCAATAAACTCGATTATCCCTTTCCTCCCCCTGGCTGGAGGCAGGGCCTCCCTAATCCTGGTCGGAATCTTCTTCGTTTCTGTGTTTGAAGGACTGTCTGCTGGAAGTTGGAGCAGCAAACTTTTCAGAGAATCCCTTCTTCCTGATTGTTTTCTTTTGCAACTCACGTACCCGTGCCTCTAGGGTCGCGGTAGATTTTCCATCCCATTTTCTCATGTCCTCTCCATGGTCTCGTAAGTAAAACCACAGGGTAGCACGCGGTGAGTACCCACCATATCGTCTTCCTTGTGTGGATGAACGACTACCCCTGATAGCTGAGACACTGCTCTGTACAGGTACGGAGGAGAATAATCTCTCTTCAAGTTGGTGAACCTTTTCAGAAAGTTTCTCCACAGTGTTCTCTTTTGGTCGGTGGACACTGGTTGGTTCAGGTGGGGATGAAGATAGATTCTCTTTAAGTTGGTGGAACTCTTCAGAAAGTTTCTCCACAGCTGAGACGCAGGCCTGTAAGGAAGAGGAGAGACTTTCTTCGTACTGCCGGAGTTGTTTAGCCACTTCATCCACTGTGGGTTCCTCATCCTCTTTCCAGGCCATTATTGCCAATGAGCTGGCATATGATGATGGTGCACTCCGTACAAACTTCCGCCACATGGGTCGCGTACACCTGACTTCATCTGGATCTTTGGATGTTTGTCTGAGGTCTGGATCCTCATAAATCACTTCCCGTACGGCTAATTCCCTCAGATACTGGATTTCCTTCTCCATAGTGGTCCACTTGCCTGGTAGACATAAAAGTTCTTCCTTGAAGGGATACCTTTCCCTCACAGCTGAGAGGAGATGCCTCCAGAGGCTGTGAGATTGTGCTCCATCTGCAATTGCTTTGTCAATGCCTGCATCTCTAGCAAGGGATCCCAGTTGCTTGGCTTCCCTGCCATCTAATTCCACACAATTGGCTCCAGTGTCCCAGCATCGGAGCAGCCAGGTGACAAGCTGCTCACCTATACAGCGACCAAAATCTTTTCGCACATCTCGTAACTCACGCTCGTTTAGGCTTCGGGTAGTTACTGTTGATTTTTCGGCATCCTCATCTTCCTCCTCCTGAACCCTTGATGGCCCAGCGTCGTCGTCGTCTCCGTCGTCTCTATACCTAGATTTGGCAGAAGATTCTCTGCGTTCTAAACGACCTGAATCTCTGTACCATTTTTTCACCTTCTCTACAGGGGCAGCTTGCACTGCTACTGCTCGTTTCTCTGACCTTGTTACAGGGTCTGCCACAGAGGTTGGAATACCCTCTGCAGGGTCAACTTGCACTGCTACAGCTCGTTTCTCTGACCTTGTTACAGGAGCTGGAGCGGCTGCAGGAGCTGAAGCAGCTGCAGGAACCGGAGCTGGAGCAGCTGCAGGAGCTGGAACTGGTGCGGCTGCAGGAGTTTGAACTGGAGCAGCTGCAGGAACCGGAGCTGGAGCGGCTGCAGGAGCTGGAACTGGAGCAGCTGCAGGAGCTGGGACTGGAGCAGCTGCAGGAACCAGAGCTGGAGCGGCTGCAGGAACTGGAGCTGGAGCGGCTGCAGGAACTGGGACTGGGGCGGCTTCAGGAGCTGGGACTGGGGCGGCTTCAGGAGCTGGGACTGGAGCGGCTGCAGGAGCTGGGACTGGAGTGGCTGCAGGAGCTGGGACTGGGGCGGCTTCAGGAGCTGGGACTGGGGCGGCTTCAGGAGCTGGGACTGGAGCGGCTGCAGGAGCTGGGACTGGAGCGGCTTCAGGAGTTGGGACTGGAGTGGCTGCAGGAGCTGGGATTGGAGCATCTGCAGAAGCTGGGACTGGAGCGGCTGCAGAGTCCACCGTAGGGGTCACAGTGGCCGTTGGATCTGTGACGGGACTTGGAGTGGCCGCAGGGTCTGTCACTAAGTTGATAGCAGTATCCATGGCAGCTCGATAGGCATGAGCCAGGCCCCAGCATGTTACAATGATTTGTGTTACTTTGGAACTTCCCGAATCGTGACACCTTTTATTCAAGCATTCTGCCAGTTTTTGAGGATTTTGCACTTGTTCAGGGGTGAATTTCCAAAACACTGGGGGTGCCAACTGGTCTAGATGCCTGCCCATATCCTCCCATACTCCCTGCCACCCACAACTATACTGCCTCCGGGCAGATCTCCGGATGAGCTTCCTAAGTAGTTGTTTAACTTTAAGCAGAACCTGAAGTGCATTCAGGAGGCAGAACAACAGGACTATGCTGGTCTGAGTATCCCAAGGATATTCAATATCTTGGAGAGCTATTGTAATAAACTCGGAGGATAAGAGGGTGGTGAAGGAGGAAGGGAGAGTGATCAAGGAGGGTACAGGGGTGGTGAAGGAGAAAGGGAGAGTGATCAAGTAAGAAAAATTATCTTCCCCTTTCCCCTCCACAGATTGACTCCCTAATGAAAAAAGGCAACAGATACAATTGCTAATAGTTTCCAAAATACAGTTTCCAAAGTATAGAATCGAAGATGTTACTGAGTAAAAATACCAGGTTAGAGTCATGGCCAGATATTTCATCATCTCATAAGCCACTGATACAACACACAGTACCATAATGGTCTGAAACCAGGGCCCAGAGAGGATAAACAACATGACAGAGAGCACATACGGAAAATAACGTGCTATAATACTCAATTTGGAAAACAGGCGCAGCACAGTTGAGATTAAAGCAATCAGCATTATGACAAGTGACTATTAAGCAGGTCTAATACTTATACCAATTTTAGTTTAACACACTCTGGTCAGATCTGCCGTTATCTCAACCTTTCGAGCCCCACGTTGGGCGCCAAAAAGACTGTCGTGGTTTAACCCGGCTGGCAGCTAAACACCATGCAGCCGTTCGCTCACCCTCCCCCCTCCCTCTCTGGGACGGGGGAGAGAAATGGAAAGTGAAGCCCGTGAGTTGAGATAAAGACAGTTTAATAAGACAGGAAAATAATAATAATAATAATAATAATAATAATAATAATAATAATAATAATAATAATAATAATACAATGATGATAATAGTACTACTACTAATAATATGTACAAACAAGTGATGCACAATGCAATTGCTCACCACCCGCTGACCGATGCCCAGCTTAACCCCGAGCAGTCCGGTCCCCTCCCCCCGGCTAGCCACCCCTATATATTGTTTAGCATGACGTCAGATGGTATGGAATACCCCTTTGGCTAGTTCGGGTCACCTGTCCTGGGTCTGTCCCCTCCCAGCTCTTACTGCACCCCCAGCCTGCCTGTTGGCAGGACAGAGCAAAAGTCTGAGGTGTCCTTGGCTTGGTATAAGCAGTGCTCTGCAACAATTAAAACATCGGGGTGTTATCAGCACTCTTCTCATCCTAAGCCAAAACACAGCATTCCACCAGCTACTAGGAAGAAAATTAATTCTGTTCTAACTGAAACCAGGACACTATGTCACTTGGGAGCATGTTTCACTCCATGACCACTCTCTCAGTGAAGAACATTTTCCTGATATCCACACTGTTGCAGCTTGACTCCATTGCCTTGGGTCCTTTCACTGGTTACTAAAAAGAATAGATTGACATCTGCCCCTCCATTCCCCCTTGTGAGGAAGCTGTAGACTGGGATGAGGTCTCCCCTCAGCCTCCTCTTTTCTGGGCTGAACAGGCTAAATGACCTCAGCCACTCCTTGTATGCCTTTCCCTCTAGGCCCTTCACCATCTTTGTAGACCTTCTCTGGACACTCTCATGATGCTGAAGACTGTAGTACTGAGTAGTATAGAATTTCTCCTTTGCTGTCATTAGCTTTTTTATAGGACACTGATCATTTTTAGTTATGAAAAGTAACATCATTGGGGGGGGGGGGGGGGAGAGGAGGTGTCTATTGAGGCTCATTGCTGTGAAACTTAATTTATTAATTTATTTACTTATTTTCCATATTTACTTAGTAATTTCTTTACTAAATCCTATTTTTTGTCTCTTCCCCCTGTACACACACACACAAAGAACCTTCTTTTAAAAAAAGAAATAAAGATTGGAGTAGACTTGTTTTAGTAGAGTTTTTTATTCAGAAGTATCTTACATTTTATTATTGAGCCTACTGTATGAAACCATTTCATGATAATAGATAATGCAAAGTCATATTGATTTCAGCATTTTATTTGTTTTCAGAAAGGGAGTTAATATTACCCAATGCTGGCTACTGAAGCCAGCATTTATATATGCCTTCCATGTATATATGCCATATATATGCCACCATGTATATAAACCTACATGCTTCAAACAAACAAGAATATTGTATATAACCATTTTAAACTCCCTAATAAACGGAGCATACGAGTTTATTTCTATTCTTGTTGATTCTATCAAGTTGATGATGCATAATTTATGAGAAAATTTGTTAAGAATGTTTTTTTTTTTCTTTTTATGAGAGCATTTTAGACATCTCTTATTGAATTTTGTTCACATGAAGATGAACCAAACACAAGCCTTAAGTGTCTATGTGTTCTCCAGCTGAATTCATCACTTCTACTTTATCCTTTTGGAAAATGGACAAAAGAAAATGAAAATAGACAGGACTGCTAACTAAATATTATTAGCTATTAACATCTTATAATTTATCTCAGATGTTCAAATCCTCTTACAGAGCAACTCATACAGGTCATACAAAGGAAATACCGGTCATACAAGAGCAACTCATACAGGTCATTCAAAGGAAACATTAGAAATTTGTGAAATTTCAGTACAATTTTTCTTACCAGTTGACTTCAGCTACCAACTGTGAAATAAATCTAGTATAACTTTGAATTCAAAATCAGCTCAGTAATAACTGTAACAACTGTAGAAATTTAATACAGTAATGTTTGGAAACTTTATTCCAGACTAAATTTCAATGTAGTCCAAAAAGTGATTTAAATATTTCAAATGCTGCTGTATTTGGTTGCTCTTCACAGCCAACACAGTCCATTTTAATTTGAACATGACTACTATGCTTTTTCACTGTGATACTAAAATCAAGTCTATTCCTGAGATTAAAAATAATAAATAAAATAAAATAAAATAAAATAAAATAAAATCAGAGACTGATGGTTAAAATGTTTTTTATCCAAATATCAGAAGATTGGCAGGTCATATGAAACACACAAAAACCTACACTGCAGTCCATAATGTCCCATTCTGTAGTAGAGAAGTCTGATCTTTGTGGACTATTGAATCCAGCACACCGTTTTTCATGTCCATTACCACTACTGTTCCTGGAAGACTCCTCTTCATAATAAGTGATCACCTGAAGTAATTATATTTTTTATTACCTAATTACCTTAATTCAAGAGGTCAGGCACAGTCTGCAAGTAAGTTTTCTACTTTATATTACACTATTATACATGACATGACATGTATATCATGACATGACATTATCTCAGCTCATTGTTAATTTAGGCTGAATCAGCTCCTTCAGCATTCAAGACACATGTATTTTGATGTTTTAAATGTTACAAGATAATGGAAGAATTAAAACACACACAGAACCCTATGATGGAAATTCTACTGCTTTTTGTTTTGTGTTACAACATTAAAATTATCATATTGCAAAGAATGTTAATATCAATTCAACATATATGTTGTTGCATTCAATTTATTTAGCAAACAAATTCTGTTGCACAAATATTCAACCTATAACACCAGATAAAAGCATGTAAAATCCATAAAAAATAGTATTGAGTCTCCAATGTAATGTTTAGAAATTTTGCCCTCAAGGTCTGCTAGACATGTTAATAGAAATGTTTTATTTGAGGTCTGTGAGGGACAAGACTTTTAAAAAGACAAATGTAAAATGTATTTCTTAACCACTGAAGGAATACGTTAAAAATATTTAACGTGTCACTGAAATCTCAAATATTCAAACATATTTTGTGTATAAATATGCATATGTGAGGATGCATAATTGTTTTAACATTTATCACTTGGAAGCACTGTACAGAATGTGAAAAATAATAACTAAATAATAAATAAATAAATAAAAGATATGCAACAAAAATAATTTTCTTCAGCCCAGGAATGATGCATTAGTCATCAAAACTGCTATGGGGCAAATGAAATTTCATAACTAAAATATTAATAATAGAAACTTGTTTAAAATGGCTTTGCTATTCTGAAAGTAGTAAGGCAGAGACAGGATGCGTGATCCACCCTGGTAACATGGCTCAGGAAGGACATCTCCAGAACTGTCAGTTACCAAAAGTAAATTTTTAGTTCTTAAGAAACGTAGATCAAAAATTCGCCATTGAATCAGTGCATCTTATATCCTAGTTAAATTATATATATATGTATCTAAAGGAAAATAGAAAAGAAACTATAAAGAAAGAATCTATTTCATATATTACAAAGTGAAAAGCAATACAGATTAGATCATTTCCTGAAACAAAAATTGATTGCAATAATATTTCTAAAAAAATTTCCTCATTTCCTCTTCCCAGGTGACAGTATACAAGTTAAAATAAACACACAGAACAGATTTACAACTATAAACTACCTGAAGGAGATCTCACAATTTGATTCTTGAGTCTTGTCACACAAGATCAAGGCAAGGCCAGATGCAGTTGCAGTAACCATACTGAAAGTATACAACAACAATACCATTGGCCTGGGAAGTGAAAGCTGGTGCACACTGAAGGACCCCTTGTCCATCCAGGCATATAACTTCCTTTTCTACAAGCACTGAACATTCCACAAACACAAATTTCATTTAATTAGGTGAAAATCATACAAGTCCTATAATTAAAGGTAATTAAAGGTAGTCCTATAATTAAAGGTAAATTCAGGATCAATATGTGTATGAATTTAAGAAGAGATTGGACTGTGCACTTAGTCACATGGTCTGAACTTTTGGGTAGACCTGTGCGGTGTCAAGAGTTGGACTTGATGATCCTTAAGGGTCCCTTCCAACTCAGGATATTCTATGATTCTATGATTCTATGACGGTATAGGCAACAGAAAAATTGATCTGAGATCTCTCTATTCCCCAGTGTGCTGTTTGATCCCTAGCAGATTGCTCCCTTTGTTTAGCAATTTTCCTTCATTTCTTTTACTATAAACTGCTCTTTTTATCTAAGTAATTGAATAAACAATTAAGAAAAATGTTTACAATAGCACCAAGAAGTCATTTGCCTGTATTATCTTACCTGTATATCAGTTGGCCATCAGCTTCTTTCCTTCACCTTCTTTTTTATTTCGGTTTTTCTTTGTCTCCTTCTTCACTACCAGCATCTTTCTCTGATTTTATGACAGTTTAGTGCAGGTTTTCTGAAGCCTCAGGTTTTCTGGTAATTTAAAAGAATAATTAAAGTCCAATTTATGTATACAATTGTCAATTCTCAAACAGAAATTTTCATGTGACTAGTATTATCAACTGCTGACACTTGATAAGGACCTATATTTCAGTACATCAATAGGCTCACCACAGTGTTGTTTATTCCCTCATGTTTCCCTTTTCTTCACCTTTGTTGTCCATGTGCTACAAGGAATAAAATTCCTAACTGGAAATTGTGAGACGTGCAGAACACTGGTCTTTTTCATTTATTCCTTCCCTACTACAAACACAACTGAGGATTCATTATAAACAAGTGTAATAATTTTAAATTCCATTTTTGTTGTTGTTTATGTTGTTTGTTTTTTAACCCTCTTTTAACAGGAAGCAAACAGGTTATTACAGATAAACCACCATAAACAAAGGATATATAAACAAAGTGATGGGATGCTGGGAGGAGATTACTGTGAGTTCATAAGGCCACAGCTGAGTCAAACACCAGTCAAGACAAGACATTTAAAAACAAACAAAAAACAAACAAACAAACAAAAGCTTCCACAAATTGTAGGAAACTGAATTTCCTTCAGAAAAGGAAAAAATGAATGCAATTAATTCTTTCAGCCCTGTTTTTGAAGCTCATTTCCTTTCTGTTTCCCAGTGTAACATATGTATTTATAAAATGTATCAAATCACTGACTTTATTATGAAATTATTATTTTCATTTTCTCAGTATGCAGATTTGTTCCATTATCTTAATTTGCCTTGGATTTGTTGATGCATTCTTAGCAGGACAAGCAACATGTGGTAGACATTGAACAAGTAGGTTGACATGGGAAAAATGGTGGGAAATGATGTCCAGAGCTCACTCCATAAGTGTCCAAGTCTTTCCTACAGCAACTATGTGTATGAGAGTGTCTTAACACTCTCATCTTAAAATTGTTGATACCTTAGCAATTCTCTCTGAATCTCTCTTGGGCATTACTCTGCAAAGACCTGAAACTCTGTCAGCCAAATTCCTAGAGTGGTTTGTAAAAAAAGAACCACAGAGAATCTGGCATTACTGCAAACAAATCACTAGAGAGAGATAATTGTGCAAGGCCAAATCTGCAGTGTTTCCATAAAACTGTGAGAATGAACTACTCTGGAGTTGGTCATTGCATTTCTCAGTCATCTAGTATGGATCTAGAAAATGTTCGTTTAGCAAATGTTTTGTAGTGCAAAATTCAAATTTCTCAAAAAACAGCTCCTGTGGAACAATGAGAAATCTTGTTGAAATATGGAGCACTAAAGAACCTTTTATTTCCAGACTGGGTGTTTTTGTTATTTTCTTATCTTTTATTTCCATCCAGTATACAATGAAATGTTTGCACTATGAGAGACAAAAACAGGTATAAACAGAGATAAATACAATAAATACATATGTGACTGTTAGAATGCAGGAGATATTGGTATGCATGTGAGCCCAAGAGTATTTACGGAGAGCCCTCCATTTAAAAGGAGGAAAAAAGATACAAGAAAATTGATGTAGTGCATTATGAATCATATTCAATAATTAAAAAAAAAAAAAAAAAAAAAAAAGAGTAGTTTCTAGCTATAACTTTTAGATTTACTTGTGAAAGTAAAAATCAGAAAAGATTAACTTTCTTAACCACATATTTCTAACATTGGTGGTTAAATGTTCCTATTTATTATTTAACATAGAAACTTTTTGTTCTGGGTTTACATGGCAAGAGTTTGTTAGTAGGGGTTACAGGAATAGCCCCTGCTAGCAAAGTCCATAAGCTGCACCATGTCAGTAAAGAGCCAGCTGGAGTTAACTGGAGTTAACTTCAAAAGAGACCCACCACTACCCAGAGCTGGGCCCATGAGTGTAGTGGGTTTACATGGCAAGGTTTGGTAGATGGCGGCCCTAGGGGTATCTTCTGTGAGAAGAATCCAGAAGCTGCCCTGTGTGAGAATATAACCTCTGTTACATGCCTCTATGAGAATATATTTAAGAAAGGAAAACAAACAAACAAACAAACAAAATAATAATAATAATTAAACAAACAAACAAACAAAAAAAAAACACCACCAAATAATGACAGAGACAGAACAGCAGCTGGGAGAGAGAGGAGTGAGAAAATGTGAGAGAAACAGCCCTGCAGACAGCCCTGCAGGTCAAGGAAGAAGGATGGGGAAGAGGTGCTCTAGGCAATGGAGCAGAAGTTCTCCTGCGGCCTGTGGTGAGGACCATGGTGAAGCAGGCTGTCCCCCTGCAGGCCATAGTGATACCTGCAGTGGTACAGGCAGAACAGGTTTCCATGCTGCAGCCCACAAAGAGAACACGGGGGAGCAAGTGGATCTGCACGGAAGGAGGATGTGGCCTCTGGAGAACCCCTGCTGGAGCACATTCCGGGCTGGAGCTGCAGCCCATGGAGAGGAGACCATGGTGGAGCAAGTGACCTGGCAGGAGCTGCCACCCATGATGCACCCATGCTGGAGCAGTTTGCTCATGATAGATGGACCCTGTGGCACAGACCCATGTGGGAGCAGTTCTTGAAGAGCTGGTGCCTGTGGGAAGCCCACACAGGATCAGTTCAGGAAGGACTGCATCCCGTGGTAGGGACACCATGTGGAGCAGGGACAGAGAGTGACTGTGAAGGAGCAGCAGAGACAAAGTGCTATAGACTGACCGCAGCTCCCATTCCCCTGTTCCCCTACACTGCTTGGGAGGGAGGAGGTGGAAGAGGGCGAATGGGGAGGAAGGTTTTTTTCTTTTTTCTTTTTTTTTTTTTGTTTTGTTTTGTTTTGTTTTTGTTTTTGTTTGTTTTGTTTCCTTTTTGGTGTTTTGGTTTCTCTCCTTTCTTTGTTTCTCACTTCTCTAGCTTGTTATTAATTATTCTTATTCTTATCATCATCCTCATCATCATCATCATCATCATCATCATCATCATCATCATCATCATCATCATCCTGTCTTAATAAACTGTCTCTATCTCAACCTACAGGTTTCATTTTCCTGTTTCTCTCCCCCATCCCAGGGAGGAAATGGGGAGGGTGAGCAAATGCCTGTGTGGTGCTTAGCTGCCAGCCGGGTTAAACCACAACACTCCCTATGCTGTTTTGCCCATCACAATAATTGTTGAGTAATCTCTCCATCCTTATCTCAACCCTTGAGCCTTTTGCATCATATTTTTTCCCTCTTCCCCTTTGATTAAGGGGAGTAAGAGAGTGGCTTTGGTGAACCTTGGCTGCCCACCTGAGTGAAACGACTATGCTTATATAGAAATTTGATTAGTTGACAGAATATATATATTTAAATGAAGAGAATGAAAGAGTGAGGTTTCAGGGAAGGGTTCAGGAGAACAGATCTCTTCAAATCAAAGATGATCAGTTTTGAAAAATAGATACTAACTTTGATAAAGAAACATATAACATAAAGGACTTACTGAGCTCCTAAAGGGTTAACTGTCATTAAAATTACATTTTTTAGAGTTTTAAGATATTCTGTACAACACGTTACTTTTATTTATATATTTATATGTATTTTTTGTGAGTATTCTGAAATTGCACTCATTTTTAATTCTCATGTTTGGGAACTTGTGAAAGTTTCACATTAAAAAAAAAAAAAAAGCTGAAACTATTTTGACCTTCTATGCTTCTTTCACAGTACTGATTTATGGCTGAAATAAAAGAGATTTAGTCTTCTTTTTCAAGCTGAAGAAAAAAAAAAGAAAAGGTAGCACAGAAAAATATTTCTTCATCCACAATATAAGGAGTCAAAACTATGGAAGTAGTACTATGAACTAAAACTTTATCAAAGTTTATAATGATGCTTCCACATTCAGAATGTTTTCTAGTCTTTTCTTGTTTTTGTTGCTAGTAAGCTTTTCTGTGTTAAATTTTTCTCTGTTAATTTTTTTCTCTATTTCTTTTAAATCTTTTTGACATTTTTAATGCATTAGAATTCCTTTACTATTTTCTAAGCCTTTTCACATTTCAGTCTTTTTATAAATTAGTACTTGTTCTGCTTGTTCCTTCTAGTCTTGCATACTACTTTGTTCTACTTAACATATTTACTAAAAGCATTTTTACTTATCCAAGTCAATGAGCTTTCTATTGTATTGTATCCTTATACTCTGTAAAGCTTTTTTTTTTTTTTTTGTATGTTATTGCTAATTCTCCTTTTCTTTTTCCTTATGCATTGTTTGTTTCATTCTTAAATAACTTTCCTAGACTAGTGTTTTGTAAGAGGAATGTATACATGTATGTTCTTCCTAATTGCTTAGTCATGCAGTTTAACCTATTCAGTTTTAGGTTATTCACATACACATCCATGGAGCACGCACTGTCAGAATTTGAAGTACTTTGCAAAGTGACCGGTATCCATCAGAGAACTCTGTTGCAAACAGGCATAATATCATGACAACTTAATACACACTAACAATTTTCCTAAAGTGCTCTCTACATTATAGTATATGAGTTTGCTGGTGAAACTCATACAGAAAAGTCTGTAGCTGACAGGAGATGTGATCTCTTAAATACCCCACAGGCAGTGGCTCTTAGACGAGGCACTGCTTAATAAAAGGAAAATGAATCACAGACATTATGTAAGGGGAGGGGAGAGGAGGGGAGGGGAGGGGAGGGGAGGGGATGTGTGTTACCACATCTCTGGCAGTCTTCCTTCAAATTAAAATGCTGACAAGGCAGAAATCTGTTGCTCTGTCCAGCCAATTCAGTAAGCCAGAATCACTAATGGTGGATGAATGCATATGTTATGATATTTTTAAGTTTTCCAAAGCTATCTGCCTGTGGTTTTGCTTAGAGATCTCTTTTCAGGTGCTGTTTAACTTAATTCACATTAGCATTAGTGAGGAGTTAAGAGACTGATTTTCTGCATTCTTTTTATAAAAAGGTTGAGTCTCTCATTTTCAATCCTTTTTGTTGATGCTGGTATATGAAAACTGTATGATTTTCCTTTAATAAACTTGCAAATTTGTTTCCTATGCAGCATAAGAATAGTTTGGAGCTTTGCAGATGAGTTTCTTCTATTCTTTTCTGACATAAACTCTCTTCACAGATAGTCAAAATCGTCATGTCTTATCCAATAAAATAAAAAAAAAACATGTAAAAGGTTTTTAAAAATTAAAAAATAAAATGGGCACATATGACCACACATTAAAAAATTAATGAGCACATATATAATCACTATACAAGCAAGATTAGGTAGGAATATTGAATGAATAACAATTCTGTTTTCAGTGTTCTGAATCCAGACTGCACCTGACTAATTTTCCTGTTTTAGCCAGAGGCTTCAGATTTCCCTCTCCATCTTTGGGCTTGCCAAGACTCATTCATCTGGCAGCTCTGTTGTGCATCCTTCTGTGCAGCCAAGGTATCACATGTTCTGCTGGCAAAACAGTGATCATGGCTGCAGATTGCCAGGGGCTTCAGTAGCACCTGCTCAACCCGCAGCCATCTGACCTCCTTTCCCACCACCCCCCTGACCTTCTCCTTCCATCCTCATTGTGTTAGTTTTACTTGGGTGGGAGGCCGAGCTCCACCACAACCGCTCTCTCACTCCCCCTCCTCAAAGAGGAATGCGAAGAAAATATGATGAGAAGGGCTCAGAGGTTGAGATAAGGATGAGAAGATCACACAGTAATTATTGTAACAGGCAAAACAGACTCAGCGTAGGGAGATAGTAAGATTTATTGCTTATTACTAACAAGCTAGAAAAGTGAGAAACAAAGGAAAGAAACCAAAAGCACCTTCCCCCCACATCCACCCTCTTCCACCTCCTCCCCCCAAGCAGTGCAGGGGAACGGGGGAATGGGGGTTATGGTCAGTCACAGCGCTTCTTCTCTGCCGCTCCTTCTTGGCCACTCTCGTCCCCTGTGCTGTGGGGTCCCTCCCACGGGATACAGTTCTTGATGAACTGATCCGGCGTGGGCTTCCCACAGGCAGCAGCTCTTCAAGAACTGCTCCAGATATGGGTCCATACCACTGGGTCCTTCACTCAGGAGAAAACTGCTCCAACCTGGATTCCCCATGGGCAGCAGCTCCTGCCAGGTCACCTGCTCCTGCGTGGTCTCCTCTCCACGGGCCAGCCCAGAATCTGCTCTAGCAGGGGTCTTCCACAGGCGGCAGCCTCCGTTGGTGCAGGTCCACCTGCTCCACTGTGGTCTCCTCCACGGGCTGCAGCGTGGAACCCTGCTCCACCGTGGTACTCCATGGGCTGCAGGGGGACATCCTGCTTCACCATGGTCCTCACCACAGGCCGCAGGGGACTTCTGCTCCGGCGCCTGGAGCACCTCTCCCCCTCCTTCTTCACTGACCTTGGCGCCTGCAAGGCTGTTTCTCACTCCTCTCACTCTCCCAGCTGCTGTGTGGTGCAGCATTTTTTTTTTTTTCTTGTCTTAAATATGGTCTCACAAAGGTGCAAAACAACATGGCTTATTGGCTCAGCTCTGGTCAGCAGCAGGGCCCTTACCTGACATGGGGCAGCTTCTAGATCCTTCTATCAGAAATCAGCCCTATGGCCTTCTGCTACCAAAACCTTTCCACATAAACCCACTACACTTATGCAGGCTGAGAGTGGGTTTAAGACTGTGCAAGCTCCTGTTCCCACCATTTATGCCTTCTTCCCAGGCAGCAAGTGAAGTGTCAGCTAACCACCAGCCTTACAGCAACACTGTCAACCCCCCTTTTTTCCAAGAAGTCATTTTTTGCCCACAGCTTTTTTTTTTTTTTTTTTTTTTTAGTATATAACAGAGATTTGGTATTTATTTGATTTTAGATGTCCAATCTTGATTTCTTAGTTTGATCTTATTTTATCCAGAATTCTCAGATAATGTCTAATCCAAACTCTTATCTACTTAATAGCAAGAGAATTCACTCTTTCAATATACTGTAGGAAAGTAGAAGTACATTTAACCTATTAGCAATCATTTCTTCATGAAGACAGAGAAATTAAAAAAAAAAAAAAAAAAAAGGTAAAAAAGAAAAAAAAAAACTTCTTCCCAGTGAACAAATATGAAGTAGACTATGAACACAGGATTTCTTATTTTTTTTTCCCCTAATCTTATGAAGGAGGGTTTTGATTAAAAAGACAGAAATCTGTGTGGAAGTACAGCCACATGCCTGCCACTAGTCATACAACGCAGAAGGGGCATGTACTACCCTGGCTGAAGGATGGGGGCTCCCTTTACAACTTGGTAAATCTGAGTCTGATTGATGGCACCTTAAGGCATTCTTCTGCATGTGATCTGAAGCCATTTTAACTGCACTGATCATTTATACTACTAGCTCCATCTCCTTTTGTCATCAAACAGAGACATCACTAAAATCCTTCATTCTACAGTACCTGCATTTACAGCTTTTCATTCACTTTTATAGTAAATTAAATGAAGAATGAGAGAGGGTTAAGGAATGGTTTAAATTGCCTTAATATTGAACAAGTAAATAATTGTCAATTAACCAAAACTCCATTAGGAAGCCAATATTGGACAATTATTTTTAATGGAAACATCCTCAGCACTTTGTGGCTTTATCAAGTGGTTCAGTACAGGCAGCATGTTAAATTACCATGTTTTTCCAACAAGCTATTTGAGATCTGTGGCAGACGGATTTGATTGATGAGGGGTACCAGAGAGCAGAAAATGCTATTTCAGAGTTCAAAGCAGTAGAAAAATTGCTGTTTAATAATTCAGCAGTGAAATGAAAATAATGTAAAGAAGATTAGCCATGCTCTTTTGTTGGGTGACGTTCATAGAAACATTCTCATTTCTAGATCATTTTTTGCAATTGATATTTTTGCTCGTATGCTTTGAATGCAAACTTTGAGGTTTTGTTTGTTTGTTGTTTTATTTTGAAAGTTTCAAAAGTTTCAAAAGTTTGTTGTTTCATTCTGAAGTTTCCTTTTGTTTGCTTGTTTGTTTGTGTTTTTTGTTTGTTTGTTATTTTTGTTTGGGGAGAGTGAGACCTGGAGGTGGATTTCTCCTGGGGAAAAAAAAATGCATTATGGCATATCTAAAATTTGTTTTGTGTATCATACTTTCTTTTTGTTCCTGTCACAATGATATAGAAATAATTCAGCAGAAATCTAGGTCCCTCTGGAAACTATTGTTTTCATTGCGTGAAATTTTCAAAAGCAGTTGGAAATACATGGCTGCATCCCATTTTAATGTAGGTCAGATGAGAGTGGAGTAGTAGGATAATTGATTCTCATCCAGTTCATCCATCTCTGTTTCGTATCTCCAGGGCTTCCTTTATACTCCTGGCCAGCATACACAGTATATCTTTGTTATATTCATTCCCACTCAGTTGCTCTTCTCATTCCAGAAAACCAGAAGAGCAGGAATGCCTGGACAGTTGAAATCTGCTAAACTGATGTTCTGAAAACCCTTTTATTGAACATCTAGAGTCGTAGACACCTGCTTCGATAACAATCCATGTCTCATTCTTCCAGGAAAATCTGAAAATTACTTAAATGCATACCTTTGAAAAGGCAAAAAATGTTTTTCTCTGATGAAAATCACTACAATCACATTCACCAAAATGAATATTCAAAGCCATTTGAGCATGTTTATCAGGCAGTTGGACAATCTGTTGAATTCTCATCTCTAAGAATTACATTTCCACAATTGTTCTGCAAATGCAGTCTCATATGTTGATTGTCTGGTTTAATATCTTAGCTATTTGAAGGCCAGTTTACAATCAAACTTATTAGCTAAATCAACTCTATGTTTGAGAATACAGGCTGTAAAGAATCTGGGGGAATTGCCTCATCCCATACACTTTCTAGTGCTCAGCATATGTGACCTGAGCCTTTTGCTTGCTATCAAAACATGAAAGAACAGTTACCATAAGAGTAATAATTCACATCAATCTGTTTCTAAATATCAGCTCATGAAAGCATACGGTAAATTAATTCAGCCATTATTTTATTTGACAACATGTTTATTAATGAAACTGGTGTGGATTGCTGGAATTCCAAACACAGTTTTAACAATGGAGATTTCCACTGCAGGGTACATTCTTTACTGTGCAAAACACCCCCTAAGCCATCATGAGATTAAACCAGTCTAGAGCTGTTTTTTAAAGAAAAGCATCAAAAACCGCTGTTACATTTATCAGTCTGGAACAGCATTATTTAGCAGCTTCTATTCTAATACTTCAGAACTGCACAAAGATTCAGAGGTCCAATTCATTACATCAGTCATCATGAATAAAATTTTTTGTTCAATTCATTCTCTAATTCCAAGTATGTTTATGTGGCAAGGTTTTGGTAGGTAATGGTCCTGCTGCTGACCAGAGCTGAGCCAATAAGCAATGTTGTTTTGCACCTCCGTGAGACCATATTTAAGATAGGAAAAAAAAAAAAAAAAATGCTGCACCACACAGCAGCTGGGAGAGTAAGAGGAGTGAGAAACAGCCTTACAGGCGCCAAAGTCAGTGAAGAAGGAGAGGTGCTCCAGGCCCCGGAGCAGTGGAGGGAGAGAATCACTTCCTCAACCTGCTGGCCATGCTTCTTTTGGTGTAGCCCAGGATGCAGTTGGCTTTCAGCGCATTGTGTGCTCATGTTGAATTTCACAGGATCACAGAATCACAGAATTGTCTATGTTGGAAGGGACCTCCAAGATCACCTAGTCCAACCTCTGACCAAACACTAACAAGTCCTCCACTAAACCATATCACTAAGCTCTAAATCTAAATGTCTTTTGAAGACCTCCACCACTCGCCTGGGCAGCCCATTCCAAAGCTTAACAACCCTTTCGGTAAAGGAGTTCTTCCTAATATCCAACCTAAACCTCCCATGGCGCAAATTTAGCCCACTCCCCCTTGTCCTGTCACCAGCCATGTGGAAGAATAGACCAACCCCCACCTCACTACAGCCTCCTTTAAGGTATCTGTAGAGTGCAATAAGGTCACCCCTGAGCCTCCTCTTCTCCAGACTGAACAACCCCAGCTCCCTCAGCCTCTCCTCGTAAGACTTGTTCTCCAGACCCCTCACCAGTTTTGTAGCACTTCTCTGGACTCCCTCAAGCACCTCGATGTCTTTCTTGTAGCAAGGGGCCCAAAACTGAACACAGTACTTGAGGTGCAGCCTCACCACAGGCCTCACTAGGTCTTCCAACCTAGATGATTCTCTGATTCTGTTAGTATAGGGGGACAATCACTTCTCTAGCCCTTCTGGCCACACCGTTTCTTATACAAGCCAGGATGCTGTTGGCCTTCTTGTCCACCTGAGCACACTGTGGGCTTATATTCAACTGAGTATTAACCAATACTCCCAGGAGGATTGGAGCACCTCTTCCATGAAGAAAGCTGAGAGAGCTGCATCTATTCAGCCTGGAGAAGAGCAGGCTCTGGGGAGACCTCATGGCAGCCTTTCAGTACCTATAGGGGTCTTACAAAAAAGATGCAGAAGGACTTGTTACTCAGGTAGACGATGATAGGACATGGGACAATGTTCTTAAACTAAAAGAGTAGAGATTTAGATTAGACATTAGGAGGAAATTGTTCATTGTAATAGTAGTGAAGCACTGGCACAGGTTGCCCAGAGAAGTTGTGGATGCTCCATCCCTCGAGATGTTCAAGGCCAGGCATAATGGGGCCTTGGCCAACCTGATCTGTTGGGTGGCATCCCTGTCTATGTCAGCAGGGTTGAATTTAGGTGAACTCTATGGTACTTTCCAGCCTTTCCATTCTAGGATTCCATGACCCCAGGATTCTTTTCTACAAAGCTACTTCGTAGGTCTGTATAGGTGGGGGGCATTATTCCTTCACAGGTGCAGGATTTTACATTTCCTTTTGTTGAATTTTGTGAGATTCTTGTTGGTCAATTTCTCCAGCCTGTCCAGGTCCATCTGAATGGCAGCACAACCTTCTGGTCTATCAGCCACCGTATGATCATTTAAATATGGTCAGACTATTTACCTAATCTGGGAGTTAGCCAAGCCAACTTTTTGGACTCTTGAATACAAGTTAATAAAGAAAATATATGTCCCAGAATTTAAAATTCTATTATTTTTGTCTTCTTCTATGTCCATGACTGTGTGCAGAAGGACTGAGCCTAGCATAATGCAAAGCTTCACCTCTGTTGGAGGGTGGGAGGAGCAGGCAGTGTGGTGAGGTGGAGAAAGATGTAAGAACAATTTCAGACAGATAGGAAAACAGCTGAGTTTTTTATTACTGTATGAGGGTTACAGTAATCAAACAGGAAACTGAGACATCTGATCTCTTGCCTTCTTCAACACAAATGGATAACAGTATTTCTCTCTCTTCTGAAAATCTCATGTTTTCTAATATAAACACTGGCTACAAAAATCCAGAAACTTCAGAGCAGAACTCAGGTCTCTCCTTTTTTTGAGTTTGAAAAAGATTTTAAAATGGGTTTTAAAAGATATTTAAAAGTATAACCTGCCTGGATATTTCTTTTCTGTCCCCATGAGAAACTCATTTTCAGTAGTTCAAATCACTCAGTAACCTGTTATTGGATGCCCTGGGAAATGGGTTTATTCTTTTCAAACTGAGACAGCCCAGAACCAAGTCTTTGTTAAATGACAAGTGGGTACTACAGAAGTGATACCTTCTGAAAACAACACTTTATCTTTGCTCAGCATATGTACTTGCTGAGAATGACTTAGGCTGTTTCTTCCAAGGGGATGAGTACATTCATCTTAAAGAACTGTATGCTTTTGACAAAGTTCCAGAAGCAACAGTATTGATATAGATAACCCTGCACTTTGCCTTTCTTACTAATTAATGCTAGTTCAGCTCTTTCACGGTACAGTCATGGTTTTGGGTTCTACTTTGGAAGCAACTGGTTCTTCTCACTGGTTACCGGGAGAGCCCAGTGGTCTAATGCTGACTCTGTTGGGATACTTACTCAGATGAGAATGTTATTTTAGCTTCTGTTGATCTTACCTGAAGTTTGTATTTATCAGTTCTAACTCTTTTCATTCCTGCCTCTGGAAAAATTCCACTGTCAATATTTAATATTAATTTTGAGTGGAAAAAAAAATCAATATATGAACCACAGAACAAGCAGATGAGAAATTACCAGAATACTAAAACACTAATTATTTATTTTCTGATTCAGTACATAGCCATGAAATACTTCATAATTTTGATCTTTATCTGGCTAATGTTATATAACTTTTTTTTTTTTTTTCTGACCAAAACTTTCAGTGTCCATTTTTGTGTCTGTTTTTCTTCCATCATGCATTTATATTAAGTTTGCTATAAGGTTAAAGCAACCAATATGAATATAATATAATGAAAATATTATGAAATGTATAATATAATGAAAATAATATGAAATAATAAAATGAGGGAACGAAAGGAAATTTTCTAAAATAAATGTAAAATCAATAAGTCTGTGATATAAGCATGTGTAAGTAGCTAGATGTTCCCTTCATAAGCAAGCACACTCAGGAACAGTAATAGTCCTGCAGCAGTAACACTGCAGGTATACTACATATCTGAAGGACTGCAGAATTATTTTGGATGTCTGTTTGATCACCGTGATAGGTCATATTTATACATCTTTACAGTTGTGTTATCTGCCTTTAGAGGTACATAAAAACTGTGGGAAGGTATGTCCTTGCCTTGTACAATCAACTAAGAGCTACTTAGAACTAAGAAAGCTCTGGAGACAGCAGAGTGGAGTAGGCAAAGGAGAGTCCTTTCTGAGATCTGTTGAAGCAGATCTCTGAAATGATGGAAGATCTATGTGCCTGTGGGACATTAACAGATTTTGCTGCTACTCAAGAAGATTACTAAAGCTGAACTGACTTGGAGATGAAATACCCACCTGGAAGGACATTTCAATAGCTGTTCTTTGTTACCACGCATTTCTGAGTTTTTGTTCCTGAAGACCCTGGTGTATGGAATGAGCTGCCAGATCATGGTTTGTCTATAACAGCTGCCCAGAGCTTCCAGTTCTTGGTTTGTCTACACCAAGAAATCTCACAGCTTGACTTGTGAGATGAGAGCTATCACCTTCTGGTAATAGTGAGGCTTATTCTTTTATTTCTGAATAATATTTATGAATATTAAATATAAATATTCTTAATATAAAAAATGCTTTAAATTATATGTAAATAAAAAGTAGACATAGTTAATCACTGGAAATATTAGTATTATTGTTAGTATTATTGTCACTGTCACCTGCCCTCTTTCCTTCCTGTCTGCTGTGTTCACTGGTCAGATTTTAAATTAGACGGTAGTTTTTCATGGTATCTTTGCTTCATATACACTTCTTGAGTACAGGATGACACTATGGATAAGGGATTTTATAATAAAATTGTTATATAAATTTATTTGAGGCCACTCACAGGTTTGCTGGTGAAGCAAATAGCTAATAGTCATTAACCTCCTAGTGCATCGAGACTTCACAGACCTTCTAGTTCTATATAATTCAGCTCTATTTCCCCAGGATTAAGAAGGCAAGAAGAGAACTGACATGGGATAAACCAGGAGATAGGGAGCAGAACATTGACATTAAGAACAACCTAAAGAGTTCAGAATATCAGACAAGATATTCAAAGAATGGAACATTGGTAGAACAGATTATTATAATGGAAAGATTTTGTAACTTTTACATCATAATATTAATTCCCAGTACATGGCTGCAGTACATAAAACTTAAGTAGAACTCTTCATTTCCAGAAGGTTGATAGGTGCTGTATCAAGCTATTATTAAGAAATTGAGAAGATACTCCTGTGGCATGCAAGAGCAAAAAAGAGCAAAGAAGACACTTATGAAAATATTTGTGCGTGTGTAATGCTCATTCTGTGGTGATTCTAGAATAATACAATATGTGCATATCTGGATATTAGCAAAGGCTTTATTTTAGCATTGAAATTTGAAATTATTGTAAATGTGATTTGGGCACTATATATTTATGCTGTGGAAAAAAAATATCTACATTGATAAGATCATGGTCATAATTAACATTAATTACTAACTCTGATAAAAGTCTCAAAAGTAAATACAGAGCTTCAATGCAAAGGAGTCTCACTTCTTGTTCCTTCTATCCATTACAGAAAGATGATAAAGAGAAATATTTTTCCTTGTACCTTTTTTTCCCTTCCTCAAAGAGACTAATATTTTATTTTATTTTATTTTATTTTATTTTATTTTATTTTATTTTATTTTATTTTATTTTATTTTATTTTATTTATTTTTAACAGAGTTGTTAGGCCCTAAGTAGTGGATGACTGGTAATTTTTTTTGTAAAAGATAACACATATATAAAACTATAGTTATGTTAAGTAAACTTGAGATGGTTTAGTGAAGATGGGTATGTTAATTTATTTCATGAAAAAAAAATGCAGAATAAAAAAAAGATGCCTTTTTTTTTTTTTGATTTGCTAGGCCTGCCTAATGAACAGAAATGCAGAGAAAAAAAAAAAAAAAAAACCATAGGTAAAAATTGTAGTATCTTATATCTCCTTTTTTTTTTTAGCTTCTTTATTATGATGATTGCAACAAACCATATGAACAGTGTTAACACAGATCTGTATTGATTAATGATTATATTCCACAGTTTCTGAATCAATAAAAGAGAATCAAAAAACATCAACAAAATAGAAAGCCTCTTGTACTTTTTTTTTTTTTTTGTATATTTGTTCTTTGATTTAAACTTTTCTAAAAAGTGTGTTTTCTGAATCATTCAGTCCCATATATAATGCAAAACTAATGAATACATTAACAGTGAATGGGCATTTAATCTGTCAGAAGCCTGGTACACTAATTTGCAATTATGAAAGCTCACCTGGCAAATGAGTTCTCTTTTAAATAGTTAGAATAGCATAAGATATCCAAAATATCAAGCCAATAGACAGAATAATTATTTCTTTGGCTGTTGTTTTCTGCTATTCATCCAATATATTAAAAGCTTTTCATTCTTATTCACTATCAGTGTGTTGTTTTCCTCTAGATGATACAAATGATGCCTTGCCATAGTACTTGAAAGAAAATAATATATGTTTGACATACCACCTTTTATTGCAAAATTTTGAAGGTTCCTTCAGTGCCAAAAATTTGTTATGAAACACCTATCATCTATATATCTTTTAGGCCATTTGAAGTGGACAAAATGGTTGTCAATATTTTATTTTATTTTTCCCTTTCTTAGAAATTTCAAATTATTCCCAGGAGGATAAAACAACAACAACAAAACACAAAATCACACCAAACTCAGACCTTTAGCATCAGTAAGATTAAGGTTTTATTTTGCACAAATATTTATAGGATGCTTCTGAAGAAGAAAAAATTGAGTAGAAAAATTGATGGTACAAAAAATGACACTATTAGTTTTGTGTGTGTGTGTGTGTGTTCATGTATTTGTGAAACAAAAGAACAAACAAACTGGTAACTGCTATGCAGAAAATTATACCATGGTTTCTTAAACTGAGTATAGAATTCAGTTAATTTTGAGCAGTTTTGACCAAGGATGAATGGGAAAGAATAGCCAGGATGAAGAAACCCACAACATAAACTTTTAAGTAGAAATGGCTAAAGGATTGAAATTATAATGGCTGAAAGCACATAAAAGATTTGAACTGTAAATTTATGAACCAAAGAAATATCAGGATTATATATATATTTTATTTATTAAAAAAAAAAAAAAAAAACAAAAAAAACAACAACAACAACAAAAAAAAAACCAACAACAAACAACAACAAAAAAAAAAACACCACCACCAACAAAGCAAACAAACAAAAACTGTTGTGGTTTAACCTGGAAGACTGCTAAGCAACACTCACTCCCCTAGAAGGGGGATGGGGATATAACCAGAAAAAAATAAGGAAAAACTCATGGGTTTAGATAAGGATAGTTAGGAAAGAAAGGGGGAAAAGGAGAAGGAGAAGGAGAAGGAGAAGGAGAAGGAGAAGGAGAAGGAGAAGGAGAAGGAGAAGGAGAAGGAGAAGGAGAAGGAGAAGGAGAAGGAGAAGGAGAAGGAGAAGGAGAAGGAGAAGGAGAAGGAGAAGGAGAAGGAGAAGGAGAAGGAGAAGGAGAAGGAGAAGGAGAAGGAGAAGGAGAAGGAGAAGGAGAAGGAGAAGGAGGAACAGGACAGGTACTTTGCACTCCCTTCTGTACTAAGGGAGCCAACTAGGGAAGATTCCCTCCTGGATTTGTTGCTTACACAGAGGGTACTCTGGTTGAAGTGGTGATTGGTGGTCATCTTGGCCATAGTGACCATGAAGTACTTGACAGAAGGAAATCTGCCACCAAATCTTCAACCCTGAATATGAGGAGAAGACTTCAGGCTATTCAGGGAATTAGTGAGTAAAGACTCCTGGGAAACTGCGTTTCAAGGTCTGTCAATGCTCTGCACTTTTTAAGAGCCATCTCTTAAGAGCACAGGAACAGGTAATTCCGAAGTATGAGAATTGAAGCAAGTGGGGCAGAAGGATAGTTTGGCTGAGCAGGGATCTTCTTCTAGAGCTTGGGTGGAAAAGGAAAAGCGTATGAACACTGGAAGCAAGGTCAGGAGGCATGGTAGGTCTACAGAGATGCTGTTTGCCTTTGTAGGGTGAAAATCTGTGCAGCCAAAGCTCAATTAAAATTGAAGCTGACCAGTACTGTGAGGGACAACATAAATGTCTTTTTAAAATATGATAACAACAAAAGGAAAACCAAAGAAGACATTGGTTCATTACTTGACAATTTAGTCACCTAAATAAAGTCATCTAAATAAGATAGTCATCTAAATAAAGATGCAGATAAAGCAGAGACATTTAATCCCTTCTTCACCTCTGTCCTCAACACTTTTGATAGGCCCTGTAACCCCAGGAGCACTGGGTTGGCGGACCATGACTGTTAGAATGATAAACTCTTCACCAATTTTGAAGTTGTGTTGGATTTGCTGCTTCAGCTGAATGTCTGTTAGTCTGTGGGGCCCGATGGGATTCTTTCCATACAGAATGAACTGTCTGATGTTATTGCAAGATGTCTCTCAAATATTTTTCTGGATTTCAGCAAAGCTTTCAGGACTGTTTCTCACAGTATCCTTCTAGACAAAACATTCTGCATACAATTAACAAATACAAAATATCATATTATATATTAACAATTGGCTGGTGGTGCAGGCTCAAAGGGTTATAGTAAATAGGGTTTAACTACCAGGGTTTAATCACGCTAGTGGCCAGTTACTAGTGGGGTTCCACAGAGCTCCACTTTAGGGTCAGTTCTCTTTAATGTTTTCATAAATAACCTGGATGCAGGATTCAAATGCATAATTAGTAAATTTGTGGATGATTCTAAATTGTGAGGCACTGGAACAGGCTGCCCAGGGAAGTGGTGGAGTCACCATCCCTGGAAGTCTTCAAAAGACGTTTAGATGTAGAGCTTAGGGATATGGTTTAGTGGAGGGCTGTTAGCGTTAGGTTGGAGGTTGGACTCGATGACCTTGAGGTCTCTTCCAACCTAGAAAAGTTCTGTGATTCTGTGATTCTGTGATGAGGAGCTGTTTACTCCATCAAGCATAGAGAGGCTTCACAGAGAGATCTGGACAAATTAGAGTGCTGGACAAACACCAACCATATGAAAGTTACCAAGTCTCAGATTCTGTACCTGGGACAGAGTAATCCTGGATATATGTACTGACCAGGGAATGAGAGGCTGGAGAGCAGCCCCCCCAAAAAGGGATCTGTAAGTTCTAGTTGATGGCAAGTTGAATATGAGTCGACGGTGTTCCCTTACAACCAAAAGGACCAACTGTATCATGGGGCTCATTAAGCACAGCATAGCTAGCTCCTTGAGGGAAGTGATTATCCTGCTCTACTTTACACTAGCATGGTCTCGAGTACTGTGAACAGTTTTGGGTACCACAATAAAAGAAGGATGTAAACTATTGGAGAGTGTCCAAAGGAGGGCTACAAAGATGGTGAAGGGTCTAGAGGGTAAGATTTTTGAGAAGAGGCTGAAGACACTTGTTTTTTTCAGCCTAGAGAAAGTAGACTGAGAGGTGAACCCATCACAGACTACAGCTTCCTCTGATGGTGTAATAGAGGAGATGTAGGAGCTGATCTCTTCAGCAATAGGGCCTGGGGGAACAGCATGAAGCTGTGACAGGAGAGGTTCAGGACTGGTGTTAGAAAAAGTTTCTCCATTGAGATTGTTGTCTGGCACTGGAAAGGGCTCTGCAGGGAAGTGGTCATAGCACCAAGCCTGATAGGGTTCAAGAAGTGTTCGTACTATGCTCTCAGACATATGGTTTAATTTTTTGTTGGTCTTGTGTTTGCCTATGAGTTGGAGTCAATGATATTTGTAGGTTCCTTCCAGCTCAGGATATTCTACCATTATGTGAACTATAATGCTAATTGAGGTCCACTTTATCATTGATAGACTGACATCTCTAAAGAACTGGTCAGCATGTAAAAACAGTGGAAAATTAATGGGATGATTGCATTTATAAATAGATGCCTGTCCCTCTCTAAAGGCTACTGTTGAGGGAACCTGAACAAGCAGTTTAGTCTGGAAACCTAGTTTGGAGGACAAACCTTGGGAAGTTTATTCTTATTTGAAATGATGCTCCCACCTATGTTTTTCTTAGGGGTTTCTTCAGTAGTAATTCTGTATCTCTTTGAGAATGCCCCTTCTATATGAGTGCCAACTTCTGGCTCAATGTTGGTTGCAGGTGGGAGACAAATATTCAACAGTTTGGGCAACACTTTTACACCTAATGTTATTTGGAGGTCACAAAAGAAAATAAAATGACAGCTCTGCTTTCAGGAAGAAAAGCAGTATATAATTCTGGTCTAAGTAAATAGTATTCTACAAGTGATGTTGGAGATTTAATGCCTGTTATTTCATTGATTTAGAGAAAAAATACGCTTCTAAGGAACATAAAAGATGTTTTATGTTTTAAAGCCAAACTTGCAAGTCTAGCCTTCTAAAATTTCAGTTGGTTTCTTTTCTACTTATTTATTATAATCATTAATATTTCTACTCATGTACTGTGTTAATATCCTTAACTATGTTACCCATTTCATTTAGACTGTGCTTTCAGGGAACATTTCTGAGATGTTATTGCTTTCAGTGAGTAGGTGTAGTGATGCATTTGATGTACAAAATGGAGCAGATACCAATTAAGTTTCTTTTTAACTTTATTGGCAAAGCTCTACTAACAGTAAGTAATAAAATATTAAACTTATTTTGATGACTAAAGTCTCTAATTCTGATTCTAAATATACCACAGGGCCTATCCTCTGATATAAAATAGTGTCACTTTTGTAGATTTTTATAAAAAAAGAAATAGAAATGCACTTTTACATATTTAAACTTTTACTAGCAACTCTTTAAGAATTAACAGTAATTGAGGACAAAACTATATGGTCCATAGGCGTTTTTTTTTTTTTTTTTTTTTTTTAATTAAACTTCTAATAAGATAGTGAATTTTAACTATTTAGTAAGTATTCAAATATTTGTTGAATATTAATAAAAAAATCACAGTAGTACAACATATCATTCATATATTTCATATATCACTCCTATTCTGGAAAAAATGCTTAACAAGGTTATGCTAAAGCTAGAAATATGGGTCCAAAGTAGCTAACTATACCTATGCAAAGCCATCATCTGATTCACTTCAGTCACTGATAATTAATGTCACTAGTTCGGTGTATATTACTGATAATGGTAAGGCAGGATTAGAATGAGATTGTTGCCATTGTCACTACACAAGTTACAAATAAGGTACAAAATTACAAAGGTCACACTTAGTTTTCTCTCTCTCACAAAGCTCTGCTTTCTCTTTATTAAATGAGATAAGAATTTCATCCAACATATATAACCATTTCATTTTCAGACTCAATCAAAAATGTTTTTTAATAGCTTTGTAAGAACTGTTCATAGAGAAAGAGATTAGAATTCTTTCCTGTCATAACAAAGAAATACCCTTCATAAGATATTTTAGTTTATATTTTCCGTAAATATTCCTAATGGTTTGTTCTTATTATTTGTCAACAAAAGCATGTTTCTTCAAATCCATAAGTATGTCTGCATATGAGTTACCAGATTTTTATTGTAAACCTTAAATCACCTTATCATTCAGTCTGTTGCAAGAATCATTTGTCCATCTAGCATATTCAAATGAAAATGAGATTTACACTGTTGAAAATTGTTGATATACCAATATAAAGAAAGACAAGCAGTGTTCAGTTGTTAAAAATAAGGGTAGAGATGCAGTGGATTGATAATTATGTGGCTAACACGTGGAGATCCAATTCAACAGCACTCTGAAAGTGCTCTCCTGATCCACGGTAGACATTTACAATGTTGCTTTCTAATCAGAGCTGATGATTACAGGATCTCTTCATAGCCAATGAGGATGAGTTGTAAAATTTGTCCATATAAAATACAGTCTGTGAATCCTTAAGGGTTCTGTTGTGGTTTAGCCCTGATAGGGAGCTAAAGACCAAACAGCCACCAACTCAATTCCCACTAGTGGCACAAGGAAGAGAATAAAGGTAAAAATGCAAGAACTCATGGGTTAAGATAAAGATAGTTTACTAGGTATAGGTATCCTGGTTTCAGTTAGGACAGAGTTAATTTTCTTCCTAGTAGCTGGTAGAATGCTATGTTTTGGCTTAGGATGAGAAGAGTGCTAATAACATGCTGATGTTTTAATTGTTGTGGAGCAATGCTTACACCAACCCAAGGACTTTTTCAGCTTCTCATTCTGTCCTGCCAGTGGGCAGGCTAGGGATGCAGCAGGAGCTGGGAGGGGACAGACCCAGGATAAGTGACCCAAACTGGCCATAGTGGGTATTCCATACCATCTGACATCATGCAAACAATATATAGGGGTGGCTAGCTGGGCTGAGGGGGCCAGCTGCTCAGGAATAGGCTCGGCATTGGTCAGCGGGTGGTGAGCAATTGTATTGTGAATCACTTCTTTTGTACACATTATTATTAGCAGTACTATTATCATCATTAATGTTATTATTATTTTCCTGTCTTAATAAACTGTGTTTATCTCAACTCACAGGCTTCACTTTCCCATTTCTCTCCCCCATCCCAGAGAGGGAGGTGGGAGGGTGAGCAAACAGCTGTGTGGTGTTTAGCTGCCGGCCAGGTTAAACCACAATAGGAAAAGTTGCTTGCACAAGCAAAGCAAAACAAGGAATTTATTCACAACTTCCCATCAGCAGAAAAAATGTTTGGCTACTTCCAGGAAAGCTCTGCTTTCCTGGAAAACAAACACCATCAATCTGAATATTCACCCCCCATGCCCACCCCCCTCTGCTTTCTTCCCCCAAGCATTTGCTGCTGAGCATGACACCATAACAAAAAATCTTTTTACAAATACATCAACACAAAAGGGAGGACTAAGGAAAATCTCCATCCTTTACTAGATGCGGGGGGAAACCTTGTTACAAAAGATGAGGAAAAGGCGGAGGTGCTCAATGCCTTCTTTGCCTCAGTCTTTAGCGGCAATACCTGTTGTTTTCAGGATACCAGTACCCTGAGCTGGTGGAAGGGGATGGGGAGCAGAATGTGGCCCTCACTATCTACAAAGAAATGGTTGGAGACCTGCTACGGCACTTGGATGTGCGCAAGTTGATGGGGCCGGATAGGATCCACCCGAGGGTACTGAGAGAACTGGCAGAGGAGCTGGCCAAGCCACTATCCATCATTTATCAGCAGTCCTGGCTATCGGGGGAGGTCCCAGTTGACTGGCGGCTAGCAAACGTGACGCCCATCTACAAGAAGGGCCGGAGGGCAGACCCGGGAAACTACAGGCCTTTCAGTTTGACCTCAGTGCCAGGGAAGCTCATGGAGCAGATCCTCTTGACAGTCATCATGCAGCACTTGCAGGGCAAGCAGGCGATCAGGCCCAGTCAGCATGGGTTTATGAAACGCAGGTCCTGCATGACGAACATGATCTCCTTCTATAACAAAGTGACGTGCTTGGTGGATGAGGGAAAGGCTGTGGATGTGGTCTACCTTGACTTCAGTAAGGCTTTTGACACCGTTTCACACAGCATTCTCCTCAAGAAACTGGCTGCTCTTGGCTTGGACTGGCATACGCTTCATTGGGTTACAAACTGGCTGGATAGCCGGGCCCAAAGAGTCGTGGTGAATGGAGTCAAATCCAGTTGGAGGCTGGTCACTAGTGCCATTCCCCAGGGCTTGGTACTGGGGCCGGTCCTCTTTAATATCTTTATCGATGACCTGGATGAGGGGATCGAGTGCACCCTCGAGTGTCAATCTGCTCAAGGGTAGGAAGGTGTTGGTAGGAAGGACAAGGGGGAATGGGCTAAAGTTGTGCCAAGGGAGCTTTAGGTTGGATGTTAGGAAGAACTTCTTTACCGAAAGGGTTGTTAGACATTGGAATGGGCTGACCAGGGAAGTGGTGGAGTCACCATCCCTGGAGGTCTTTAAAAGACGTTTAGATGTAGAGCTTAGGGATATGGTTTAGTGGAGGACTATTAGTGTTAGGCCAGAGGTTGGACTTGATCTTGAGGTCTCTTCCAACCTAGAAATTCTGTGATTCTGTGATTCTGTGATATGGTATGGAATATTTCTTTGATCAGCCCAATTTTTCTGTCCTGGCTGTGTCCCCTCCTAGCTTCTTGTGCATCTGCAACCTCCTCATTGGCAGGGCAGCATAAGAAGCTGAAAAATCCTTGACTGTGTGTAAGCAATGCTCTTCAACAATTAAAACATTGGTGTATGATCACCACTATTTTCAGCATCATATGAGGTTCTACAAAGGAAATTAACAGTCAAAACCATGACAGATTCTTCTTTAGACTACAAATGGAACCCAATTGCTTGCTTGATTTTTTTTTTTTTTATCTACACTGCAAGCACCTGAAATTGTGTGATGTAAGAATGGGATTGATTTCCCTAAATGAAGGTAACAGGTGCGATCTCAGACATATTCAAAGCATCTTTGTGAGCCTGGAAGGCATCATGGAAGACCAACTTGAGATCCAGCAGTGTACTTTTTGGGTTTTAAATATGAAATGGATTAGCTTTAGAGATAATTTGTATCTTTTGTATGCATATACTTACATTTATGTAATCAGGTAATTAAATAATTCAAATAATTCAACAAATAATCACAAATTTTTAATGTTCATTTGTTTGTGTGCATGTTTGAAACAACACAGGGTCCTTTACTCTTAATTGCTTCTTCAATGCAGATTGATGTAGTACATGCTGGTGACCTAAGAGCAGACAACTGTGCTGTTGTCATTTGTGTGTGAAGGTGAAGGTGTGCTGTGTTATATTTATGGTATATAAAACTCTCTATTGTGCATCAAGAGGAACATCACCCACCATCACAGCAGCTGCATTCCCAGTGAGTGTCTGTGGATGTGTGTATTTATATAAAGACTAAATGAAAAAAAAAAAATCTTATCTAAATAATTTGTTTTGTATTTGCAGCTGTAATTGAAATTATAATTCAAGCCTGACACTAGGAAATGAACATTTATATGCAGTTCATTGATATTGCCCGTTCATGACTCTGAAAGAATTAGAAGCTACTTGACTTCCTGAGTCTGCAACAAGGAGACTCAGAAAGATCAAAAGGGACTTTACATCCTTTGGAAAGATGCTGAAGAGATCAGGAGCACAAGTAGTGTTCTCCTTAATCCTCACAGTCGGAGACTGGGACCTGTGGAGGAGGCAGTGTATGGATCAGGTGAATGATTGGCTGTGTAGCTGGCATCAAGATAAATGTTCTGGGTTCTGTGATCTCACATGCTTTTGAGAGACCAGGCATGATAACAATGAATAGAGTGCACCTGACCAAGCGGGACAAGAGTGTTTTGCAAATTGCAAAGTTGCACGGACTCATTGAGAGGGCTTTAAACTAGATTTGGTGGTGAAAGGGGATGTAACTGTAAGTGACAAAAAAGAATCCCAGATTGCCAATATTTTAAAGAACTAGGGGCAGTGTACTGCATCTAAAAAATGAAGATGGAGAACTGGTAAAGACAGATGTGGAAAAGGCAGAGGTGCTAAACAACTTCTTTGCCTTGGTCTTCACTAGTGGTCAGGCTTCCCACATCTCTCAAATCCCTGAACCTCTAGGTGGAGTCTGGGGGAGCAGTGTCTCTCACAATGTAAGCAAAGAGCAAGTTCAGGACCTCCTGATGCAGCTTAACAAGTACAAGTCTATGGGCCCTGATGACATGCATCCCAGGGTCCTGAGAGAACTGGCTGATGTAGTTGCCAAGACTCTCTCCATCATATTGTGGTGGTTTTATCGTGCTGGGCAGCTAAACCCCACAACCGCTCTCTCACTCCCCCTCCCTTAGATAAGGAGGGGGAGAAGTAAAGCAAAGAACAACTCACGGGTTGAGATAAGGATAATTTAATTAAAGGGAAATAATTATAATAATTAAATAAAGACTACCATGAACTAAACAATTTAACTAAGGGGAAATAAAAGGGAAAGGGGAAAAAGGGAGGAAAACAAACAAACAAAATAAATGAAAGCGATATGGAAGTGCAGAGGAAAGAAATTACTGTCTACTTCCCACAAATGAGCGATGATTGACCACGTCCTTGAAGCAAGGCCTCAACGCACGCAGCCGGTGTTCGAGAGGAGGACCGACGTCTTCTCAACGAGAGCCCACCCCTCCCCTCTTCTTCCTGTTTCCACCTTTTATTGCTGAGTGTGACACCACATGGTATGGAATATCCCTTTGATTGGTTTAGGTCAGCTGCCCTAGTGATGTTTCTCTCCTCACTTTTTTGCCCACCCCCTAGGAGGGTTAGAGAAAGGCCCAATGCTGTGCCACTGCTGCTCAGCAGTAGACACAACACTGGTGTGATAACACTGCTGTTCCAGCTACAAGTACAGAGTACGGCACTGTATGGGCTGCTGCCGGGAAAGTTAACATTCCAGCCAGACCCAGTACAACCTCCACCCCTTATTCCATAACATTTGTGTCACACTCAGATCCCCATACTTTAGCATACAAGCATTCTCATCATTATCCCTTGTCCTTTAACAGGACAAGGATTTAACAGGATAGGATTAATAGGCAGATGTATCTTTTCATTCCATAGGTCTTTCTTGGAAAATGTTCATAAGAACTGTTGATGATTAGGTCTTCATCTGCCAAAGTGGCCACTCAAGGCAGGCGGAGTTGGATGTCTGGACACCAGCACCAGCTTAGCTCAAGTCCTTGTTGCACTGCCCGGCTCCTTGCAAAGTTGACCTGTCGTTGATCCTACAGCATCTTCCTACAACATATAACTTAGATTATAGATTAGTTTTCTCTCAATGTCAAATCTCCTTGAGGCACACACTTGATATCCCCATTCTTTTGCATGACCCACCAGGTATACCCTGGTCCTTGGGCGAAGACAATCCCACGAGTGGGTTTGCCTTTTCCCGAGGCAGGAGCAACCCACACTGCCTTCCCCATCCACCTTCCTATATGCACTACGGGAACCTTAGCTCCTTTCACAGTGTGTAGGGGTTTTGTTTCGGCAGGACCAGCACGGCTGTCAGACCCCCTATTGTTAACTAGCCAAGTGGCTTCTGGTAGATTTGTGTCCCATTGTTTCCACGTCCCAGCACCTAATGCTCGTAACATAGTCTTTAACAGTCCATTGTACCTCTCAACCTTCCCAGAGGCTTGTGGGTGGTAAGGGATGTGGTACACCCACTCAATACCATGCCTCTTTGCCCAGGAGGTAACAAGATTGTTTCGGAAATGACTCCCATTGTCAGACTCAATTCTCTCTGGTGTACCATGACGCCACAATACTTGTCTTTCCAGGCCCAAGATAGTGTTTCGGGCTGTGGCATGGTTTACAGGGTATGTTTCCAGCCACCCAGTAGTTGCTTCTACCATGGTGAGTATGTACCGTTTGCCTTGGCGAGTTTTTGGGAGTGGTCCGATATAGTCAATTTGCCAGGCCTCACCATATTGAAACCCTAACCATCTCCCCCTGTTCCAGGGAGATTTTACCTTCATGGCTTTCTTGATTGCAGCACAGGTCTCACACTCATGGGTAACCTGTGTGATGGCCTCAATGGTCAAGTCCACCCCTCGATCACGAGCCCATCTGTAAGTGGCATCCCTCCCCAGATGTCCTGATGTTTCATGGGCCCATCGAGCTACAAACAGCTCACCCTTACGTTCCCAGTCTAGGTCCACCTGAGCCACTTCAATTTTCGAAGCTCGATCCACTTCTTTGTTGTTCTTATGTTCTTCAGTAGTGCGACTCTTGGGCATGTGGGCATCTACATGACGTACTTTAACATCTAGGTTTTCTACCCGGGCAGCAATATCTTGCCACAGGGTAGCAGCCCAGATAGGCTTACCTCTGCGCTGCCAGTTGCTCTCTTTCCATTGCTGCAGCCACCCCCACAGAGCATTTGCCACCATCCATGAGTCAGTATAAAGATACAATACTGGCCAATTTTCTCTTTCGGCGATATCTAGGGCTAGTTGTATGGCTTTTACTTCTGCATACTGACTCGACTCACCTTCCCCTTCCATGGCTTCCACAACTCGTCGTATGGGATTCCACACAGCAGCTTTCCATTTCCGATGGCTCCCTATCACACGGCAGGATCCGTCAGTAAACAACGCATACTGCTTTCTGTCTTCTGGCAACTCATTGTATGGTGGTGCCTCTTCAGCACGGGTTACCTCTTCTGTTGGCACTCCGAAATCTCTGCCTTCCGGCCAGTCCATAATCTCTTCCAGGATTCCTGGGCGATTGGGTTTTCCCATTCGAGCCCGCTGTGTAATTAACGCTATCCACTTACTCCATGTAGCATCAGTTGCATGGTGTGTAGTGGGAATTTTCTCTTTGAACATCCAATGTAACACAGGTAGCCGCGGTGCCAAGAGGAGCTGTGCCTCTGTACCCACAACTTCTGAAGCAGCTCGAACACCCTCATATGCTGTGAGTATTTCCTTTTCAGTTGGGGTGTAATTGGCTTCTGATCCTCGATAGCCCCGACTCCAGAAGCCCAGAGGTCGACCTCGAGTTTCTTCTGGGGTTTTCTGCCAAAGGCTCCAGGTGAGCCCATGCTCCCCAGCTGCAGTGTACAGTATATTTTGCACAGCTGGTCCAGTACGGACAGGCCCAAGGGCTACTGCACGAGCTATTTCTTGTTTGATTTGTTCAAATGCCTGTTGTTGCTCAGGGCCCCACTCAAAATAGTTTCTCTTTCGAGTCACTCGATATAGAGGACTCACAAGCTGACTATAGCCTGGCACATGCATTCTCCAGAATCCCACGAGGCCTAGGAAAGCTTGCGTTTCCTTTTTGCTAGTTGGCGGAGACATTGCTGTTATTTTATTGACCACATCCATTGGAATATGGCGACGTCCATCCTGCCATTTTACCCCCAAGAACTGGATTTTCTGTGTAGGCCCCTTGACCTTGCTCTTTTTAATGGCAAAACCAGCTTTCAGGAGAATTTGGATTATTTTCTTCCCTTTCTCAAAAACTTCTTCTGCTGTGTTGCCCCACACGAGGATGTCGTCAATGTACTGAAGGTGCTCAGGAGCTCCCCCTTGCTCCAGTGCAGACTGGATCAGTCCATGGCAAATGGTAGGGCTGTGTTTCCACCCCTGGGGCAGCCGATTCCAGGTGTATTGGATGCCCCTCCAAGTGAAAGCAAACTGCGGCCTGCATGCTGCTGCTAAAGGGATGGAGAAAAATGCATTAGCAATATCAATCGTGGCATACCACTTGGCTGCCTTTGACTCTAGTTCGTACTGAAGTTCTAGCATGTCTGGCACTGCAGCACTCAGTGGTGGCGTCACTTCATTCAGGCCTCGATAGTCCACTGTTAGCCTCCACTCGCCATTAGACTTTCGTACTGGCCATATAGGACTATTAAAGGGTGAGCGAGTCTTGCTGATTACTCCCTGACTCTCCAGTCGGTGAACCAACTCATGGATGGGAATCAGGGAGTCTCGGTTGGTGCGATATTGCCGTCGGTGCACCGTTGTGGTAGCAATTGGTACCTGTTGTTCTTCAACCTTCAGCAATCCTACAACAGAAGGGTCTTCTGAAAGGCCAGGCAGGGTAGACAGCTGCCTAATCTTCTCTGTGCTCAAAGCAGCTATGCCAAAAGCCCACCGGTATCCTTTTGGATCCTTGAAGTACCCTCTCTTGAGATAGTCTATGCCAAGGATGCACGGAGCCTCTGGGCCAGTCACAATGGGATGCTTTTGCCACTCATTCCCAGTTAGACTCACTTCAGCTTCCAGTACAGATAGTTGTTGGGATCCCCCTGTCACTCCAGAGATACAAGTGAGTTCTGTCCCTTGGTAGCCTGATGGCATTATGGTACATTGTGCGCCAGTGTCCACTAAAGCTTTGTATTCCTGTGGTTCTGATGTTCCAGGCCATCGGATCCACACAGTCCAATAAATCCGGTTATCCCTCTCCTCTACCTGGCCAGAGGCAGGGCCCCTCTAGTCCTGGCTGGAGCGTCTGCCACTTAATTCTTGCAAATGCACAAATTCTGGCAAATGAGAGGTAGAGGTCCCTTCATCGTGGTCAAGAATAACATCAGCTCTTCTACTGCCTCTGGGGTACTGCCCAATAGAAACTGGAGCAGCATTTCTCTTAGGAGCCCCTCTTCTTGCTGCTGTATTTCCTTTCAGTTCACGTACCCGAGCAGCTAGGGTTGAAGTAGGTACACCATCCCATTTCCTCATATCTTCCCCATGGTCACGCAGATAAAACCACAAGGTGCCACGTGGTGTACGTCTTGGGTACTCTCTCTCTTGAGCAGGCGAATGCTGATTCTTAGTGGCTGAAGTATCACTCTGTCTAGATGAGGGGGAATATACTTTCTCCACAAGCTTGTCAAGTCCTTTAGACAATTTCTCCACAGCTGAGACACAGGACTGTAGTGGAGCAGAGAGATTGTCTTCATATTTTTGAAGTTGGCAGGAGACATCATACATTGTTGGTCCCATCCCCTCATCCCAGTGAATTGCTGCCAGGGTACTGGCATGTGCTGCTGGTGCACTCCGCACAAATTTACGCCACATGGATGTTGTGCACTGGACTTCATCGGGGTCTTGAGGTGTCTGGGCATTGTCCAAATCACTATAAATCATCTCCCGCACAGCTAATTCCCGCAGATGTTGGAGACCTTTATCCACAGTGGTCCACTTGCCTATGTGATATACAATATCTTCCTTATGGGGATATCTTTCTTTGATAGCTGCCAGGAGTCGTCTCCAGAGGCTGAGGGCCTGTGCTCCTCTCCCGATTACTTTGTCGATTACCCTTTCTCTAGAGAGGGATCCCAGCTGCTTGGCTTCATTGCCTTCTAATTGTAGGCTACTGGCCCCAGCATCCCAGCATCGGAGCAGCCAAGTGAGGATGTGTTCACCTGGGCGTCGACCATAATCCTTTCGTATTTCTCGCATCTCACTCAGGGATAAGGATCGAGTGATTTCTGATTCCTTTATGATTTCCGTCTCGTCTTCCTGCTGTTTTTGTGATGGCTCTGCTTTAGAGGTGCCTGCCAATTCCCCTTCTCCCTCCTTCTTAGGAGAGCCTTCTTCCCTTACTAAACGAGCTGACCTCCGTTTCCATTGTTTTGACTTGACTATGGGGGCGACTGATACCATAGTTGGTTGGTCCTCTGGGTCAGCCACAGCATGTGTTACTTGGTCATCAGATTCAGAGACTTCTTCCCTCTCCTCAAGTTGCTGGATGATGTTAAACAGTGTTTGATAGGAATAAACCAGGACCCAGCACAATGCTGCAAGCTGTTGTTCTCCGGCATTATCAGGATCAGGACATACAACTCTCAAACATTCTACCAAGTTTTTAGGATTTAGCACTTGCTCAGGGGTGAAGTTCAAAACTATTGGAGGAGACACTCGTGACAGGTATCTGCTAACATCATCCCACACACCGTGCCACTCACCACGAGACTGTTTCGGGACAGATTCCCAAATAAGGTTTCTAAACAATCGACTAATCTTAGAGAGAAAATGAAACCTGTTATTCAGAATTAGAAATAGCAATACATGGGTTACAGATGGATCTTCAAAATACTCCCAAACTGTTGTAATTAGCCCACTGTGAAAGAAGGGAAAGGTACCATTCCTGATATTATTAATAAACTGGTGTCCAGATGAGAAAAGGAAGGCAGTGTAGTTCTGAATATTCTCTGAAAGATAGTTTCCATGGGACCCAAATGATAACAGCGCAGAGCCTGAATTCCAGAGTAAAACCAAGGTCAGTGCTTGGCAGCACAATGAATTAAAAAAAGTGAACACAGATTGTAGCACTTTGTCGGATCGGATATATAGGAGAAAGGAGAATATGACACGAATTGCATGACATATGAACAAAGCCATTATTATTAACAGGGCAAGGAACATGGTTACTAGCAAGCAAGTGTGTTAGTTGTATGCGTTTAATCAATTCTATTGTTATCTCAACCCTTCGAGCCCCACGTTGGGCGCCAAAAAGGACTGTGGTGGTTTTACCGTGCTGGGCAGCTAAACCCCACAACCGCTCTCTCACTCCCCCTCCCTTAGATAAGGAGGGGGAGAAGTAAAGCAAAGAACAACTCACGGGTTGAGATAAGGATAATTTAATTAAAGGGAAATAATTATAATAATTAAATAAAGACTACCATGAACTAAACAATTTAACTAAGGGGAAATAAAAGGGAAAGGGGAAAAAGGGAGGAAAACAAACAAACAAAATAAATGAAAGCGATATGGAAGTGCAGAGGAAAGAAATTACTGTCTACTTCCCACAAATGAGCGATGATTGACCACGTCCTTGAAGCAAGGCCTCAACGCACGCAGCCGGTGTTCGAGAGGAGGACCGACGTCTTCTCAACGAGAGCCCACCCCTCCCCTCTTCTTCCTGTTTCCACCTTTTATTGCTGAGTGTGACACCACATGGTATGGAATATCCCTTTGATTGGTTTAGGTCAGCTGCCCTAGTGATGTTTCTCTCCTCACTTTTTTGCCCACCCCCTAGGAGGGTTAGAGAAAGGCCCAATGCTGTGCCACTGCTGCTCAGCAGTAGACACAACACTGGTGTGATAACACTGCTGTTCCAGCTACAAGTACAGAGTACGGCACTGAATGGGCTGCTGCCGTAATAATTTGAAATTCATAATTTGAAAAATTATGGCAGTTAGGTGAAGTGTCCAGTGACTGGAAAAAGGGAAACATCACTCCCATTTTTAAAAAGGGTAGAAAGGAAGACCCGGAAAACTACAGAGTGGTGAGCCTCACCTCTGTGCCTGGCAAGATCATGGAATGGATTCTCCTGGAGGCAATGTCAAGACACATGCAGGACAAGGTGGTGACCTGGGACAGGCAGCTTGGCTTCACCAAGTGTAAATCCTGCCTGACCAATTAGGTGGCCTTCTATGATGGAGTGACTGCATCAGTCAACAAGGGAAGACTGACCAATGTCATCTACTTGGAGGCCTTTGACACAGTCCCACATGACTTCCTAATATCTAAATTGGAAAGATAAGGATTTGAAGGGTGGGCCATTCAGTGGATAAGGATGGCTGTACCCAGCTAGATGGCTGTACCCAGGGAGTAGTGGTCAATGGATCTACGTCCAAATGAAGACTGGTGATGAGCAGTGTCCCTCAGGGACTGGTCCCCTCTTGGGATCAGTGCTTTCCAATATCTTCATCAATGACATAGAGGACAGGATTGAGTGCACCCTCAACAAGTTTACAAATGGCACCAAGCTGAGTGGTACAGTTGATATCAAAGAAGGAAAGGATGCCATCCAAAGGGACCTGGACAGGCTGGAGAAATGGGCCCATGTGAACCACATGAGGTTCAACAAGTCCAAGTGCAAGTCCAATTGCCCCCCTGGGTTGGGCAATCTGAGACAGGAGTACAGACTGGGTGAAGAAGTCATTAAGAGCAGCTCTGCAGGGAAGGACTTGGTGGTTCTGGTGGATAAAAGGCTCACCATGAGGCAGCAGAGCATGCCTGCAGCCCAGAAGGCCAACTGCATCCAGGGCTGCATCAAGAGAGGAGTTTCCATCAGGTCAGTGGAGGTGATTGTGTTCCTCTACTCTGCCCTCATGAGGCTCCACCTGGAGTACTGTATCCAGGTCTGGGCCCCCCTGCACAGTGAAGATGTTGACCTGTTAGAGTCCAGAGGAGGGCTACAAAGATGATCAGAGGGCTGGAGCCCCTTTCCTATGAAGATAGTCTGAAAGAGTTTGGGATGTTCGGTCTAGAGAAGAGAAGGGGAGACCTCATGGCAGCCTCTTAATACTTAAAGGGGACTTTCCAAAAATAAAAAATAAATAAAATTATGAGCATAGCTTCAAGTAACTCTGTGCTTGTTCTAATTTGGACCTGGGACAGTCTCACCCCTTAATTTTATTTGGAATTTTAAGAAAAAAAAAAAAAAAGACTAAAGGACTTGTTACTCAGGTAGATAATGATAGGACAAGGGACGAACTAAAAGAGTAGAGATTTAGAGAAACATTGGCTTAGGTTGCCCAGAGAAGTTGTGGATGCTTCATCCCTGGAGGTACTCAAGGCCAGGCAGGATGGGGCCTTATCCAACCTGATCTATTGGGTGGCATCTCTGCCTATGGCAGGGGGGTTATAACTAGTTGATTGTTAAGGTCCTTCCTAACCCGAGCCATTTTATGATTTTACAATTCCTCCAGAACTATTGTAGAAGGAATAATGTAAATAAACTAGATTTCTGTCACAAGTTGATGACACCTTTTTTCTAATTAAATGACTAACCAGAGATGTTTAGTTTTAGATTACCTTACATCCAATATCAAAATACTGTTCTATTCACTACTTTTTCTATTTTATCAAATAATTAATGATGTTGGCACTGCTATAAGTCTGGTAAATATTGGTGAATTTGTGAGAGCTACTAACAGTTCTTATATGCTTTGGCATTTCTACATGACTGTGACAGGCACTCTATACTTACTTTGATACGTAGATTACATACTAGTTGTTTTACACTGACTTTTCTCTGACTGAAAGGGAGGTTTATTCTGCACTTCGGTGCTATAAAAAAAATATATATATATTCAAGGATCAGAAACCAAATGCTTTGAAACCGTTTATTTTGAGTATAGATTGAAAAAGCATGCTGCGGTATTATATGACTCAGGTCATATTATACTCAGGTCATATCTCTCAACTTCCTTTTTATAGATCTCAGTTCTGTAATCAAATTGGAGGCTGAAGCACTTTCAGTGATAGTGATATATTCTGTATTCTTCTTTCTAGACTAGGGTAAGGACAGGTTCCAGAGATGCAAGAATGGGAGGATATAAAAAATAAGGACAGATAAGGAATATGAGTGAAACAATGCTTGAAATATGGATGTATATGTGACCTTAGTAGTTGTCTAACAGAGGATGACACAGACAATAAGATATAATATTAAACTACATGAAATTACTATTGGTTTCCCACTCTCTTGTGTTCTGTTTGGGAGAGTTAGAAATGAAAGTGATCTAATTATAAGGCTTATGGAAAGAAAAACAATATAAAGAGCTTTCCTTGATTAGTTCTAGTCATTTGGTACCCATGTAATTACTATGGGATCCGTGGGACTTCTGAACTGTTGGACAGAGACAATCTTGGTATTTTTTCTTGATATTCTCACAAAATCATTAATGTGTATTGAATTTCCGGGGGGAGGGGGAGTGTGAGGAGGAGGAAGAGGAAGAGGAAAAGAGAAAGAGGAAGAAAGATTAAATATTTGCCTGAATGTTAGAATCATAGAATCATAGAGTGGCTTGGGTTGGAAGGGATCATCTAATTACAAAAGATCATCTAATTACACCACCGCCTGTCCCCCCCCCACCCATGGGCACAGACACTTCCTACTAAACCAGGTTTCTCAAAGACCCATCCAACCTGGCCTTGAACACTTCCACAACTGCTCAAGAATTTCCTCTTTGTATCTAATTTAAACCTACCCCTTTTATTTTAAAGACATAACCTCTTGTCCTATCACTATCCTCCCTGACAAAGAGTCTCTCCCCAGCTTTTCTGTAGGCCCCTTTTAGGTATTGGAAGGTTTCCCTGGAGCCTTATCTTCTCCAGGCTGAACAATCTCAGCTCCCTCAGGCTGTCTTCATAGGAGAGATGCTCCAGGCCCTTGATCAGCTTTGTAGCCCTCCTCTGGA
Organism: Netta rufina; assembly: GCF_964035555.1. Classification (NCBI taxonomy): domain Eukaryota; kingdom Metazoa; phylum Chordata; class Aves; order Anseriformes; family Anatidae; genus Netta; species Netta rufina. Next base: position 143,074,465 of record NC_140124.1, on the reverse strand, counting down.
CTCGTTTTAATAATCTTGTGCAGGGGTCCACAGAGCTGAACACAGCACTCCATGTGGGGTCTCACAAAAGCATAGTAGATGGGGAGAATCACCTCCCTTGGATATATTTATTTTGTTGCAGCTCAGGATATGGGTAGCTTCCCTGTCTGCAAGTACACATTGCTGGCTCATGTTGAGCTTCTCATCAACCAACACCCCCAGGCCCTTCTTATCAGTGCTGCTTTCAGTCTATTCTCCACCAAGCCTGTAGTTGTGCTTGGGACTTCCCTAGCCCAGATGCAGGACCTTGCACTTGTTGAACTTCATGAGGTTCACATAGATCCACCTCTCAAGTCTGTCAAGGTCTCTTTGAATGGCATCCCTCCCCTCCAGAGCGGTAACTGCACCATACAGCTTGGTGTCATCAGTAAACTTCCTGAGGGTGGACTCAATGCCACTGTCCATGTCACCAACAAAGATGTTAAATAGCACTGGTCCCTGCACTGAATTCTGAGAAGCAGCACTTGTTATTGATCTCCACCTGGACATAAAGCCATTGATCACAACTCTTTGAGTGAATGTTTATGAGTATAACAGTTGATATAACGTATATATATATGTATATATGAGTATATAATGGTACCCTTTCTTCCAAAAAAAAAAAAAAAAAAAGTAAACCCACAAATGGAACAAGTTAGTGTTCAACACAATGTCTACAGAATGAATCATAGAAATAATTTGGCATTTTTGCTTATACTTTTTCTTTTACTAGGAAATAGACTATATTATAGAAATAAAAAAAAAAACATTTTCCAGTGATTAGTGATTCCCATATATTATTCATTTAAGAAACTCATTGAAGCTGTAACCTGTTTTGCCTATACAATAAAATATCAATCCTGAGCAACAGTTCAAATATGGCATTCCTAAATCTGTCTACAGACAGTTACAATTCCTCAAAAACAGCTCTGAAAAATTGTTTCAAAAATGATCTGAGCACCTCAGTATTTCTTCTTGCAAAATCTGGGAAGAGCATTCAGACTTACCACAATACAGCAAAAGATATTAAAGTAAAATACCTAGACATGCAGAAACTTGCCGAATGTCAAAATACTCAAGATTTCATGCTACAATGTGTAGGTTCAGTTGTTAAGTGATGTAGAATAAAATGTTGCTGCTTGTCATGAAGCTGATATAACAAAGCTTTTAAGATCGTGGTCCGATCAGCCTTCTAGCAATACTAAAAAGATTGTGAAAATGCATATGTTGCTCAGGTTTCTTAGAAACATGATAACTAATTAAAAGTTTCTATTATCAATATTTTCCATGCAAGTTTAAATAGAAGACAAGGGTATATATGAACACACATTAGTATGATAAAAGATAGTTCTTAATAATGTAACCATGCATACATACTGACTTCTTTGGTTATGGATTTATTATGTATTAAAATTCCAGTAAGTGAAACTATTGACAGTTTGACCATAAAAACACATATCAAAATGTAACTGTGTGTTAACATATAACATATGTGTTATATGGAACTGTGTATTACATATATGGCAACATATATGTAATAATATGTATATATAATGGAAATAGACTGAAAAACATTTCTGTCATAGTTATATTTTGCACTTTGATGATCAGTGAAAATTTCAAAGAATTCAAGAATTCAGCCAATGACCAAAACATTTGTGTAGAAAAGGTGGTGGTGGTGGTGAAGGGATGGAATAGTGATAATGAAATATAGGGAAATGAATCGACTCTTTCATTCTTTCTAGTTACATTTATTTAAGAAAAACAGTCACAGAAAAATAGCATCATTTAAGACTGCATCCTAATCCACAGCTGTGATGACAAGCAAAGTAGGAGCCAGGCACACCTATGCATAGTTTGACATAAGGATTCTCATACAAACATCAAGATTGTCTTTAGGACATTTAACAATCAAATATGCAGTCTTGCTTTCATTGTGCTTTAACTAATTCTTTGGGTAAATACACAGTCTGTACTTTGATGAATACAGTTCTGTGAATGAACAGAGAAGCAAAACTAAAGGTGTTAGTATACTTTGTGTGTCAGTGTAGCTGAGAATCATTTGACAGTGAATAAGACACATAATAGAAAGAATGGGAATAAATTCCAAACATATTTGTTTATATTTGCTTGTTTAACAGGCCTTATAGTTTTCATTCTGTGCAGTGCATTCAAATATATGTTAAATTCTTCACTGTAAGTATAGTGAGACACTGGAACAGGTTGTCAAGAGAAGTTGTGGATGCCCCTTCTCTGGGGGTGTTCAAGGCCAGACTAGATGGGGCCTTGGCCAACCCAATCTAGTGGTGTCATCCCTGTCTATGGCAGAGGCGGTGGAGTTAGATGATCTTTAAGGTCTTTTTCAACCCAAACCATTCTATGATTCTATGATATGATTCTATGTATGTACATGTCTAAAACAAGCAAGTGCCAACTTGCTTGTTTGGTTACCTACCAATTGGTAGTTATGGTTACCTACCAATGCTCATTAATTCTGTAAACTACAATGGAACTGCCATTGCAAAATCTATTTTCTTCTTTCCAAAGCTGGCTTAACTTTTATATTTTTTTTATGAGACACAAGAATTCTATATGTGTATACATGTAAATATTTATAAATAAATGGTTGTTCCAACCAGTTCATCTGACAGAATACTGGGAGCACAGCCATCCCTAACTGCCCTTACTCAGCTTCCCCCAGGCCTTTCCTGAACTGGGACCAGACCCAAGACTCCATTGTAGCCTCTGGAGATGTTAGCCACTGCCCCAGGAAGGCCACAGCTGAGCTGGTCTCCAGCTCTCCATAGCCAGGCCCATGTACATGCCTGTCCTCATCCCTGTCCCCATCCCCAAGGAGGTGCCTGATGCTCAGGGCTGGAGCTGTCCCTAGTGCCCCTGGCTGCCCTGCTCCTGGATGGGGCAATGGGAAGGTCCTGGCCCCTAGCAGCCACCAGCAATCAGGGACCTCTGAGTCCATGGGAACAATCATACATTGGAATCTGCTCAGAGTGAAGGCAGTATTTTACAGTTCAAATACTTAAACTTATATAAGTTGAGTATAAAATGTTTATTATTATTAATTTACATTGCTCCCATAAATGCCATGTAGGCTTTATAGGACAGATAAAAAGACATGGCCCATGAAATGAAGAGCTCACATCTAATTTCAGAGGAGAGAGAACAAGACTAATCAGATAAATCTTATCATGACTGGATGATTCGTCAGGAAATGTGTCCAATGGAGCACTGGTGTGCTGCTGTGAAGCACTAAGCTGGCATCAGAGGAGGGAACACAGCCAGACATAGATATCCAGCAGAGCTAGAAGGATAAGGGGAAATGGATTAAAAAAAACAAGGACACAGTCATAGGCTGGGGCAATGACAACATGAATTTTATTGTGATAAAGAAGTATACTTGCTATGGCTCAATAGGAATAATATATGTATATTATGGTGTTGGCATTGAGATCAAGCAAATGACTGACTGCATGTGAATATCATCCATAAAAATAGGATTAAGAAAATATTTATTTTTTCACTATGACTTCATTGATGTGCAGATTGGATGATGAAAAATAACAATTTAATTTTACCGGAGAATACGTATTGATGCCAAGAGTTCATTTCAATCAAATTCATTGGAGGAAATATAAAAATCTTACACTAGTTGCTCTCACTAAGCACATACATAATAGTGTATTTTTCATATCACATGCTAAACACTTTTTGGCAGCTCGTACTAGGCAGTATTAATAATGAAAAGACCTTTTTAAATAATTGGCAGATTTTCTGTGAAACTAATCATAATGCTATGATGTAGGAATTATTGCAAGGCTGGCAGATTTACATTTGCTTTATTAGCTGAGAATCATTTTAAAGGGGAAAATACACAATAAATATTTATTGAAATAAACTAATACAGTAGCTAATTAGATATGACAACAAAATCTTGTAAAGTTGTAGATTTAGAAACTTCATACTGATCAACATATAAGAATATGACTTGGATTAAACCAGTTATCTGATTTCCAATTACTATTCCAATTTTACAAACTTTTTTTTTTTTTTTTGTAGACAGTCCCTTGTTCAGACTGTCTCAGATTTCATTTGGACATCATGCAATCATCAAGCTCAATTTATCCTTCAGGATAGATACGTAAGTGTCTAATTCTGCAAAAACTTATGGACTTGCTTGTATTTATGTAATGAGAATAGTTCCTCTGTTGTCTATAGTTAGTATTTGTAGTGCATAGGAGGAGAAAAACTTACATTTACAGTAGTGCAAAATACACTACCAAGGAGTGATGGGAGTTGAGATGTTCAAGATGAGAAGGGCCTTTTTTTGTCATCCAGTCTATCACTTTGGCAGCAGACCTTCCCCACTCTTGCCATTTCCTTGAGATTTTTTTCCAGTTTGTTATTTAACAGACAATTGTGGTGTTCATGTCTTTCTTTGGAAGATCAGGTTCCAGTATAAGAAATTCCATTCTTCTAGAGCCTGTACACATCGCACATGTTGAAAATAGTGCCTTCCTCCTCTTCTTGTTAGGGCCTATGTTGCAGTAGGATATCTTCTTCAGCCTTCTTCTAGGAGGGACCTGAATTTGATCATCCATGTGTCTTCTAATAAAACTTTCTGCATTCCGCATTGTTCTGTTCCTTGTATGTTAACTATCACGTTACTGTTGCCATATGTCAGTATGTCAATAACTGCAAGTGGAAGCAGTTTATTCTCACTGCCAAGCAGTGAGGAGTGAGGAAAAAAACTGTGAGAAACAACCCTTCAAAGACCAAGGTCAGAGCAGGAGAAGGGTGAGGAGGTGCTCCAGATATCAGTTTTCCCTCTGTGTTCCAGGGCAAAAAAATTCCCATGCAGCCCATGGAGGACTCCATGCTGGAGCAAGTGGATATGTCCTGAAGGATGCTACAGCCTGTGGAAAAGGCTCATGTTAGAGCAGCAAAAAAGTGGGAAGAGGAAGTAGGAGCAAAGTAGAGACAAAGTGTTATGAAGCAACAGTAACTACCTATTCACCATCCCTTGTGCCACGCAGAGTAGATAGAGGTAAAGGACCTGGGAATGTAGGACTAAAGTTGAGTGTGAGAAAAAGGGAATGGGTGGGGGCAGGTGCCTTAGCTTTTGTGTTTGTTTCACACCATGCTCTTTTACTTCTAATTGGGAGAAAATAAATAATTAATTATTGGTGATCTTTTCCTGTTTTGTCGAGGAAGTTAGGCGATGTACATTCTTTCACCACTTATTTTCTTTCTAGGTATTGTCATTTCCTTTAATATAATTATTTCTAATTATTTCAATATGTAAAAACACATGCAAGAGACATTTACCACTATGAAGAGATTTTTGGAATTATTATACATGGGGTAATGTTTCTTTATCTTAAGCTAATGAAGAATTAATGATATTTTATTAAAACATATATCTCTGCTCACTGAAGCAAAAGACAATATCTGTTTGATGCTTATTGATGAATTATTGAACAGATGTATTATTGTGCTAGCAATAGATCTAGACAATCACATGAAATGTGAAATTTTCCCTTCTTTTCTCAGCACTGCTATATACTGTGGTTTTCATGAACAGATCACTGATAACTTTCATAATTAACTTTTAACTTGTTTGTCCATAGTTAAGGGATTTGGCAGGGTTCAGTTAATGATTTTTAAGTTGCCTCTAACACCGTTTTGATAGTGCTTCAGGACAAATATTGTCCCAGTGAGATCCCAATGAGAGCTACAGCAAACAGAACAATATATGAAGATAGAATACATACAGAAGTATTGATCACTGAAAGTAAGTGGAACTGATTGTACTGGGTCTGGCTGGAATGTTAACTTTCCCGGCAGCAGCCCATACAGTGCCGTACTCTGTACTTGTAGCTGGAACAGCAGTGTTATCACACCAGTGTTGTGTCTACTGCTGAGCAGCAGTGGAACAGCATTGGGCCTTTCTCTAACCCTCCTAGGGGGTGGGCAAAAAAGTGAGGAGAGAAACATCACTAGGGCAGCTGACCTAAACCAATCAAAGGGATATTCCATACCATGTGATGTCACACTCAGCAATAAAAGGTGGAAACAGGAAGAAGAGGGAAGGGGTGGGCTCTCGTTGAGAAGACGTCGGTCCTCCTCTCGAACACCGGCTGTGTGCGTTGAGGCCTTGCTTCAAGGACGTGGTCAATCATCGCTCATTTGTGGGAAGTAGACAGTAATTTCTTTCCTCTGCACTTCCATATCGCTTTCATTTATTTTGTTTGTTTGTTTTCCTCCCTTTTTCCCCTTTCCCTTTTATTTCCCCTTAGTTAAATTGTTTAGTTCATGGTAGTCTTTATTTAATTATTATAATTATTTCCCTTTAATTAAATTATCCTTATCTCAACCCGTGAGTTGTTCTTTGCTTTACTTCTCCCTCTCCTTATCTAAAGGAGGGGGAGTGAGAGAGCGGTTGTGGGGTTTAGCTGCCCAGCACGGTAAAACCACCACACTGATATATCTTCTGTTTTATAGTGTGTGTTGTTTCTCATGTACGTGTTTAATGCACATTTTTCATAGGGAACAAATCTTTCCCAAATCCAAGTATTACTATGATAATAATTGGATGGTATCTCTTTTGAAAACATGCTCCCTTGGGACAAAAAGTTCAATTTAAGCATACCTAAAAGCTGTCTGTTGTCTTAGACTCAGAAAAGCTAAAACTGCCTTTTTTTTTTTTTTTATGTTTTATATTTTTTTAAGGGTCTCTGTTCCTGCTAGGTCACAAGCAATCAAATCTGCCCAGATTGTGATGGATGATTTAATGTTTCTGCTGAAAACTAGATTCCTAAGGGCCTTTAGCATCCTTATCAAACAACAATTAATTTCAATTGAACAAATATTTAATATTGCCAAGATGATCTTGTATATGGAACAGAGAATATAGTTCTCATATGTACAGGTATACAGTAGCTTTTTTAATTGATTATTCAGAAATGTATCTGTCATCTAAATCAGAACTTAATGTAACGTAACACTTCCTCATATTACGGTGAAACCCACATTTACTCTGTGTAGTTCCAACTATATTGCCCTGAGATTAAATTAAAACCTAATGTTTTTTTACATACAACAGAAAGACTCACATCTTTGTTATCTATTATCTATTTCATTATCTATTGCTCTGGGAGGGGTATCAGGGCAGGGAGGGGGGCAGAAATTCAACTCCCTAAATAATAAATAGAAGAAGAAGAAGAAAGAAGAAGAAATGGTAATCAAGAACCACTATGTCCTAAGAACCTAAAAGCATGAGAAACTATTGTAAATCAAGGAATAAGAATCTTAAGCTTTTATTTATCCGTGTCAAATATCATTTTACATAAGATACTGCACACTGTTTTGGAACAGATTGGCTATTCTATGTGGAGAGTAATTCATGCTCCTGCAACTCCTTTAGCTTTCCAGTTGTTAAATAATATCAGTTAATTATTATCAATGTTACAAATATTTATGTATATTTAGTTTTGAGTTTTTTATCTCTATCCTTGGGCTTTGTGCTAGATTAAACTGACACTTCACAACAAGGTATCTCCTTTTTATATGTATTAGATGATCAGGTTACTGCATAAATTTCTGTTTAATATAATAAATAGATTGATTTCTTATATTTGTATTAAAAATTATGTTTCTCAATACTCAGATACTCAAGGTTGTAGTTTTTGTGACTTCACCGGTTTTAAAAATCTTATCAAATATGGACATCAGTATGAGATTGCTCTCACACAAGAATTGCTCTTCCTGTAATAATTTTTATCTATTTAAAAAACAAGATCTGGAAGGTTTTCGTAGACCATCTATATTGCCTAAATTGGATATATCAGTAGTAGAAATGATAAATTATCCAGTTCATTTACAGGCTACTAGGTAGTTTTTATCTGCTACTTTTCAAATTATTACAAGGTTTCTTGTGTCATGCTTGTTTCTGAGAGAAAAATGGGTTTGCACATATACAGTAACCCGTATATTAGAAAAAAAAAATTACGCCTTGGAACTTTGCTTTGAACTAAAATAATAACAATAATAAAATGGTATATTTCAGTTCAATTTTTATCATGAGATTTTTTTTTTCAGATACTAAAATCATGTTCAGTGCATTCTTGCTACTATAAATTGTAACTACAGTTGTGTAATCTCACATTCAGTTCTTATTTCTTTTTTTCTTATTCTGTATTTTAAATGCCATTCATTTAAATGGAAGTTTCACCAAATATATATATATATATATAAACTTATTCTTTATCAAATTATAGTGCACATTTCAGAAAAGGGATGAAGGAACATCCTTAGGAAAGTTTAAAAATGAAAGGCAGAGTCTCCAATCTTTTCAAAACACGTGAAACAAAGATCTTAGAAAAAGATAGTGTATACGCATAGAAATTGTATTTTTTATAATCTTACTTAAGTTTTCAATTAATTTGCAAAAAAAAATATTTGACATTGTAGATAATATAATGTATTTTTCCATCATTAAAAAAAATAAATCCTTTTTATTATTTTTTATTTGAAAACATCCTTTATTATCCTTCTTCTTCTTTTTCTTCTTCTTCTTCTTATTAAAAAATAAATAAAAAAAAAATTCATTCCCATATTTTGGACTGAAGAGGAAAGAAAAATATTGACAAAATACAGATTAAGTCAATTTGAAGGTGTGGTTTTACCCTGCTGGGTGGCTGAGCTCCAACACAACTGCTCTCTTACCCCCCTCCTCAAAGGTAAAGGGAGAGAAATAATGATGAAAAGAGCTTAAGGGTTGAGATAAGTACAGGGAGATCATTCAACAATTATAATCATGGGTAAAACAGACTCAGCATAAGAACATTAATAAAATTTGTTACTTGTTGCTACCAACCTAGAGCAGTGAGAAACTAAAAACAAACTAAAAATACCTTCCCCTCATCCACCCTCTTCTACCTCTTTCCCCCAGGTAGTGTAGGGGAATGGGGGAATGGAAGTTGTGTTTAGACCCTAACACTTTGTCTCTTCCACTCCTTTACACTCATTCTTTGCCCCAGCAGCAGCTCTTCAAGAACTGCTCCAAATATGGGTCCATACCACAGGGTCCATCCAGCAAACTGCTCCAAATGGGTCCCTAGTAGCATCTCCCACCAGATTACCTGCTCCTGCGTGTGCTCCTCTCTACAGGTTACATCTCCGGCCTGTAGTGTGCTCCTGCGGGTTTCTCTCCACAGGCCACAGCCTCCTTCAGGTCAGATCCACATATTCCACCATGGGCTCCTCTCCACAGACTGCAGCATGGAGATCTGCTCCACCGTGGGACCCCATGAACTGCAGGGGGCCATCCTGCTGTACTTATGATGGGCCTCTCTACAGGCCACAGGGGAACTTCTGTTTTGTGTCTGGAGCACCTCCTGTCCTCCTGCACTGCTCTTGGTGTCTGTAGGGCTGTTTCCTCACTCCCCACTCTCCCAGCTGCTGTTATGCAGCAGGTGTTTTTGTTTGTTTGTTTTACCTTTTCTTAAATATCCTCTCTCAGAGCCACGAACAACATAACTTATATGTTCAGCTCTGGCCAGCAGTGGGTGCCTTTGGAGCTGGCTGAAAGTCGCCCTTATTTAACACGGGGCAGCTTCTGGACTCACAGAATCACAGAACTGTAGGGGTTGGAAGGAACCTCGAAAGATCATCAGCTCCAACCCCCCTGCCAAAGCAAGTTCCTCAGAGCAGGCTGCCCAGGTAGCCGTCCAGACAGGCCTTGAATATCTCCAGAGAAGGAGACTCCACAACCTCCCTAGGCAGCCTGTTACAATGCCCCGTCACCCTCACCGCGAAGGAAGTTCCTTCGCATGTCAGTGCGGAACTTCCTGTGTTCTAACTTGCAGCCATTGCCCCTTGTCCTATCCCCACAAACCACTGAAGAGAGGTTGGCTACATCCTTCTGTCCCCCACCCCTCAGATATTTATCTACATTGAGGAGATCCCCTCTCAGTCTTCTCTTCTCAAGGGTGAATAGACCCAGGTCTCTCAGCCTTTCTTTACAGGGAAGATGCTCCAGGCCCCGTATCATCTTTGTGGCCCTCCTCTGGACTCTTTCCTGGAGATCCTTGTCTTTTTTTGTACTGGGGAGCCCAGAACTGGACACAGTACTCCTTTACACAGTACTCAGGTGAGGCCTGACCAGGGCAGAGTAGAGGGGGAGGATCACCTCCCTTGACCTGCTGGCCACACTCCTTTTAATGCACACCAGGATCCCATTAGCCCTGTTGGCCACAAAGGCACACTGCTGGCTCATGGTCAACGTGTTGTCCACCAGAACCCCCAGGTCCTCCTCCTCAGAGCTCCTCTCCAGCAGGTCGTCCCCCAGCCTGTACTGATACATCCAGTTGTTCCTTCCCAGGTGCAGGACTCTATACTTGCTCTTATTAAATCTCATTTGGTTTCTTCCTGCCCATCTCTCCAGCCAGTCCAGGTCTTGCTGAATGGCAGCACAGCCTTCTGGCGTGTCAGCCACTGCTCCCAGCTTTGTGTCATCAGTGTACTTTCTGAGGGCAGACACTATTCCCTCATCAAGGTCGTCGATGAAGATGTTGAACAAGACGGGACCCAGCACCGACCCCTAGGGAACACTGCTAGTCACAGGCCTCCAGCCAGACTGATCCACCGATCACCACCTTCTGAGCTCGGCCAGTCAGCCAGTTCTCAACCCACCTATACTCATCCATCCCACACTTTCACAGCTTTGCTAGTAGGATGTCATGGGAGACAGTATCGAAAGCCTTGCTTAAGTCAAGGTAGATGACATCCATCGCTCCCCCCCCATCTACCCAGCTGGTGATGCCATCATAGAAGGCAACGAGGTTGGTCGAGCACGACTTCCCCTTGGTGAATCCATACTGACTACTCCTCATAACCTTCTTCTCTTCCAATTGCTTGGAGATGGCATCCAGAACAAGCTGCTCCAATTCTTCTCACAGAAGCTACCCCTGAAGCCCACCACTACCAAAACCTTGCCACATAAAATGAATACAGGAGAAAAAGATAAAAGCGGGTTTTAATATCAGTAAATATGAGAAACCACAAATATAGTGAACTTTCTTACCATATCTCTCCCACAATTCTGCAAGTTATTTTAATTCTGTTCAGAGTAATAATACAGCATAGCTTATTAGATTCACTTTTATGCTTCCTTATCCGTATCTGTAATCATCATTGGCTGGTAAACTTGGCCATTTAATGATATTTTTAATGATAAGTAAACTCCAATGAAACTAAACCCAGCACAGCAAACTTGATATGGTACTCTCCTCCCAAGCCTTGTCAGCTATAAATGTCCAAATATGAAAAGTAACTCTTCAACTGATCATAGAGGTACAGAACCAGGATTTTAACAACTTCATTTTAGCAACTTCTGTGGTGTTTTTCACCACAATAAATAAATAAATAAATAAAGTAAAAAAAAGGATGGTTTATAGGATAGGAATAGAAGCACTAGCAAGGGAAATTAAATCATGTTTCTCTTACTGGTATTTTCTTTCATTTTATTTTTTTAAATTATTATCATTATTTTCAGTGTTGTTATTTTGAATATTAGGATATGATTCAGTTACATGCTAAATGGAATGCTAAGTACATGTACATAAGTGTCATGGTTCCGCTCGAGTGGGCAGCCGAGCTCCATCACAGCCGCTCTCTCACTCCCCCTCCTCAAAGAGGAATGCGGAGAAAATATGATGAAAAGGGCTCAGAGGTTGAGATAAGGATGAGAAGATCACACAGTAATTATTGTAACAGGCAAAACAGACTCGGCGTAGGGAGATAGTAAGATTTATTGCTTATTACTAACAAGCTAGAAAAGTGAGAAACAAAGGAAAGAAACCAAAAGCACCTTCCCCCCACATCCACCCTCTTCCACCTCCTCCCCCCAAGCAGTGCAGGGGAACGGGGGAATGGGGGTTATGGTCAGTCACAGCACTTCTCTGCTGCTCCTTCTCGGTCACTCTCGTCCCCTGTGCTGTGGGGTCCCTCCCACGGGATACAGTCCTTGATGAACTGATCCGGCGTGGGCTTCCCACAGACAGCAGCTCTTCAAGAACTGCTCCAGATATGGGTCCATACCACAGGGTCCATCCCTCAGGAAAAAACTGCTCCAACCTCAGGAAAAACTGCTCCCCCATGGGCAGCAGCTCCTGCCAGGTCACCTGCTCCTGCGTGGTCTCCTCTCCACGGGCTACAGGTCCAGCCCGGAATCTGCTCTAGCAGGGGTCTTCCACAGGTGGCAGCCTCCGTTGGTGCAGGTCCACCTGCTCCACTGTGGTCTCCTCCACGGGCTGCAGCGTGGAACCCTGCTCCACCGTGGTACTCCATGGGCTGCAGGGGGACATCCTGCTTCACCATGGTTCTCACCACAGGCCGCAAGGGACTTCTGCTCCGGCACCTGAAGCACCTCTCCCCTTCCTTCTACACTGACCTTGGCTTCTGCAAGGCTGTTCCTCACTCCCTTCACTCTCCCAGCTGCTGTGTGGCGCAGCATTTTTTTCCCTGTCTTAAATATGCTCTCACAGAGGCGCAAAACAACATGGCTTATTGGCTCAGCTCTGGTCAGCAGCAGGGCTCTTACCAAACATGGGGCAGCTTCTAGATCCTTCTATCAGAAACCAGCCCTATGGCCTTCTGCTACCAAAACCTTGCCACATAAACCCACTACAATAAGGAAATGGGAGACTGTAATAAATCCTATGGAAAAGAAGAAGAAGAGTAAAGGAGATGTGCAGGTTTGGAAGCATAAGGCTGAGGTGAAGATACTGTATTGGGAAAAGTGATCAAGGACTATATCCATTACATTCTTTTTATAAAGTTTTTGCCTTTGACTAAAAGGCAAACCTAATCAAAACCGTTGGAAACAATTATTTAAATAGGGAAGAGGAAATTTTTATGAGCATAGCTCCAAGTAACTCTGTGCTTGTTCTAATTTGGACCTGGGACAGTCTCACCCCTTAATTTTATTTGGAATGTTAAGAAAAGAAAAGAAAAAAAAGGGACAAGAATTTAAAACAGAAAATAATATAAAATCAGAAAATTGCGAGTCTGTCCCAGATTTGAAAAACTATTTAATTGTTGAAGCAGTGTATCAAAGAATTTAATGTGTTTACAAGATAAGTTTTGACCTACAGAAAAATAATGTAAAAACTATGGAGTTGTTAAAACTGCATACAGAAATACTGAAAAATAGTTGATAATTTCAATGCTAAACAACTGAAATTATTTTATTTTTCTTTAATATGTTTAAGGTTTCAATAAGAGAATCATAGAAATATATGAAATTTAAGTGTTTTTTTTTTTTTTAACATTTTGAAATCTAACATTGATTGTGCAAATAATGGAAAATCTCATAACAGTAGATTGCAACATTCTTAAAAAAAAAAAAAAAAAAAAAAAAAGTAAAGGTATTGAATGTCACTGAACCTCACTAATAAATCATTCAGGCTCCAAGTATAACCGTAGGTATAGAAGCCAAGCTCTTTGCCTGAATATTAAATACTTGTTAAACAGACATTTACAGACAATGGAAATTCACTATGCGTTTCAGAATTACCAAGCATGATCTTAATATTCAATTGGTGAGCTGCTGTGTAAAAAGAAAGTTCTGCTAGAGGCCTAAAAAGCAAAATACATGTCTCCATTTACAGTAACTGCATACTAAAAGCATTGCTCTGTCATACATTAGAAAGAAAAGTTCAAAAACCATTGTAATGTAGGAAAAGACCAAATGTAAGCTACCTGGTTTGAGTTCTTAGAATTAATTGAAGTCATAAGCACATTCAAGTAAGGAGAAAAAAATATTTGCCTACATGAATCTATAGGAACCTGCTTAATAGAATTCTCTCTCTGGTGTTTGTATTAGTCAGTACTTGAAAGGTTTTCTGTCAGAGATAGCTAACCTGCTCTGGTTAAACTAAAAACTCATTCAAACCTTTTGCCATCAGTTGCACTTTTTGTACCAAATTTAGCAGAATGCAGGGAAGTTTGGCTATAGTTTTCTTCTTAGTCTAGCTCAGAAAAACAAAAGGAAATGATAGTCTTCCTACCATCCTGAATCCATTCAGCTGAATTCATCAGCAATCACAGTACTACATTTTATAATCTCAGAAGATGTTCAGAGCTCAGATGTCCAAACTGAATTCAAGCATAGACCGTGAAACTAATTCTTTATTTTATATAGGTAGAGAGTTTGGAGACAAAGGAAATAAGAAAAGGATACCACATCTGTGTGTAAAGATATATATCAGCCAAGATAAAGACAGGTGGAATCCTCCAAACATACTGCACCTGTCTCTTCCCTGCTCTTTTCTCACAGAGCATACAAGGAAGTTCTATACTAAACAGTATATTAGTATTGCAGTTTCTATCATGAACTACCTATTACCTCAAAGACCATCATGGTACTGCAGACTGCAAAGAAAAGCCTGTCAGTTAAGTTAGCTCAGGCAGTTGCTTGGAGTAGTCGACATAATGCCAGATTTAAATACAGATTAATACAGATTAAGTACAGATTAGGAGATGAGTGGCTGTAGAAAGAAACCTGGGGTTGTTGGCTGACACCAGGCTCAACATGAGCTATCAGTGCACCCTGGCAGTCAAGAGGGTAAACAATTTTCTGATATGCATTAAAAAAAAACATAGCCAGTCAGTCAAAAGAGGTGATTATTCAGCTGTATTTAGCATTGGTATAGCCTCACCTTCAATATTCTATGCAGTTCTGCTCCCTACAATTTTAAAAGGATGTTACAATACTGGAATGCATACAGCAGAGGCCAACAAAGCTGATAAAAGGGCTGGAAGGCATTTCCTCAAAGCAGCTGAGGACACTGGGATTTTTAAAGTTGGAGAAAAGGATGTTGATGGGTGATGCTCTCTACAGCTTCTTGAAGAGGGGAATTAAAGAGGGAGGAGCATCAAGATGGATTGTAGAGCCCTAGGAGCAGCAGTAAAGGACTCAGGAGTGCAGGTATTTTTTTTTATCAGTCCTCCCAGTAAGGGAAGGGGATTGAAAGGGCCAGTTGAATCAGGCAAATCAACAGGTGGTTATGGACTGGTGCCAGAGAAAAGGGTTCTGCTACTTAGCCCATGTGACTCATTTTGAGAAACCTGGTCTGCTGGGGACTGATGGGGTCCACCTGTCAGAGAAGGGGAAGAACATCTTCAGTAATAGGCTTGCCAAGCTGGCAAAGAGGGCTTTAAACTAAAGTTTTGCTGGGGGAAGGGTACCTACTACTACTGCTACTACTACTACATCCTACATCCTACTACTTCCAGTTTGATTACAGTATCAGTGATAGATGCCCAGAGACTACAGAAGGCCATGGATCATCAGGAGAGCACCTAAAGAGCAGCACAAAGGAATTCCAGACAGCAAGTCATCTTCATCGAGGGCCCATCTTAAATGTCTCTTAAATGAACCTAAAATGTACCTTAAATTAAGAAGATACTTCAGAAGGTAAATGGTACAGGTGACCAAAATGGAGCGAAGCATGGATCACATCCAAAGGTTCTGACTTGGCCTATGCGCAATGGTAGATCTATCAGATGTCTCAAAAATCTGTCTATTTGTAGCCTGTAGTCAGTCAGTCAAGCTGAATTTTGTTCAGTGTATCTCCAAACACTAAATGTTCTACACAAAATTTAGTCAACAATCCTGATGATGATACGGCCAGAATAGTATACAATTAACTTTTCTACAAGTATTTTGATGCCACTGACACGACAAACAGAATGATGAGTTGAAGTTGCTCACTAAGCTAGCAGCTATAAAGCTGAATACACAAGGGGATCAGATAGACCACTGGGAAGGCATTACCATTTTTATTTTTCCAATCAGACTAGTTAATCATCTTTGTTCTTAAACATGTTATTTGGGAACAAATCAAAATAATTATCATGCTAAGTGTTTCTGAGTGAGACATCTTTGAAGACACACCTAACCTTCCTCTTTCACAACTGAAGCGTACAAAATCCTGAGACTATTCTCAGGATAGAAGATAAGTATAGGGTTGTGCTTTAGACTTCATAAATATTTCAGTAGAACAGTGCTGTAAATTTATAGTATGGATTTCAGTAACAAGTGATTGAACTGTGAAAAAAATATATATCCGTCCAGCATTACATGGAAACATATTATTCTTTGTGATTAATACTGTGAAGCATGTGCTGTTAAATGACCAATTCAGTTGTATTGCATTCAGTAAATTCATTATTCCAATATATTAAAAGATCCAGGCTACGATTGAATAATGGCTCTGACTTAGAGAGGAAAGGAGCTCTTGGAAGTCACCTCTTAAGTACCTCTGGGTATCGAGACTCCACCATTTCCCTGGGCAGCCCAGAGCAACTAAACCTCCCTCTCTATGAAGAAACCTCCATCTCTCACCCTCTCTGTGAAGAAATGGTTCCTCATATCCATTCTAAACCTCTCTGGTGCAACTTAAGATGATTTCCTTACATCCTATTATTTGCCACCTGAGAAAATAGACCATAAGACCCTAAAAAAGACCTACATTGGCTTTCAAGCTTTAAGGAAGGTTTGCAACTAGAAGCTGGGGGAAAAAAAAAAAAAATGTTTACAAAACAGTGAAAATACAGTGCAATTTGGTAGGACAAAGTATAAATAATTACCCACTGCCTCTTCCGCCTTTCAGGCTCTCTGAATGGTATTTATGTTTGTCTGCCTCTGCTTCACCTCACTTTCTTAAGTTCACTTACCTCACTGACTTGAGGTAAACTCATCTTTCTTAAGTGTGATTCAAACCTCGGAAGTAACATCTCACTTTCTCCAAAAGGTACGTGTGATTCATGTAAATTTCAACCAACTGAGAATAGATAAATTAAGCTCCCGTGATTATCACTGTCTATTGCACATACTTACCTTTTTTGCCCATACAGTTCTGTGCTCTGCACTTATAGCTAGAACAACATTGATATCACACCAGTGTTTTGTCTATTGCAGAGCAGTGCCGGCACAGCTCTTGCTGAAATTTTCAATTTCAGAAAATTTTAGTAGGATATCTGCAAACCACTAGAATGTATTAGCTTAGCCAAGCTCCAGGCTTCATCTTCATTAATAGGAAAATAAATAAAGAAATCCATACATTGTCGAAATATTGCCATATTTTACTTAAGTATTACATACAATGCCTAAATCTCACAAGAGGCTACTGATGATTTTCCCACAATATTACTGTGATATGCTTATAAAGATCTGCAAAACATTCCCATCTCCAGGTGTGGAAATGAGCTGTTAGACCCTGCATAACTGGTTAAGGTGTCAGAAAATGGGATTCAATTACATGTCAATCTAGTAAACATGGAGATAATACATATTTGTACTGCTCTGTAACATCAAACACTCAGTTTTTGCAGTACACCATTGGTAGCAGCTCCTCTCTAAGCAGGAGGGAAATAACACAAAGTAATGAAAACCTGACATTAATTTCATCCATATGTAAAATAATGTGAACAATATCATGTACCTCCCTTCAAAGTATTGCAGTCTACAGACCAGGGAGTGTTACTGATTGCTAATCTTTATGTTACACTAACATTTTTCTACTTTATGTAAAACAGTGACATTGTTATTAGCAATGGAAACCTACCTCTCCCTTTTTCTTTCTGAAATGACAAGATGAAGTTCACATAAGGTCTTTCTCTCTTTCTAATCAGGTTAGAGTTTCTCTGTTTGTTTGTTTTGTCTGTTTTTGTTTGGTTTGGTCTGTGTGTGTGGCTTGTTTTGCTTTTTTTCCAGGCAAGTTTTGTGATCTTTAGGAAGATATATGACTCTGAAAGCACTATAACCTGATAGCAGGGAACTCTCCAAGAAAGGAGAAATGACAATCAAATCTCACTACAAAAAGATTTGAACCTAGCTCTTGTACATTTTGTATGACTGGTTTTGTGTGAAGTAGAACAGTCAGCACATTGCAGTGCTTTGCTGGAAGATAGCTCCAGAGAACATCTCCCATAGTTCTAGTGCATTCCCAGAATCTTCCAGATCTGGCTTCCTACACAGTGCTTTGCCTTTTAAGTGGATGTACTACAAATGAAGCTTTATTAGAGATGATCCTGGGGGAGCAGTCCTAGGGTTGAGGGTGAGTGCAATGGTGCAACTCAAGTGCATCTACACCAACGCATGCAGTATGCACAACAAACAGGAGGAGCTGGAAGCCATTGCAGCAGACTATGCTGCAAACGGCAAACTATGGAAACCAATGCAAACTATGACCATCACTGAAGCATGGTGGAACCACTCCTATGACTGGAGTGCTGCAATAGATGGCTGCAAGCTCTTCAGAGGGGACAAGCAACTAAGGAGGGATGGTGACATGAATCTCTATATTATAGAGTGTTTTGATGCTGTTGAGCTTGGGGTTGGGAATGATAAGGTAGAGTCCCTTTAGATAAGGATCAAGGGTGTTCATGAACAGAGAAGGACTGGTGGGAGATGTGGTAGTAGTGAGTTGTCTTGGGCAAAGTGACCATGACATGGTAGAGTTCTCTATTCTTGGTGAAGTCAGAAGGGGGGTCAGTGAAACTGCTAAATTGGACTTCCAGAGGGCAGACTTCGAATTTTTCAGGACATTGGTAGGGAGGGTCCCTTGGGAGTGACTCCTGAAGGAAGAGGGATCCAGGAAGGCTGGACGCTCCGCAAGAATGAAGTCTTAGAGACACAGGAGCAGGCTGTCCCCACGTGCTGTAAGATGAACTGGTGGGGAAGAAGACCGGCATGGCTGAACAGAGAACTTTTGCTGAGTGTCCAAGAGAAACGGAGAGTTTATGTCTGGTGGAAAAAGGGGCAGGCAACTCAGGGAGAGTACAAGGAAGTTGGCAGCACACACAGAGAAGAAAACAGGAAGGACAAGGCCCAATACGAGCTCAACCTGGCCACTATGGTTAAGGATAATAAAAAATGTATTAAATATATTAATGACAAGAGGAGGGCCAAGGAGAACCTCTGTTCTTTACTAGACACAGAAAGGAACATGCCTGCTGAGGTTCTTAATGCCTTCTCTGCATCTGTCTTTACTAGCCAGACCACTTATCCTCGGGGTACTCAGCCTCCTGATCTGGAAGTCTGGCACAAGGAGCAGAAGAAACTCCCCACAGTTCAGGTGGAACCAGTTAGACCTGTTGCTCCACCTGGACTATCACAGGTCTATGGGGCCAAATGGGATCCACCTGGGGGTGCTGAGGGAGTTGGCAGATGTGATTGCTGGTTTGCTTTCCATCACCTATCGGCAATCATGATCATTTGGAGAGGTCCCAAATGACTTGATGCCTATATATAACAAGGGTTGCAAGCAGGACCCAGGGAACTATAGGCCTGTCAGCTTGACCTCAGAGCCAAGAAAGGTGATGGAATAGGTCATCTTGAATGCATTCACACAGCATATGCTAGATAACCATGGGATCGGGCCCAGTCAGCATGGGCTTGTGAAAGGCAAGCCCTGCCTGACGAACCACATCTCCTTCTATGATCAGGTGACCTGCCTGGTGTATGAGCAAAAGGCTGTTGATGTAGTCTACCTAGATTTCAGCAAGGCCTTTGACTTGGTTTTCCACAGTATTCACCTGGAGAAGCTGGCAGCCCATGGCTTGGACAGGTACACTCTTTGCTGGGTTAAAAACTGGCTGCACGGCTGGGCCCAGAGAGTAGTGGTGAATGGAGTGAAATCCAGCTGGTGATTGGTCCCCAGTGGTGTTCCCCGGGGGTTGGTGTTGGGGTTCTTCTTTTTAATATTTCCATTGATGATTTGGATGAGGGAATTGATTGAATCCTTAGTTAGCTACAAATGACACCAAGCTGGGGGGAAGTGTCGATCTGCTGGAGGGTAGGAAGACCCTGCAGAGGGGCCTGTACAGGATGGGTTGATGAGCAGAGGCCAGTGGGATGAGGTTCAACATTAATAAGTGCCATGTCCTTCACTTAGGTCGTAACAACCCCATGCAGTGCTACAGGCTTGGGAGAGAGTGTCTAGAAAGCTGTGCAGAGGAAAAAGATTATGGGAGTATTGATTGATACTTTCCTGAACATGAGTTGGCCACACGTGTGCCCAGGTGGCCAAGAAGGCTGATGGCATCCTGGCTTGTATTGGGAATAGTGTAGCCAGCAGGACCAGAGAGTTGATTGTGTCCTTGTACTCTACTCTGGTGAAGCTGTATCTTGAGTATTGTGTTCAGTTTTGGGCCCTTCAGCACAAGAAGGACACTGAGGCTCTGGAACCTGCCCAGAGAAGGGCTATGCATCTGGTGAAGGGCCTGGAACACAAGCCCTATGAGGAGCGGCTGAGGGAACTGGGATTGTTTAGTTTGGAGAAGAGGGGGCTCAGGGGAGACCTTATTGCTCTCTATAACTAACTGAAAGAAAGTTGTGGGAAGGCTGGGAGTCAACCTCTTCTCACAGATAACTAGGACTAGAGGGAAAGGCCTCAATTTGCACCACGGGAGGTTGAGGTTGGAAACTATGAGACGTTTCTTCTCAGAAAGAATAGTCAGGCATTGGAATGGATTGCCCAGGGAAGTGGTGGAGTCACCATCTCTGGGGCTGTTTAAGGAAATATTCAATGTGGTGCTTAGGGACATAGTTCAGTGGGTGGCATTGATAGTAGGGTGATGGTTGGACCAGCTGATCTTGGAGGTCTGTGGGAGTATTGCCATGGTGGTCAATAAGCCCCATGGTTGGTGATAGCATTGGACTCTTAACGATGAGGCCATGGGGAATGTAAGGAATCCAGAAGGAACAAAAAAAAGGGGTTTTAGATGAAGCCTTGCTTACTGCTTGTTCTCCAGCTGTTAAGACATGGAAGTTGCTGGGCGTTTGCTGTTGCTGGCGAAGTTTTTAACTAATGAATACTTAGTGGAAAAGTACTGCTGTAGAGCAAATAGTATAAGAAGAGAGGTTTTCCTCAGTAATGTTAGTTGAAGTTATTGTCCTCAATAAGGTGAGTGGAAGTTATGCCCTAAGTAAAGATCTAGAAGTTATCCATACTTAAAGAACCCTGGTGTCCATGTGGTTGTTATGCCACAAAGGTCTTTTCCAACCTTAATGATTCTATGATTAAATAAGAAGTACCTACTGTCACTTTTAAATTTTGTAATTTTGGTGTGAAACAACTGCACAGAATATAAGGTACTAAAGAAAAAGTCCTGAAAGTTTTCTGTTGTAGAGGTTTAAATTAATTCCCTTTATTTTTATTGGTAGAAGTTACTAATTTAAACTTATTATAGAATTCTGCTCACTGGTTACCATATAAATTTAAGTGTTTCCCTTTTTATTTTTTTTTTCATGAAAACAGTGTTCACTTTTAGAAACAACAAAGAAGACATCTAGTAAGTCATTCACATCAAGAAATACTGAGTTTGAAAAAGGTTAGATGGTGAAAAGTGACCTGTTGAGTTTCCTTCTTTCCTTTTTTATTTATTTATTTAATTATTAATATTCCACATTTTCTCTGCCTCTTTGTTTTCTTCACATAAATTTGAAAGATTGATGCAGCAATTAGCCCAATAGGACAGAGGCTAATTCCTCTGATTTACTCCTGAGACATAGTGTAGTGAAAAACAAATCCAGATATGTTTAAGAAGGAAGAGGGCTAAATAATAAACTTGCTTGAGTTTGAGAGTGTTTAGAAAAAATACTGGAAATTAGCACTGAAGCAGTATTACAATATTGAAATATTGAAATATTTGGCTGCTACAGAAGCAGCCAAAGCTCCAGATAGAAGAGCAGAGACTTCCTTGTTTGAGGAAGCTGTTTATGTGGAACATTACAAAGTCTCAGTGGAGGACAAATATGTGAGGAAATACAACTATAAGAAATATCTGAACTATTGCTCAAACTGATGATGTTAGTGTGCGTTTTCCTAATTAAAGGAAAAATTAATTCCTACAGCTGAGAGTTTATGTAAAACATAAATAGCAACTTTTCTCCTTAATGATTAAAATTACAAAGGTAGCTAAGGGAGAATGCTTATAAAGAAAGAAAGAGATGTATGAGTTTTCTGTTACACAACTCATTAGATGTCAAGGAATTTATTCAAATATTACTCAATAAGGCATATTAATTAAAATAAATATTAAGCCAAGGTCTTGGTGGGACTGGATGAAACTGCTCATTTTTGCATCCTAGACTGGAACTAAAATATGAAATTTCACTATTTTTGTGAAACAACAATAACAACAACAAAGTATTAGATTTTGACTTGTCAAAACCTTTTTATTTGATAAGGTCAAAACATTTTGTATAGATAAGATGAAAAAATCACTTCAGTACTATTATTTAGAATATAATATATAATAGTTAAAATGAAAATGTCTATATGAAGTGTTTTGTTACTTGAGAAGTTATGTTTCAATAAATTCTAAAAATTCTAGTTGTTCTGTAGGCTTGGAGGTGTGGGAGAAAATCTGTCAGAGTACAATATAAGAGGGAGAAAATAACTTTCCTAAGTGTTAACTAACAAATGTTTTTATCAAAAATATCAAACTGTGACAGTGATAATTTCTATCAAAAAAGAAGTTCTGTTTTTCAGCAAGATAAAATGACGATACTAAAAACTAGAAACAACCTTTTAAGACATCAAATAAACACTTCTGTAGTAATTAAGGAGAGTGAACTTGGGCAAATTTGAGAAAGAAAAGGTGTATTGTATTTTAATAGTGAATGCCATCAGTCAAACGTGCATTCTTTCTTGACTTGATCCAGACTCATTTGATCCAGTTTACTAATGAAGCTTTCCATAAGGGAGCAAATAGATATGTCTGTCCTGCTTCAACAATTATGTTATCAAAATGCATTGCACATGAACTAGGCATCATCATTCTATTTAATTTATTAATTTAAATATGACAGGCAGTCAAGGTGGTGGCAGTGGAGAGTAAAAGAGAGCATTGCTTGTTTTAATCATACCAGGCACACCAAACATTAAAAATTTAGATCAGTTAAACCATTCAATCTAACTTTTTTTTTAAAAAAAAAAAAAAAAAGAGTCGCTAGTGCTCAGATGAGTCATCACTGTGCTGTATTCATAGATGTATATAACGCTTATTCATCCAGAAAAGCACCATTTCATTTGCAACATACTGGTATTCAAAGACAATACTCAGGCTCACAACACTGAAAATGTCTGCACTGTTGCAAACCTTTGCCCAGACACATATACAGACAAATTTATAGTATGATTCTCAGAAGTGTTTAGAAAATGTTATTCTTCTTAGTTACAAGAAAAACTTTGGTTATTTGGTATATCTAATATTCAGGTTTTAGATTGCTAATAACAATCACTTATAATAAGATTGGTTTTTTTTTTTTTTTTCAAACTCACAGAAATAGTAGTATAAACATATATCAGCAATATATTTCTGAAAAATTAAAAATAAATAAATAAATAAGAAACACTTTGCAACCACGGTACACAATGTTATCCTAAGAGAAGAAAGAAAGAGTTTATTCTTGTCAGATGTGGCTCTGTATACATCCTTTTCATTTTATTTATTTATTTATTTATTTTTGTCTCCTACAACATTTCTTTGTGGAGTAATTTCATGTTATTGAATTTCAGCTAAAGAAATTAAAGGAAAAAATTAGAAGAAAAATAATTTCAATTAAAAAATACAGATGAGAACATTGCAGATTTATACGGTTGAAAATTTACTTCACATCCCAGACGAAAAGATGATAGTAAGTATTAAAAAAAAAAAAAAAAAAAAAAAAAGTGTACTTATTACTAACACAGTCTATAATCAAAAAAAAAAACCTACCTGACCTTTTTCAGGGACAGGTCACAAGATAACTAAGACTGCTGTTGGTTTGGTGGATAGCTAACATTTCTCTAAGTGGAATAGAATTAACTGCAACCTCAAAAAATGCTCTTAATGGAAAATATTACAACAAACTGGGTTTACACTAAATAAATAGATTTCTTTAAGAGTATCACTGAAAAAATACAAAATTTTCATTAAAATACTTACTGTATTCATGGCTAAAGTAAAAATAAATAATTGAAAGTAACATGTATGCGAACTTTATATCAAGTGTGTAAATCTCAAAAGATACAAAATTATGTGCAAATGAACATGGAGACTGAGAGCTGTCTCAGAATGGTATAAATCACTAGAAATAGAGATGACATGAGTGATTCTGTTGGTACTTATATTTTCTGTTACATGGAGTAAATAAAATGTTTATGAATTTCATGAAAGGAATAGGATAGGATAGTTGATTTGGAACGGACCTAGAAAGATGACCTAACCCTACTGCCCAATCACTTAAGGGCTAACCAAATGTTAAAAAATATTATTGAGGGCATTATCCAAATGCCTCTTGAACGCTAACAGGTATGTGTACTGGGTTTGCAAGGTTTTGGTAGTGGAGGGCTGCAAGGGCGGCCTCTATGAGAAGAATCCAGAAGCTGCTCCATGTTAGATAAGGGCCAGTTTCAGCTGGCTCCAAAGGGAGCTGGCTCTAAATAATTGCTGCTGGCCAGAGTCAAGCCAATAAGTAATGTTGGTTTTGCTTCTGTGAGAGCACATTTAAGAGAAGTGGAAAAAAAAAATGGGAGAGTGGGGAGTGAGGAAACAGCACTGAAGATGCCAAGGTTACTGAAGAAGGAGATGCTCCAGGCACAGAGAAATTCCTCTGTGGACTGTGGAAAGGCCCTTGGTGAAGCAGGCTGTCCCCCTGCAGCCCATGGGATACCATGGTGGAGCAGATCTCCACGCTGCAGCCTGTGGAGAGGAATGCATGCAGGAGCAGGTTATCTGGCAGGAGCTGCCCCTGGATGGGGGACTGATCATAGAATATCCTGAGTTGGAAGGGACCCTTAAGGATCATCAAGTCCAACTCTTGACACCGCACAGGTCTACCCAAAAGTTCAGACCATGTGACTAAGTGCACAGTCCAATCTCTTCTTAAATTCAGACAGGCTCGGTGCAGTGACCACTTCCCTGGGGAGCCTGTTCCAGTGTGCAACCACCCTCTCTGTGAAGAACCCCCTCCTGATGTCAAGCCTAAATTTCCCCTGCCTCAGCTTAACCCCCTTCCTGCGGGTCCTGTCACTGGTGTTAATGGAGAAAAGGTCTCCTGCCTCTCGACACCCCCTTAGGAGGAAGTTGTAGACTGTGATGAGGCCTCAGCCTCCTCTTCTCCAGGCTGAACAGGCCCAGTGACCTCAGCCATTCTTCGTACGTCTTCCCCTCCAGGCCTTTCACCATCTTCGTAGCCCTCCTCTGGACACTCTCCAACAGTTTCATGTCCTTTTTATACTGTGGTGCCCAGAACTGCACACAGTACTCGAGGTGAGGCCGCACCAGCGCAGAGTAGAGCGGGACAATCACCTCCCTTGACCTACTAGCGATGCCGTGCTTGATGCACCCCAGGACACGGTTGGCCCTCCTGGCTGCCAGGGCACACTGCTGGCTCACATTCAATTTGCTGTCTACCACGACCCCCAGATCCCTCTCTTCTAGGCTGCTCTCCAGCGTCTCATCGCCCAGTCTGTACGTGCAGCCAGGGTTTCCCCGTCCCAGGTGCAGGACCCGGCACTTGCTCTTATTGAACTTCATGTGGTTGGTGATCGCCCAGCTCTCCAACCTATCCAGATCGCTCTGTAAAGCCTTTACACCCTCATTCGAGTCCACAACTCGTCCAAGTTTGGTTTCATCAGCAAACTTGCTCAAAATACCTTCTATTCCTACATCCAGATCATTTATAAAAATATTGAAAAGTACTGGCCCTAAAATGGAGCCTTGAGGGACCCCACTGGTGACCGCTCGCCAGCCTGACGCAGCCCCATTTACCATAACCCTTTGGGCCCTGCCCGTTAGCCAATTGCTCACCCATCGTATGATGTTTTTATTTAGCTGTATGGTGGACATTTTGTCCAGTAGGATCCTATGGGAAACCGTGTCAAAAGCCTTGCTGAAGTCCAAAAAAATCACATCAGCTGGTTTCCCTTGGTCCACCATACAGGTGATCTTATCATAAAAGGAAATCAGGTTAGTTAGGCAGGACCTACCCTTCACAAACCCATGCTGGCTGGGACCAATGACTGCTTTGTCCCCCAGGTGTGCCTCAATAAGTTCGAGAACCATCTTCTCCATGATTTTACCAGGCACTGACGTGAGACTGACAGGCCTGTAATTGCTAGGGTCTTCTTTCTGACCCTTCTTGAAAATCGGCACAACATTTGCCAGCTTCCAGTCTACCGGCACCTCTCCAAATTCCCAGGATCATTGAAAAATAATTGAGAGAGGTTCCGCGATGACATCCGCCAGCTCTTTCAGCACCCGGGGATGAATCCCATCCGGACCCATGGACTTGTAGGGATCCAGGTGGAGTAGCAAATCCCGCACACGTTCAGGGTCGGTTGGGAGTTTGACATCCCCACCGTCCCGGTCCTCCAGCTCAGGGCACCCTGGGTCCCGAAGCCCATCATCGGCATTGAAGACAGAGGCAAAGAAGGCGTTAAGCGTCTCTGCTTTGCCTATGTCATTGTCTGTGAGGAGACCTTCCCTATCATGGAGCGGCCCTATGTATTCTTTAGTTCTCCTTTTTCCATTCACATATCTAAAAAAACCCTTTTTATTTTCTCTCACAGACACAGCCAGCTTCAACTCTAGGTGTGCTTTGGCCACACGAATTTTTTCCCTACAAACACGAACAGCATCCCTGTATTCTTTCCATGATGCCTGGCCCTCCTTCCAGTAGCGAAACACTCTCTGTTTCCGCCTAATCTCCATTAGAATGTTCCTGGTCAGCCACGCCGGCCTCCTGCCCCGCCTGCCTGACTTGCGATATTTAGGAATTGCCTGATCTTGTGCTTCTAGGAGGCATCGCTTAAAGAATGACCAGCACTGGTGGACATCGAGGCCTTCAAGAGCAGTTTCCCAGGGGACCTTGCTGACTAGTTCCCTGAGCAGCCTGAAGTCCGCTTTCCCCATATCTAGGGATGAGGTTTTGGTGGCACTTTTCCTTCTGTCACCGTAAATTTTGAACTCAACCACTTCATGGTCACTATGACCAAGGCGGCCACCAATCACCACATCTCCCACCAGACCCTCTCTGTTTTCTAGCAACAGGTCTAGGAGGGCACCTTTCCTAGTTGGCTCCGTTAGCACCTGCACCAAGAAGTTATCATCTAGGTGCTTCATGAACCTCCTGGACTTGCTCATGTCAGCCGTGTGGCACTCCCAGTTAACGTCTGGCAAGTTGAAGTCCCCCATAAGGACAAGGGGAGTTAATCTCGAGGCCTCTCTTAGTTCTGTAAAGAATAATTTATCGGTGCTATCATCCTGGCCAGGCGGTCTGTAATAGACTCCCACAACGACATCCCTTTTATTCGTTCGTCCCTTGATCCTTACCCAGAGGCTCTCAACTTTGCCATTGCCGACCTGAAGTTCCACACAGTCCAGCCCCTGCTTCACATACATCGCCACCCCACCACCTCGCCTACCCTGCCTGTCCTTCCTGAAGAGCCTGTAACCATCTATCGCAACACCCCAGTCACAGGACTCATCCCACCAGGTTTCACTTATGCCGATGATGTCGTAGTTGCGGGACTGGGCCAGGACTTCTAGCTCATCCATTTTATTCCTCATACTGCGTGCGTTCGTGTAGAAGCACTTCAGGTGCGTCTCCTTACACTCAGCACCTTGTGGATCTGACCGAAGGACCTCACTGGCACACAGCCCCTGTGTTGGAGATGTTGGAGAGGTTTTCTCCTGAAGGATGGACCCCATGATATGGACCTATATAGCAGTTTTTGAAGAGTGACTACCTGTGGGAAGCCCACATAAGATCTTTGGGAAGAACTTTATTCAGTGGGTGGGACCCCACACGGAGCAGGGGAGGAGAGTGACTCTGAAGGAATGACAGGTGAAACACTGACTGACCACAACCCCCATTCTGCTGTCGCCCTGTGCTGCTTGGGGGCAGGAGTTGGAAGAAGGTGGATGGGAGAAGGTTTTCTTAGCTTATTTTCTTTGTTTCTATCTTCTCTAGCTTGTTAGTAATAGGTAATAAATTTATTTGATCTCCCTATGCTGAGCCTGGTTTGCCTGTGACAATAATTGTTGAGTGATTTCCCTGTCCTTGTCTCAACCTTGAGCCCTTTTCATTGCGTTTTCTCCCCCTTTCCCTTTGAGGAGGGAGAGTAAGAGAGTGGTTGTGGTGGAGCTCAGCTGGGTAAAACCACCACAGCGTGGGGCATCAACCATCTCTCAAGGAAGCCTATGCCACTGCTTGATCACCCTCATGGTAAAGAAACTTTTTTTAATATATCATCTGTACCTCTCCTGATGTAGTTCTGTGTCATTCCCATGTGTCCTGTCATTTCCCTTCCTCAGGAAGTTGCAGAGATCAATGAGGTCACCTGTCAGACTTCTTTTGTCCAAACTGAACAGACCAAGCATCCTCAGTCTGACATGAAGACATGCCTTCATGCATTTTTATTAATTTTGTTGCTGTACTCTGAATGCATTCGAGTACCTTAATATCCTTGTATAGTGTGGAGAAAATTAGAAAATATCTAAGTTTTTAATCCCATGTGGGAGTGTGGCCATGAGGGTTGACAAGCCCTGTGGTTGGTGATAACATTGGACTCTTAACAATGAGGCCATGAGGAATGTAGGGTTTAGAAGGAACAAAGAAGGGCGCTTGAAGAAATGCCTTGCTGTCTGGGACTGCTTGTTCTCCAGTCATTAAGACATGGAAGTTGCTGGGTGTTTGCGGTTGCTGGGCAAAGTTGTTTGACCAATGAATAGTTAGTGGAAAAGTTGCTGTAGAGCGAATGGTATAAGAAGGGAGCTTGTCCTCAGTAAGAAAGTTGAGTTGAAGTTATGTCATCAATAAAGTAGTAGCAGTTACTGATCCTGAAAGAACTCTGCTGTCCATATGGTCTTTATGCCACATTGCCAGATTATGAAAAAGAAAGAATAAAGATGAGGTTATAGTAACACCAATATCAGTGCTCAATCATTCTGTCAATAGTTATCACTCCAGTATTATATTTGCAATATCATTATCAATTTGACACTTTATATACAATGAAAGCTCTCTGTGAGTATTGGCAAATATTGATTTACTAATGAGATCTACAATAGTGACATTATAAATATGGACAGGTAGGTGAAATTCCACTTAGAAATATGCAGGCTCATACATGTGATTGGAAAAAGAAAAAAAGGCAATAAATGTACCCTCTCTACAGGCAACATGAGATTTTCTTTTCCTTCAGGGATATCTTAAATCACTCCAGTGTTCAGGAGGAGCATTCCCATTAGCTGTACTCCTGGTTCTGCTGACTGATGCAAGTTTGACAGGACATTGATTCTGGTAATTCCTTCCAACCCCATAGGCAGTCATAGAGAGATGTTCCTTTACTCAGAAATTTGAGAGACTGATGTTTCCATCTAAGAATTCAGTAAGATACCACTCTGACAGTGAGACCTGAGGCGCACACCTTGTGGAGAAGAAAGGGAGAACATAAAGACTTTAAAACTTTAGACTTTTGTTGTTTTGGGAGACAGTGTTAAAGAAAATGTGAAGGAAGCTCCAGCTAAAAACACTGACGGATTTGCAATCCAGTTGTACAAGTGGGAATGGATGTAAACTTGAAAGTACTGTTGCAGCAAAGTAGGCTGGTATGTTTATTACACTATTTACCTATGCGAAAGTCAAAATAACTTTCTGTCTTTTTGCATGAAGATCCTCTTTTGGGAAGAATTAAGCCATTTGTACATCCACACAATAAATGATGATAGCAGTACTCTAATGGAGATATATGGCCTTCCAGAAATATTCCTTTTCAGTGTTTTAAGTATAATATGCCATGTCTTAATTTCAAAATGAAGTCTTCATTGTCAAATTTACCTAAATTGAATTTACCTAATGAATTGAAGTTTCCTAAACTTAAAACAAAAGAATAGTTTTTTGTTATCTTTTGGTTTTAATAACAAATGAAGTACTTAAAATTGAATTAAGCTAATTTTAAGAGGACAGAAATATGAATATATATACTTTTTTTTTTTTTTTAAGAAAGGTAATGGGAGTATCTGCTTCAAAATGAACCTTACTTGTTTTATCTATTTTTTTCATCTTTTTTTTTTTTTTTTTTGGCAAACAACCCATTATACACTTAGGTTTTAACAATGTTATGAGGTACAAGAAAACTAAAAGTAGGTACTAATGTGTTTGAGCTGTTGCTGTTTGTTTCACTGAAGTGCTTTTCATTCTATTTAGAATTGGTGAAGCAGGTTGTCCACTCTGCAGCCCATGGTGTAACAGAGTGGAGCAGGGTTCCACGCTGTAGCCTGTGGAGGAGACCACAGTGAAGCAGGTGAGCTACTGAAGGAGGCTGCAGCCTGTGGAGAACACCTGCCAGAGCAGATTCCGGGCTGGACCTGCAGCCCATGGAGAGAAGCCAATGCAGGAGCCATGGGCAGGAGCTGCTGCCCATGGGGGACCCATGATGGAGCAGTGTGCTCCTGAGGGATGGACCCCATGGTATGGACCCATATTTGGAGCAGATCTTGAATAGCTGCTGCCTGTGGGAAGCCCACACAAGATCAGTTCAGCAAGGACTGCATCCTGTGGGAGGGACCCCACCTTGGAGCAGGGGAAGACAGTGACCATGAAGGAGCAGCAGAGACGAAGTGCTATAGGCCTATGGAACTAAAACCTATGTTACATCAGGAAAAAAGAACAAAACAAAAGAAGAGTTTCTTTTCAAAAAAAAAAAAGTATTTCAAAGTCTTTTTATTTCCTTTAACGAAAACAAGAATTTCAGGCTGGATATCAGGAAAATCTTCTCCACTGAGAGTATGGTTGAGCACTGGAACAGGCTCCCCAGGACAGTGGTTATGGCCCTGAACCTTCTGGAATTCAAGAAGCATTTGGACACCTCTCAGACATGTGGTCTGATTTTTTGAGTTGTCCTTTTGTCCTTTGGGGCCTCTGGAGTTGGACTCAATGATTTTTGTGGGTCTTTTCCATCTTGGGATATTCTATGATTTTAAGGAGAGAGGGAAAAAAAAAAGACTTTGTATAACACAGTTGATATTTATTTATTTATTTTATTTATTTATTGTGATACTCACTTTAATATGAAAAATGTAGGAATCATTCACTGTTTTGCCATTATCAAATAAAACGCCTTCAAGAATATTCTAATGCCAGTTACTAGGTTGGATTTCTTTCTGCTGCATCTACTTTACTTCACAGATTATTTTTTTTTTCTGATTATAATAGCTTAAATATATCTTACTTAAGCAGAAATGAAGTGAGTGCACTAACTATGCAACTAATTCAGATGTTTTCTGTTCTGACCATATAATCTCCTCTGAGTCCATAACACATCCCAAAACAGCAAGTTACATCAGAACCGGTATCTTCTGACTAAAATGTTAGATTTAGTTGGTCATGATTGTCGATGAGAAAACATCTTTACCTGGCTATAATTACAAGTATTCTCAATATTTATTGATTTTTCTCTATTTTTATTTTTTTACAAATCAGCTAACCACTTTGCAGTCAGTATATCAAATCCATTCTACAAAAAAAAAAAAAAAGGAAAAAAAAGGAAAATTCAAGTATATTTGTCCATCGTTACTTAGTGCAGTTGTGCTATTCATTGTAAGCTCAACCAATTTTCTAAAGATCTCATGGTTAACAAGTTAAGCAAAAGACTTCCTGTGATACAACATTTGAATCACACCACATTTTATGATTATATTATTTAGAGTCCAGAGATTCTGTGGTTTACAGACTATATATTTCTTGCTCTTTTTGCTAACAATATGAACAAGGCTGTGAACTTGTTATTAGGGGCAGAAATATCGGACCACTAAGAATTTAATGAACTCATTTTCTGTTAGTCTAGAAATTGACCGTTCTGATGGGTTGTTTGCTGTCTGACCTGATGCAGATGTGAATGAAAGGGAAATACTCCAGACCACATTTGCAGGGTTCTGTCCCAAAAGGGTTTTCTTTTGATTCACAGTGCTTCAGAAGCATAACATATCACCAACCATTTTGTCCCTTTAAAACTGAGAAATAAAATATTATATTAATCATCTAATCTATATATAAAGTAATTGAAATTCCAGCTTTCAGAAAAAAAAAAAATATTAAAGAAAATTAGATGACATTGCTCATACTTCAGTTTAGTAAAGGTAAACCAATATTATTTCAATATATTTTGGATGAAGAGGAGGGAAGGGCAGGGGCGAGGCAAGGCAAGGCAGAATGGCACAAAGCTGTGACAGGAAAAGTTCGGGTTGGATGTGGAAAAGATTCTTCATTGCAAAGGTGATCTGGAACTCGAACAGGCTCCGCAGGGAAGTGGTCACAGCACTAAGCCTGCTGGAGTTCAAGAAGCATTTAGACAATACTTTCAGACGTGTGGTTTGATTTTTGGGTGGTCCTGTGTGGAGCTGGGAATTAGACTCAATGATCCTTTTGGGTCCCTTCTAACTCAAGATATTCTATGATTCTATTATTGTAAGTTGTATTCAATAGCACCATTCAAATTTAATATTTTTAATGACAAACCATGGTGGATTAAGGTATTAAGGTATTAAGCACATTATGTCATCAGCTAATATGTTTAATTTCAAATAGCTTCAGTGTGCAATCTGTCAATTGAGGCTTTAGATGGCTTGTCTGCAGAGCAGGAGTTTGACAGTGAGTAATATATTGTGTAGTAATATAAAATCTTCAGAGTATTTTCATCCATTTCAGTCAACTGGACGTGATAGATCTATTGACACTCGTGTTCTAATACAGCTCATTCCTGTCAGACTCATCCTATCTGTCTGGACTGAAATACCATTTAAGAAAAAATATTCATCTTTATGCTAGCTCATGCTGCAATTATTATGAGGGTGAAGAACTATAACAATGTACTGCAGCCTAAGTGTTATGTGTTAGTCATCATCTTTGATCAATGTTTTTAAGCTTCACTGCTGATGGAAGGGATGGAAAGCAATTATATAGCATTACCATTGAGGTGTTATTCAAAGTCCATCATGTTTCTCGTTCTTTTTTTGTCCTAGAAAAAGACCAAGTTTTATTATGTCTGATATCCTTTTAAGTTGTGAAAATCACTCTTTTTAGTTTTAATTAAAAAAATGGCTATCAACAAAAATGTCGTTGTACAATATGAGCTGCATGTATAATGTATACAAGATTGTATGTTGATTTTGATACAGATAAATTATGCCCTCCCAACCCAATACAATAAATTCAAGAGTAAGTGAAACATAGTCATGGCTTCTGTGATAAAAATGATAAAAGAACTGCAAAGGAGAAATATTGTTAGGTGTCTGAGGCCAAAAATGACCATTACTGAAGACTCATCTGTCAATGTTCTGTGCCATTAGAAAAGTATTTTAGTTCTGAGCACCAGATCTTCTTGCCGTTATCTAAGCCAACGTAATTCCTCAGACAGTTTGATAAATTTCTCCAACTTTTTTGACAGAACATATTTCTAAGAGCTTTGAGATTTAATTTTTGTTCAGAATTAGATATGGGGCTTTTCCCAGTACTCTAGAGACTCCAGATCTTCTCTGTGCTATGTCCCTCAGAGCTGAGAGAAGTCTCATAAGACAGAGTCAGTCATAAAGAGAGTTTAGAACAAATTACCACTTCCAATATTTAAGCAGTCTTACTAACTCAGAAGTACCATCATATGTTTTCCTCTTTGTATGCTAAGGAAGAAGGAAGGTGATTGTATTGTGAGTAGAGAATCCTATTTACTACTTGTTGTAAAAGATAATTATTCTGATAAACAAACAAACAAACAAACAAACAAAAAACCATCATTGGACTTTTTTTCCATTGAGGATCACATGCAGATTAACATACCTTCAATTTCTGCCCGATTTAGTGATTGCTTTTACATTTTCTGTTTTGTTTTTTTTTTTTTTTTTTTTTTGGTTTGTTTGTTTGTTTGTTTGTTTGTTTGTTTTCCCTTTTAATATGGTGGTATATGAAGTTACAAGAAATCCTTGTTGGAGAAATTGCAAAAGTTATATTTGAAACCACTGTGAAATCTAACTCTGGTAGTCCTACAAAATTATGAAAAGACTGTAAAAATATATATTTCAAGAATATAGCACAGTCATCTAAGTACTATAACTAGAGGACAATAACTCTTAGTAGACTGTCACCACTTGTTTTGCAAATATAAGAATCTTGATTATTTGCCAACAGAGAAGAGTAAACCATTTCAGTCACTAGTGGGGTTCTACAGGGCTCTGTTTTAGGGATAGTTCTCTTTAAATTTTTCGTCATGAATTGGATGAAGGACTTGAAGGTATACTAAGTTTGCAGATGACACTGAGTTGGGAGGAGTGGTTGACTTCCCTGAGGTTAGAGAGGCCTTGCAGAGAGATCTTGACAAATTAGAGTGCTGGGCAATCACCAACAACATGAAGTCTACAAGAGCAAGTCTAACAATTCTGCACCTGGGAAGGGGTGACCCTGTTTCATCTGGGGGATGAGAAGCTTGAGAGCAGTCCCACCGAGAGGGGTCTAGAGGTTGATGGCAAGTTTCATATGATGTTCAGGCTGGATATTAGGAAAAGGTTCTTCACTAAAAGGGTGGTTAGGCACTGGAACAGGCTCTGCTCAGAAGCTGTCATGGCACCAAGCGTGCTGGAGTTCAGGAAGCATTTGGACAATGTTTTCAGAAAAGTGGTTTGATTTTTGGATGTCCTTGTCTGAAACCAGGAGCTGGACTCAATGATCTTTGTGGTTGCCTTCCACCTCAGGATATTCCATGATTCTATGATTCCTGTCACTCTGCTCATACCACAAGATGACTTTGTTACAAATTTTTGTTTGTCTGAATGTTCAAAACTGCATGCATTGGTGTATAGGCACCTCATCTGCCTCATCTGGGCCATGGGCCATGTCACATTTTTAAAGGAGTCCTTTCTAATTCCTATGGGATGATTCAGTGATGTTTCCCTGCTTTTTTTTTTTTATTATTATTTTTTTATTATTATTATTTTTATTTTAAGTATTAGCATTCACTGGTTCTTTTGAGTGATTTACTCCATGGTGGCAGACAAAATAACTTTATAAATAAATAAATAAATAAATGAAAGATACATAGATTTTATGATAATTTTTATAAATGTTTGAAAAGGAAACAATCAAATAAGTGAAGATGCAAAATAAGTGAAGATGCAAAACTTTTTTTTTTTTTTTTTAAATCTTATCTCTTTTTAATACTTGTACCAGGATGTCTATGTAAGTTAAGATTAACATAAAACACTTGGAAAAAAAAAAAGCACCTGGTTGCCTCTCAGAGGGGAATGGCAGATGAAAGTAAATATGTCCAAGTTCTACCAGTTGGTGCATGGCTAGACTGCTGTTGTCCTAGGGAAGAGGTGTCATCAACTCTATCTGGAAAAGGCTAAAAGAGTTGAGTATCCTCTCCAACATTTTGCATTAAATATCTTTTACTAATCAACATATTCTGTTTCTATAGCATCTACTTTTTAAATGTAAATAATAAATAAATATGTCATCTTATTATGCAAATATGGTCATTCATCAATGAAAACCTCCATTTTATCTGCAGGACAGTTGAGAAAGTGCAGTCATACAAGACCAGCTACATAACCTCCTAAAAGTAAATTCCAGTTAGAATATAGCTGAGAAATGTTGTAGGTGACAAATTGCAGTCAACCCCACAAAGCAAACTGCGGTTCTGAATCTAAGGATAAATATCCAACCTTTGAGTTTATTGACCTTACACTGAATATAAGATTTTATGGAAGACAAACACTATCAATCCATTGTTAATAGAAAGATTTCGGAGGAATGAAATTAGGTGGTTTTTTTTGTTGTCGTTGCTTTTTTTTGTTTGTTTGTTTCTTTGTTTGTTTTTATGGGGAAACATTGTACTGGAAATCTATTAATTTCTTACTTTAATCATAGAATCATTAAGGTTAGAAAAGACCTCCAAGATCATATAGTCCAGCCATCAAAGATGATGGTTGGAAATATCAAACACTTTAAATCTCTAGTTTGTTGAATCTAACTCTCACTACTCCACAACTGCCAGAATTATAAACATACTAATGTCCCAGATGAACCAGAAAATTAATGAGGAGGTCTGCCCCCCCCCCCCAAAAAAAAAAAAAAAAAAAAAAAGTTTAATTTCCACGTTTTTATCTAAAGAAAACTTTTTTAGACTCCA
This sequence comes from Netta rufina, assembly GCF_964035555.1. Taxonomy (NCBI): domain Eukaryota; kingdom Metazoa; phylum Chordata; class Aves; order Anseriformes; family Anatidae; genus Netta; species Netta rufina. Next base: position 143,038,190 of record NC_140124.1, on the reverse strand, counting down.
AAAGACTATTCCAGCTCCTGCAGATTGTACAGTGAACATTAATAGGACTGAATATATGTTCCTGCAAAACTGCAGCCTTGATTTACACCTACTTTGCCTTGGTCTTTTTAATATTCCAGGATGTGTGGTCCCACAGATTTTTTAAATTTTATTTAATTTTTATTTTTACATCAGTGAAAGTTGCCAGTTGAAATTCTCATTTTTTCATTGTATTCTGCCTTTAAACACTTGCTTCTGGGAAGAGCTTGCATGCTTTTAAGCAAAATTCATCACATAAAAGAAACTTGTAGTAAAAAGAGTGACTTCTCTCAGCAGGAAATGCAATTTTCAAAGACGTCAAGCAAAGGAGATGCCTATATTCAATGATGTATTATGACAAAAAATTTGGTTTCTAGCAGCAGGAATATCTCTGAGCTACAAGCAATCATAAGGCTCTTTGAAACTGGAGAATATGCAATCTATCCTTTGCTGGAAATATATTTAAGAAGTGATTAGGCTTCTTTGTAAAATAGGATAGATGAAACAATTGCTGTAATGACAAAAGGGAACAGAGTGCAAAGCTAGTCAAAAACTGTGTATAAAGGAAAAAAAGCCTTCAGCAGAATGTGGCATCAAAAGTAACAGAGCCAAATATCTCTGAGCAACGTAATGCAAAAAGCAGGAAGAGAAATATGGAGAAAACTGAAAGAGAAAAGTAAGACAAGAAATCCCACAGTATTCTTCAAAAAAAAAAGTATTCCCACAGTATTCTTCAAAAAAAAGCATAATTCAAAAAAAAAAAAAAAAAGAGGAAGAAGAAGACAGAGAAGGAGAAGAACAAGGAGAAGAAGAAGAAGAGAAGGACTTGGATTACAGTTCATTAAGATTATTCTGGCTTGCTTTATGCTACATGTTCTGAATAACTGAATACCAAACATTGTACTTAATTTCTTCTTTGATTTGAAGGGAGTTTCAAGGTGACATCTATACTAATGAAACAAACAGAACCAGGTGCTGTGCTACATCGAAGACTGGTGAAAAAACACTTGTACCATTTAATTGTTTTCTCAGTAACATGTTTTATCTCATGCCAAATCTCAGTCACCTAGACAATGCTTGAGCCTGGTTCAGGAGAATGATGAACCAAAAAGTAGGCAGCTTGAATTCAAGACAATTACCTTGTCTTGAAGGTCGCTTACCCATATGGAGGTGAATTATACAGAATCACTTGATTTCTAACAAGCAAGAAAGACTTGACACCTTGTCCTCACTAGAATATGAAGCCTATGAGTCTTTACAGGAATCCATAGAAATTGGACATTATGTTAGTTAAATGGTTGATAATTCAGACTGCCAACCATCATCATCAACTTAGAAGCAGTTTTCTCCCATACTGTCGATTCTGATTATTTACCAAGTGGAAAACAACCTAAAGGCTTCAAATATAAATTAGATGATTAAGTAAAACTTTAATGCACATTTCTGATGACTGTGCAATTCACCTACATTTTTAGCAAGCTCTATTAAACTGGTATTTTATTTAAAGATTTACAAAGATTTTAAATAAATGATTGGATACTGTAGTACAGGTAGTTCCAGAATTAAAAATAATAGTAATAAAAAAAAATAATAATAATAATCTCTTAATTCAGTTGTTCTGTACACATTCAGATCTTTAGTTTAAGACTGTTTATGCTACATTATTCCTGAAAGAAATCAATTCAATCTTCATTTATATCAAGCAATGTCTATGGTCAAAAATAATATGCAGAATACAGGACTTTTTGTTCCAAAGTGACCTCAGATAAATGCATGTCGTTGTTATGTGCACATGTCCTACAGGAAGTCTTTAATCCTGCTTTACAGTATTAATGATTTTTCTTGTCTTTCCCCTGATGTGAGAGTTTAAAGACCATTTTCACATCTTATTCTAACCTGTTTTTACTAATATTTAACATGATATAAATATTACATACTCTGACACACAAAACATTTTGACTGGCCATTTTCCAGTGTCCTGGTTTCAGTTAGGATAGAGTTAATTTTCCTCCTAGTATCTGGTAGAATGCTATGTTTTGGCTTTGGATGAGAAGAGTGCTGATAACATGCTGATGTTTTAATTGTTGCAGAGCAGTGCTTACACCAAGCCAAGGACTTTTTCAGCTTCTCACTCTGTCCTGCCAGTGGGCAGGCTGGGGGTGCAGCAAGAGCTGGGAGGGGACAGACCCAGGACAGCTGACCCAAACTGGCCAAAGTGGGTATTCCATACCATCTGACATCATGCAAACAATATATAGGGGTGGCTAGCTGGGGTGAGGAGGGCCGGACTGCATGGGGTTAGTCTGGGCATTGGTCAGCGAGTGGTGAGCAATTGTGTTGTGCATCACTTGTTTCGTAAACATTATTGTTAGTAGTACTATTATCATAATTATTGTTATTATTATTGTTGTTATTATTATTTTCCTGTCTTAATAAACTGTCTTTAATAAACTCACAGGCTTCACTTTCCCATTTCTCTCCCCCATCCCAGAGAGGGAGGGCTGTATGGTGTTTAGCTGCCAGCCGGGTTAGACCACAACATACAGTCAGAAAACGTAAAGGTCCAGTCCTGAAGAATGTAGAGAAAATAATTATATCACAGATGAACCAACTTAAAAATGCAAGAAGCTGTTGCCTAACTATATAAACACCATTCTTAAATTTTCTTTAAATTTCTAACTTCCTAATTTTTCTCTGTATGTCCTTTCTTACCTTCATCACTCTGTTATATATAGAACTGTCTTACAATTAGATTTTCTTAGTTGGGTGACCAGAAGAGATCATTTGTCCCTAATAGAACTGTGTATATCAAAAAATCTGGTGACAACTGCAGTAAAACTTGGAAATCTTGTTGAAGACATTTTATGTGTATACCATGCTGTGAAAGCCAAAGCTCATAAAAGTGTTTATATAAATCCAGAGTTCTCAAAAGTGTGATTAGCTAGTCTTTAGGCCAAAGTCATTGCCTGTCCTCACAGTAAATCCATTGTTTACCAGAAATCCTCAATGGAATTTCCACATATGCATTGTCCATTGTTTTATGCACAGAATTAACTCTGAATTTTCTGAAGAAGATTGGATTTACTGATCACATGTAGAACACATGTAAAGCATATTCACATATATCCCCCAAGAAGTAGAGAATAGTGATACTTGTATCAACCTCTTGTCCATCCTGTTATTCTCATTTCAAGTCCACTTTTACATACCTCTCTCTCAATTTTATCATATAATAACAGCATATCCTGAGTTGGAAGGGACACACAGGGATCACTGTGACCAAATCATATTTTTAAGAGCATTGCCCAAATGCTTCTTGAACTCTGTGAGCCTTGGTGCCATGACAACTTCCCAGAGGAATCTGCCAGACCACTCTCTCAGTGAAGAACCTCTTCTTAATATCCAATCTGACCCTCCCCTGACAGCTTCATGTTATTCCCTTGGGCTCTCTCTCTATAATAATTATATATTTTATATATATATATATATGTCTGTATGTAAATATATATGTCTGTATATAATTATATATTTATATATATTTATAATATATATATAAAAGTATGGCATGACATGACATGATATATAATTGTGTGCATATATATGTGTGATATATATATATTATACACTTCTTTATTGATTAATTATGGAAATAGTAAGTTAGCAAAAAGACACTGTAGCAAATGTCTAGAAGTAAAATAAAAGCATACAAAAACAAAACAAAACAAAACAAAAATTAGAAAATGTCTAAAAGCCAAATAAAATATTAGAGATACTAATTTTTCTTTCACATTCTTCATTAGATTAGTAGGTAGCATTTAATCAGAAAACATATAATTATTATAGAGTTCTATCGAAGCTTTCCAATTTTTATTTTTTTCCCTCCGGCAATGAAGCACAAAAGAGTTAAGGGACACATTCCTGACCATACAGTAATATGGGAGATGAGAGAGGCAACAGAAGGCAAATTATGACCTTAGCAAGCTGAGCTTTTTAGACTGTAGATCAGAAGTTCTGTTAAACTGGAAAACAAGACTGTTACTTTTATGCATATTCTTAGTTTGCACATCTGCCCTTTAAATAATTGAAAAACAACCCTTAAATTTGTATAATAAGGGAATACACACAAGCAGGATGTACTGTGTTGGAAATTAATAGAAATGTCATGCAGTTCAACATCTTATGTGGAACAAATTCTGACAGGCTGAAAATTCTTGCAGCTTGGCACACAGGTCAGGCAATAAGAGATTTAAATTAATAACACTTATTTGACATCAAATCTGACGTCACACTGTGTTTATGGTTTGATGGTTGAGGTCTTGAGTAACTAAGGTGTCTAAAATAAGTCAAGGGAATCTAAGTACCTAGATCTCAGGAAAAAAAGCATTTCAACTTTACACTAATGGTTTAACCAAAAAGGTCTGTAATTCAGTCAGCATTACCATTTGATAACAGCAAGAGCTGTAGGCAGCTAGGATAATATATTTTCTAAACATGAATAGATTCACCAAATGTTTAGATGTTTCTCTTCTTCTGCTACCTTCAGATACAGCTTAGAGAAAAATTTAATCTCCTAAGAGAGTTCTGAGCCTGCCAAAAATATATATTAACAACAATTTAAAAAAGCACATTAGATACGTCTATGCTCATTAACATTACAGTCTAGAGAAATTTTGCCTAAATGAGCACAACTCAAGCCCACCTTTCACTTCTTATATGTCTCTTAACTACATATTCCTTCCTATTCCCTCTCTTGAGCAAGAAACAATGAAGATGCAAGCAAAAGACAGACTAGATCTAAGATTGTCCCTGAATGAGTTTTGGTGTGGCTAAGCACATAATTGATTCTGGCTCTGACAGTTTACTGTATGTATGCTTAGTTCTGGAGTTTGGACCACAAGACAAATATTTGGTGCCATAAAAATACCCCAAATATTACTATATATCCATGGATTTCTGCTCCTTTACTATTCACACGGGTAGGTACTTCAGCAAAGCCACACTGTTCTCTTACTTTCCCTGCTCAACTGCACAGAGGAGAAAATACCATTTAAATAAATAAATAAATAATACTAAAAAACAAATAAACAAACAAAAAACACCTTGTGGCTTTGTGGCTTGAGACAAGGACATGAAGATCACTCACTGATGATCATCACAGGCAATATAGACTCAGTGTAAGGGAGATTATTATAATTTATTGCCTGTTACTAATAGACTAGACGAATAGCAATAGTAAACTAAAAGCAAACTAAAACAACCTTCCTTCCACCCCACCTCTTCTACATCTGTGACCCTCTCACCTCCTGTTGGGGCTTTCCATGGGCTACAGCCTCCTTCAGGCCACATCTAACTCTTTTGATGTGGGCTCCACCATGAGCTGCTCCATCCACCAGCCTATTCCACCATGGGCCTCTCTAAGGTCCATGGAGGAACATCTTCTCTGTGCCCAGAGCACCTCCTCCTCCTCCTCCTTCACTGAGTTTGGTGTCTGCAGTGTTGTTGTTCTCTATTTCCTCATTCCTCTCTCCCAGTTGCACAACATTTTTTACCCTTTCTTAAATATGTTCTCACAGAGGTCACCCCTGAAGCTTTCTCACTACCAAAACCCTGCCATGTAAATGTAATACAGGTTTGCTTCCTCTGACTGTCACATCTTTAGGTATGCACTATCCCAGGTGAATTCCAACAGACCTTTTTGTCCTTATTCTTTCTTTTGTTATATCCTGTTGAGAAAAGACATTCTTCTGGCAAGAACCTCAGGCAGAGTAAGCAATCAGACTCACAGCTACCATTTCTGATGATAACTGGGGCAAACTCCACTGATCAGTCTTGCTAGAACAGTGAATCACTCTTCCAAGGTAGCTCTCTCCACCCAACTGCTTTCATAATCTAAACACCTGACATTAACCCTCTGAATTACTCAGACATAGGTACATATGCATTTTAGGATTATCTAAATTTGTGTTTCTTATACAGCAATAACATAATAGTAATACTTTCATTTCAGAAACACAACCACGACCAAATATATCAATGAGATTGCATGGATATAGCTGAATATAACATTTCAATAAAATCAAGATAGTAAGATAAAGACAGTATAAAATTAATCTATATTTAAAGGCTAAGAGGAAACATGTCAGATAAGACAAGTGACAGGGATCTTTATAAGACTTGTGCTTAAGAATAGATTTTGGTAATCATTTGGAAAAAGTCAAAATTTTTCCTGGTAGAGTATATAGAGCAAGTAAAAACATAAGAGAGTAAAAATGCAAATGCAACTTTTTAACTGTATGTTTAGGCACAAATCAGCTATGTGTTTCTGTCATAAATTAGTATTTACTACCTAAAATATGCCTGTGGATACCTAAAAAGGAAAAAAGAAAAGCAATGGAAGGAATATCTGAAATTCAAGCATAGAGAATTAAAGTCATTTGATTTCATATGCAATATGAACTGTGTATGACCGGGATTATGATTAATTTTTGTTTAACATAAAATACAGACACTTTGTTCTTGCACTACATGGTATAAAAGTATTCACTAAGAATTTCTCAACCATGGCCACTCTTTGTAATTATGCTAAGATCATTCATTAGAAAAAAATATTTATATAGAGAGAAAAAAAAAAAAAGAAAAAAAAGAACATGGAACATCACTATGAATTGCAGACATTAATAGAGTGTCTTATTCAACAAATAATTGTGAATGTGTGTTATAAAGTCAGAGTATCATGATTACAATGGTACTGTGCCTTCTGGTGGTCTTGTGTGTCTGTTTTATTTTCACGTTTTTCAAAGTCAAAAGAAACACATGAAACTTCAGTATTGTCTCACCTGAGTTGCTGAGAAATTTCACTTGGCTGAGAAAATTGTTATTCTAATTTAAAGGTTTCATTTTCACATTTCAGTGAAAGCTTTTGCATTTATCTATTGTGTGATCAATAAGATAGGGAAGAGTAGTAGGGAAGTAGGAAAACAGTGCAATGATATACATTTGCAGTATAGTTAATGGTATAAAGGCTACGTATATGAAAAAAGAAGAAGAAGAAAAAAAAAAAAAAAAAAAACAAAAAAACACAACCAAACCAAACCGAATCAAACAAAAAAACACTAAGTATCAGTGTCCATTCTGGTTGAGTTACAATACCAATATCATGCTAAGATATTGAAGTGGTGTAGAACCACTTCACGCCTTGTCACAATCCTAAGGGACATTAGCAGCCTCACCTATGATCCACCCCATACTCTTGACCATGGATGTGTGACTTCATTTCATCTTAGCCTAATGTTGTCAGTCCCTTTCCCAGAGACACTGTAAAAGTGCCGGAATCCAGTCCTGTCCCTGCCCCTGAATGGACCCTTCAGCCATACATTTTGACTTGTCCCTGTCTCTGTCCCTGACCCCATTGTCCCACTGTACTCTGCTCTGGTGAGGCTGCACCTTTAGTACTGCTCACAGTTTTGGGCCCCTCACTACAAGAAGGACATCAAGGCCCTGGAACATGTTCAGAGAAGGTCTACAAAGATGGTGAAGGTCCTGGAACAAAAGTCCTATGAGGAGTGGCTGAGGGAACTGGGATTGTTTAGTTTGGAGGAGACTCACGGGAGACCTTATTGCTCTCTACAGCTACCTGAAAGGATGTTGTGGGAAGCTGGGGGTCAGCATCTTCTCATAGATAACTAGTGAGAGGACTAGAGGGAATGGCCTCAAGTTGTGCCAGGGGAGGTTTAGGTTGGAAATTAGGATAAATTTCTTCTCAGAAAGAGTAGTCAGGCATTGGAACCAGTTGCCCATGGAGGTGGTGGAGTCACCGTCCCTGAGGGTGTTAAGGAAAGGCTGGAGGTGGTACTTAAGAACATTGTGTGTTGGGTCTGTCTGGGATGGAGTCACCTTTCCCTGCAGCAGCCCACACAGTGCTGTGCTCTGCACTCGTAGTTGGAACAGCACTGGTATCACTCCTGTGGTGTATCTATTGCTGCATAGTGCTGGCACAGCATCAGGACTCCCTCTGAGCCCCCAAGAGCCAGCAGGCTGGGGGTGTGCAAGTGATGGGGATGGGACATCACCAGGGCAGCTGACTTTTTTTCCTTTCTCTCTGTGCTTCTGCATGGTCTTGTTACCTTTTTTTTGTTTGTTTGTTTGTTTCTTTTTCTCCCCATTGTCTTTCTCTTTGTCGTGGTTCCACTCAAGTGGGCAGCCGAGCTCCACCACAACCGCTCTCTCACTCCCCCTCCTCAAAGAGGAATGCGGAGAAAATATGTGAAAAGGGCTCAGAGGTTGAGATAAGGACGAGAAAATCACGCAATAATTATTGTAACGGGCAAAACAGACTCAGCATAAGAAGATAGTAAGATTTATTGCTCATTACTAACAAGCTAGAGAAGTGAGAAAACAAAGGAAAGAAACCAAAAGCACCTTCCCCCCACATCCACCCTCTTCCACCTCCTCCCCCCAAGCAGTGCAGGGGAACGGGGGAATGGGGGTTATGGTCAGTCTACAGCACTTCTTCTCTGCCGCTCCTTCTCGGTCACTCTCGTCCCCTGTGCTGTGGGGTCCCACCCACGGGATGCAGTCCTTGATGAACTGATCCGGCGTGGGCTTCCCACAGGCAGCAGCTCTTCCAGAGCTGCTCCAGATATGGGTCCATACCACGGGGTCCATCCCTCAGGAGGAAACTGCTCCAACCTGGCTCCCCCATGGGCAGAAGCTCCTGCCAGATCACCTGCTCCTGCGTGGTCTCCTCTCCACGGGCTACAGGTCCGGCCCGGAATCTGCTCTAGCAGGGGTCTTCCACAGGCGGCAGCGTCCGTCGGTGCAGGTCCACCTGCTCCACTGTGGTCTCCTCCACGGGCTGCAGCATGGAACCCTGCTCCACCGTGGCACTCCATGGGCTGCAGGGGGACATCCTGCTTCACCATGGTCCTCACCACAAGCCGCAGGGGACTTCTGCTCCGGCACCTGAAGCACCTCTCCCCTTCCTTCTACACTGACCTTGGCTTCTGCAAGGCTGTTCCTCACTCCCTTCACTCTCCCAGCTGCTGTGTGGCGCAGGGTTTTTTTTCCCTGTATTAAATATGCTCTCACAGAGGCGCAAACCAACATCGCTTATTGGCTCAGCTCTGGAAAACAATGGGGCCCTTCCCAAACATGGGGCAGCTTCTAGATCTTTCTCACAGAAACCACCCCTATGGCCCCCTGCTACCAAAACCTTTCCACGTAAACCCACTACACTCTTTAATTAAATCATCCTCATCTCAAACCTCAAGCTCTTTGTGTTGTATTTTCTCCCCCTTCCTCTTTGAGGAGGGGGGAGTGAGAGAGCGGTTGTGGTGGAACTCAGCTGCCCACTCAAGTAAAACCATCACACATGGTTTAGTGGGTGATGGTGGCAGGGAGATGGTTGGATCAGATGATCTTGGAATTCTTTTCCAGCCTTAATGATTCTATAATTCTATGCAGAATCTCTCACTTTTCAGGACAAATGAGATTAGGAATATGAAACAAATCTTCTTTTGCTCTCAGCTGCTCACTGGAGAGACCCTGCACCTGGTTCATGTGTTGTCATGTAGATGGACCCTGTTACCAATCCTCAGCTCTGCCCCTGTGTTCAGCCCCAAGAGTAAGGGTACAGCCTGCACAGGGTCACCCTTGTCTCCAGGATCACTGTAGCTGTCCTTCATTGGCCTGGCTCTCTTCTCTTCTGTTATAAGCAAGTAGAGACCGCTTATAACTTATAACTGCTCGAGTTACTGCTTAACTTCCTTCATATTAGCGGGGTTCCTGGGACTTGAGTAACTTTTCTATTTCTTGAAGACTTTTTATCATCCTGGTATCATTCTACATAAAGATACTGTAAAGTAACATATATTTTTTTAATTTTTACTTTTCTTTTTCCCCTATAAATCAACTCCCCTTTTTATATAAGATTATAATCTTAGACTGTTTAGAGTCTGTGAAAGCCCTAAATATAGGCTAAATAAACACAGAAATCTTTCAAATATGTGGGTTATGGCTACTGCACTAGTGAAGAATAGCCTACTGAAGAATAGCCATGAGCAGCTTATACAGAGATATTGTATGGTTCTTCTGTCTGCTTTCAACAGTACTGTTTCATGGATCCCCAGAAAATCTCATAGATATGACATTGTTCTCCTAGGTGAGGTCTGCTCCAATCAGGACATTAGGTCTTTTACCTGGCATTAATAACCACAAAAAGGGAGAAACTCATTTGCTGTATCTCTTGTCTGGTTATAAAATATAGCATATATTTAAGTGATATGATGCCCATAAAAATAATAGACACACTCTTAATCCTAAAACACAGAAAGAAAGGAAGAAAGGAAGAAAAGAAAGGAAGAAAGGAAGAAAGGAAGAAGGGAAGACAGGAAGAAAAAGAAAGAAAGAAAGAAAGAAAGAAAGAAAGAAAGAAAGAAAGAAAGAAAGAAAGAAAGAAAGAAAGAAAGAAAGAAAGAAAGAAAGAAAGAAAGAAAGGAAAGAATATAAAAGTAATAGGAAAATATGATAGGATATGACTGTGTGACTAGTATGTCATACAGAAATGTCAACAGCAATAAAATAAAATAAAATAAATAAATAAAATAGAGAAAGGGTATACAATGGTCATATTGTATATGCATCAAACACATATTGATGAGCTGGAAAAAAAATCATACTGTTTCTCTGGCTTGTTTAACAGATGAATTATTGGTCACACACACTTAACAAAAACAACGAGGTGGAAAGGTGGGAAGGCAGCTTTGGAAATCAAGACCAAGTTGGATGTGACTTTAAGCAATGTGTTTTAGTGGAAATGGAAGCCCATTGGGGTGTGTGGGGGGTGGGGGATAGGGAGTTGGAGGGACAGGGCTGTGATTCAATAATCCTTCTATTCCAAACTGTTCTAAGATTCTCTGATTCCATGGTTGCCTAGTACATTCCTGTGCTCATAGTTTTTGTCTAGTACATTCCTGTGCTCAGAGCAGGAAGGATCAGCTAAAGTGGGTTGCTCAAGGCTGTGTTGTCACATTTTGAGTGTTTCAAGGATGGAGATTCCACACTCTTTGGTAAACCAGCTCCAGTGTTTTTTATTGCTGTTTGCTTTAAGCAATAAGACAAAGGTAGGAAAAAAAAAAAAAAAAAAAAAAAACTACTTTTTTGTTTGTTTTTGTTTTGTTTAGTTTTGTTTTTGTTGTTCTTGTAGGCTGATAAAACCTGATACAAAGTTTTAAGGATGTTCTTAGGGACTTAATTTTGTTTGTGGCTATAGATGTCTGAGCAAGATTGTTGGAGAACTTTGTTAAAAATAATAATAATAAACTTCTTATATCAGAAATACCATTTTCATATTTTTGATGGGTTTTTGGAATACTGGAATGTTCAGATGACATCACTTATTAACTGAAATTCTAATATTTAATTAAGATCACTACTTAAGATCGTGCCTCACAAGTGTCTCTCTGGCATCAGTCCATTTGATATAACCCAGAACAAAACATCTAGCTTAGAGATGAGGAATCTCTTATAGTTGACTGGTACAGATCCCAAGGGGTTGCTGTGCATCCATACCATTTTTTTTCTATGCAATGCATCAAAACAAGCATTCTCCTCATTCATGTGATATCCATATCCCTTACATGGGTCTTTACTGGAATCAAATTAAGTATATTACAAATCTTTTCTAGCAAATCACAGTATAATGTCTCTTTCATCCTGAATACATGAACAGCTATTGGTAGACACTACAAACCAAAGCACAGGGGGACTTGGCAGTGTTACCATGCAGTTCTTGATCTTTTACAGTTGGCATGGAGAGTTAGGTGGACCCATTTATCATTCTGTAAATCATCAACTTAGGTGACACATTAAAGAGGGGGAGAAAGGGCATGTTAGGAACAGCTCTGCTGGAGTAATGTCTGTGGTTCAGACAGCACAGAAGGGTGACAGGATAAAGAAAAAAACTGATGATAAATAATAGTTTCACATTACATTAAAAAATAGAAAAGAAGAAAAATCATTGGTCTTCCCTGTCATTATCTGTAAATAGCATTTCTATTGTGTATAATTGCCACCATCATGAACATAATTACTTTAAAAAAATCAAGAGAAAGGGAGCAGAGAACTAACAGCAAGGTATTATAACACACGCTAACCAGTCCAGTGATCACTATTGTGTGGTGTCTGGTGTCTTTATGGTCTCTGATCATTCAAACAACTTAAATTGCATTATCAGTTTCATAAAAAAGAATCTGTGGATATCATTTTATGAAATAATTTCTAAAAATATGTTTATCTCCAGTAAATAGAGACCACTTCTCTGTTTGTAGCTACTAATGGCAGGAAAGAAAGTGACTATCCATTCTAACTGGAGACATTAGCCGTATCCACAGCTCAGTAAAGTCAGTAGATAGAGGATCGATAATAAATAATAATACTAAGAATCATAATTAAGCAAATATGCACTTTCAGCATCTGTAAGTTACCAAAAAAAGGCCCAAGCTCACATGTGAGCTTGTGAACATATTTGGTATGTTTTCCCTGAAATGATCTGGTTTATGAAGAGGCAGACCCTTCTTGGTATATTTTCCAAAACATAAGTGATAATTCAACTGAAAGTTGGGGTTAGTTGACATAGAGCTGTTATTTGTTGCTGAAAAATCATTCTGAAAAGTTGTATCATAATGTACAGTTCTGTAAGAATAAATCTACATAAATAGAGACTTTTATGTATGGACAACATTCATGTAAAGGGAAATTAAGGTATGGATGTCTCATATATATTTTAAATATATTTTTTAAATCCTTAATCTGAATTCTCAAACTGTTATTTGCAGTTTTTATTATGGAATTTATTTTCCTTTCCTCCTTAAACATATAGCTTTTTTTGGAGTGGATGCTTCACTGCCATCATTACTGCTAAGCAATTACTATAAGAATTCTAGCTATTTCACTGAAAATAGAAGCCAAGGTTGATGTTCCAGAAGACCAAACAGACCTTTCAGAGACCAGTACTATGAACCCTGATGTCACAATTTACATTTAAAGATTTGGATTTGGTTTTGAGGATTTTGACATTTCTGACATCCAGTGACATTCAGCACAGCTGTACTGAATTATAGCAGAAACTGATCTGAAACTGAAACTAAGAGCACATGTCAATCATTTTTACCTTTTTACCAGTCCACCTTTAAATGGACTTTGACACAAAAGCAGAAGCACTGATTGAATATGACCACTAATACATATATGATGTATTAAAAAAATGTTATTTTTTGAGAAGTTAAACATGACAGTAACATCTGACTCAGTAAAAATGTTCAGCAACATTTGAATACCCTCAGTAAAGACAATTTGGTTTAGTGAATTACTCCATGAAGCTGGAGGGATTCTGCTATGGGTGAGAGAGCCTCTTCTTTCCTGTTGAATGCTCTATTTAATAAAAATATCCACTAGAACAGAAATGGTGCCTACATTCCTCACTTACTTTTTCTCACCTTGCCTGAGATTGGAGTTTCATTCTTACATAGTTTGTGCCAAAAAAAAAGAAACATTCACAGTGGCTATGTCTCAGCAGGAAGATGGAAGAACATATATTGTTTGTATAAAGGTGACCATAATTCTATGAACAGTAGGAAATAAAACAGTGGTAATACAGGGGTGTAACTTGCTTTTATTTATGGAGATGCATTGTGGTTTTGCTGGTTAGTGTAACACCTAGTCCAGTTCAAAGGACAAAATAATTACAACTCATTGTTTTACAGAAGTCTGGTTCCAGGCTTATATTGTTGATTCTTACTATCCTCCATTGTCCTTCACTTCCACATAAATGCAGAAGTTTTACACTTTGGAACTTAGTAGGCAAAAAATTCATGTTAAAACATGAGTCAGATACATATGGAAAATCAGTCTAATTTTCTATCAAAAATGCCTGGTTCAGAGTTCTCCACAATGGACTGAAAGTGGATGAAGCCAATGAAACAGAGATAAAACTGAGATTTTTTTGTTGTTGTTTTATTGTTTTCAGGAGGAAATATGAGAGAAAAAGAACAAATGAACCAGAATGAAAATTGTCCATAAATGAAAATGAACCAGAATGAAATTGTCCATAGGCTGCCAGATCTGTGTCACACGGAGAGAAAAAAATGTCATCTTCACTCTTCATTTTAAGCTAGTAGAATTTATGGCTGATTTTCTTGATTCCCAAATAACATGTTTATAGAAATACTCTGCAAGGTCAGTCTCAAGAAGTCTGTTGGCCATATTTGTTTTATTTTAACAGAACAATATTAGTTTAGATTGTTCTGATGATTTAGAAACTAATTATTTTAGGTCATATTAACCTGAAAAAAAATAAGAAAAACAAACTTTATACATTGTTAGAAAATAATTTTATTATTAATAAACTTACTAAGCTGGAAAGCAAGTTCTTCCTTGGTTAGTAAAGAACATAACCATATGTGTGCATAAAATACACATACACACACACACAAAACACATGCACACATCTGGGTTTGTAAAATTGCATCACAGAAGCTCCTTCTAAGCAACTGTTCTAATTCACTCTTTGTAAAAATTGAAATAGTTAGAAAAATGCTGATGAAATTAAGAAATAGAAAAAATAAGTTAAACTCCTAAAGTTAAATTCCTTACAAGTTCTCTAATTATAAGTATTTGGTTTAGGATTTCCAAGATGCTGACCTCCAAAAGAAATGTTTTGTATTCTGTCAGTAATAACACTAATAACAGAAATACAATATTTGAAAGAGAGTGTGCATATAAAAATTAATTATTCAGTACAAAACCTTTAACCTTTAAACCTTAAACCTTTAAAGAGAAGAGATTAGCATTGAGTGCTAATCTTTAATCCAAATGATTAAAATGTCAGTAAGCCTAGTATTACTTTATTCTCTCTGGTTGAACATGTTGAAAATCACTTGCCAGATTATGATAAAAAATGTAAAAGCAGAAACAATTCAAACATGTTAAAAGATTTGCTGTGGAATTACACCAGTTTATCAGATAAATTGACTCATTTGTATTCTCTCTTTCTTTCAGTAATTTGGATGTTTTATTAATTCTAAATGATTAGCACAAGAATTTGACATTTATGGTATTTAGTTTGAGATCTCTGATTCTGAAGGTACTCAGACCAATATGTGTAACTCTTATGCCACTGAGGACATGAGTGGCACCGAGATGAATGGGGCTCCAGTCCACAAGAGACAGTCCATGTCACAGCTGCACCATTTCACGGTCTGTAGTAGTAGGTCTGACCTTCATCCCATGGTAGTTGTTGCTACAAATGGTAGTAGTTGTTACTAACGGTACTTGTTTCTAATATAGTACAGCTGAAATGTGGACAGTCATTGTAGTTTTCCTGATGGTAGCTGCAACAGAAATTCAGGATGGACTCCTTGGACAATATTTTCAGGGGCTCGTCTTACAGGTACTTGTAGTCAGCTAGGGCAGGAAAGAATAAAAAATAAAAATATTGTGCTTGTGTGTTTAACTATACAAAAGAAGTAGTGGTATTGATCTTCTGCAGATGTTATCAATATGGTTGATTAATATTCTTGTCTTTTCAGATAATTATTAAAAAAAAAAAAAATAAGAAAGAAAAAGAAAGAAAGCTGTACCTTACTTCTGACTTACTTGTTAATGGAAATTATTTAAAATTCTATGGAATAGGAATAAACAGTGTTACACAAACTAGAATTATGGACAAGGTTCTTGAAATATCTGTATTAGTGTTAGGTCAGAGGTTGGACTCGATTTTGAGGTGTCTTCCAACCTAGGCAATTCTGTGATTTTGTGTGATGCTGTGATTCTGTATTTGGGACTTCAAACAAAGATACATATATATATTTATATTGGGATTATTTGTTGTTTTCACTTTAATATTTTCACATGTTTCTAGTCAGGCTGAATCAGATTTATGTGTATAAATTTTGGAGAAGACTCTTAAAATAACTTTTTTTACTGAAGAATTAGATAAAAAATACATAACAAAAAAAAAAAAAAAATCCAGTCCAAGATTCTTTAAAATGTACCAACAATTTACACCCTGTTTTGGAAGATAGAAATGAAATTGACTTGTGGGTGAATCACTGAAACTAATCACTGAAAAATAATGAACATCAGAGGGAAAAAATGAACTTCAAAAAATAATTAATTCCAAGATATCTTATTTTAAACCTTATTTTAATGAACATTTTGAACACTGCTGATGGAATGATTGTTCTGTTTGACAAATGTATGGACTTCATTAGTGCAATCCAAACTATGTAATACATATTTTTAATATGCAGTTATTGATTTTTAGGTATATATACATTTATGTATATATATTGTATATGTATAAACGTATACAAATTATTATAAATTTGTGTAAATGCATATGTATATACATTTATTATGTATATATATATTTATGTATAATGACCAAACATCTTTCAATTGGCAGAGGCAAGATTATCTATGTCTCAGAATGCCTGAACAGCATTTTTATCTTCTGTGTTATCTTTTTGACATAAGTGTCTGGTAAGCAGTTTAAAAAACTACTGAGTTTGATTAAATCCTTAAGTTCAGAATCTTTGGGAAGTAGATTCTGGCAGATTTTTTCAAATATTTAAGAGAACAGACTACCAAAATGTGAGTTACAAAATATACCAGTCATGATTTTTTCTACAGAAGAACTTGAAAGGAACTCCACACATACCAAAACAAGGAGGACTTAAGAAGATCCCCTTTGTGAATTGCTTAGGTTCTTGTCAAATGTACCTCAGAAAAAAAGCTAAAGATCCCATAGAAGTATATGTCCTAGAGTTGTCAGTAAAACTGCCTCTTCACTATATTTACACCATATTTTTCAACACTTTATTATTTTTTAATATAAGAATAAAGGAAACAATTTATTTTTGATGGTGTGCCCCGACTTCTACGTGTTTCTTAAAAAGGAAATGACAGAGGAACATTGAAAACCATATGAAATATATTCAAAGTTAACCAACAAATAATTATAAACAGAAATTTTAAAATATGTTCTATAAGAAGCTCTGAAAAAGTTACACTTGTACAGACATCTTGCACATCAAATTACTTGCATATTAATTTTTACCCTGAAGATACATTTAACAACAAGAATATCAAAACCCAGAGAAATAGTCTGTAATGTAAATTAAAGAATTGCAACTATAAAAGCACTAATGGTATTGCTGAAATAAATTAATGACTCAAAATATTTCTCAAAATATTTTTATAAAGATATGATTATCTTCATTTTCTACATCCACCCATTTTTGACCTATATCTTATTATATGTTATTTTTTTGTCTGAGCTAAAAGATATTGAACTTAAAATCTTTGCAAAGATTGACAAGTGCTAAGCAGTAGCAATAAGCATTTCAGAGATGAATTGACCATTGTGTTCAATAGCCAACTATCAAAACTACAGTATACTTGATAGACCTGATTCATATTCTTACACTATTAAAAATCCACCTCATTTCCTTCAGCACAATGATTAACACATCTCCTTTCTAACCAAAGTATTTAAATAATGATACAAACCTATAAATAAGATACTGTGAGAAAAGTCAGAGTAAACCTTAAGGATGTCTTCTATTTTATATTCATGTTTGCCTGTTAGTTATCAGTGAACAGAAGACAGATTGCTCTTAAGGAAAAGTTGCTAGTGTGAGCTTACAAATAATGTATATCTGACACATACACTGGGTTTGTGCAAAGATGTGTTTGTGTTTTTATTATCAGTTCAGAAGACATCTCCATATCATCAAGTATTCCTTTAAATAACATAGTTTTTCTTAAGAGCTCTATGTTACTGTGTATTGGAAGTATGACTGTAGAGGAAAAAGAAAAACATAGATGGACATTGAATTGAAATTTGGTAATGAAGACTCATGATCTAATCTGCCTTGTTCAAGTCATGCAACAAAGCAGTGGATGCATTCCTTTCTTTTGTTTACCCATAAAATGTTTTAATCTATAGTTCATTACTTTCATACTCACAAGCTCAGTTAAATTAATTGATTAAAATTAAATTGATTTAAATTTAAATTTAAATTGATTTAATTGATTTAAGAGGCTATGTTCTTTTCTTATTCTTTTGTACTTATAGTGGTTCTCCTTTTCTTTTAAATAAGAAATTCTGCTATCTCTTTATCTCTCTCAAAAAACAAAAAACAAACAAACAAACAAACAACAAATTCAGCATCCAAATTGATAGATTTAAATATTAGATACATAGTTTTAAATGATAAAAGATATTTAACTCATTAGAAATCATCTCAGTGAACATGTAAAATACTTTATTTATTTATTTATTCATATTTATTTAGGAAAAACAAACAAACATCACAAATTCTTGAGGAAGGATAAATAGCTAGAAATTTCCACTTTGTTTTTAAGAATTCATACAATGGAAAAAATTACAGCAGAGTTGTCTAGTCAGGCGTTTAGATTAATACATCCACATCTGCATAGATTTCATATTTTTTTTTTATAAAATTATGTGTATCTTTTGAAACGTTGCAATATCTGTCTGAATTCTCATCCTTAGCAACAGTACATGTTTTACTGCAAATTATGTAGTGTCAGGAATGCTTTTAATATGTTAGGTAGATTAAATTATTAGCTTCTGAAAGCAGAATTTCTTCAAAAGTACCAGAAAATATGAAATGAAAAGCTACCAGATCTACAAGTTATAGTAAAAGGTGAGATCTTCAGATACAGGTGACCTGACTCTGTTGACTTATCAGAGTCAAATGTATGCCTGCTTCAGAGCCCTGCTAAGGACTTTCACTAAGACAGTTTCACAAAGTTAAAAGTATATAATAAGGTGAGATATATGACAGATTTGTAATTGTCATTGATAAATACACTTACTGCAATAGCACTAATATATGATAATAGTGCAAGCAAAATGCTTTCTCGGGTAAAGGTTTACCAAAGAAAGGTCCCTGTCTTGATGAAGGAGAAAGGAGTGCATCCCACTGACTGCCTCTTCTACGTATCCAGTTTCTTCTCTTTATCTCCCCTCTTCTCCTCTTCCCCTGCTCTTCTCTTTCACTAACCTGTTTTTTTTTGTTGTTGTTTGTTTGTTTTGTTTTTGTTTTTGTTTTCATAATACTAACTCTTAAAACTAACTCTTTTTTAATATTCTAACCTAGTCTGTTCCCCCAGGGGTAATGTTTAGCATGATTTGGGTGGAGAGTTGAGTACTATAGTCATAAATGACTAGCATATACTTTATTAATCTTATTATCATATTCAAGGGTGTTGACTTTAATATTCATTTCATAAATAATGAAGCAAAAGATTTCACTCTGGGCACCGTGGCCTTCAAGATTCTGTTCTGCCATCAAATCAAGGCTGTCCAGCCACTGCAAGACTCCCTTCTTTGGCAACCTCTCATACCAAGCTTGCAGACCTCCATCTGCAAAATTCATATAAATAATAAGCAGGAACAACTACTCAACTGTTTTTCTCCCAAGGCCAGTGCTTACTAGTGACACTAACAAGTCTGACTATTCTCCACAACAGGTTATCTCGGTTAAAAGACCGTCGTTTAAATACTTTTCACCTTTTTTGCTACTCATTTGAGTAGAAGTCCACTGCGTATTTCCCCAGGTTCAACCACCAAAGTTCATCTGCAAAGCACTTTGGCTGGAAAGAGTATTGTTCTGATAGATAATTAGGTATCATGTAGAGATTTGTGTGTGTGTGTCAGGTGCTACTATGATTATTCTGCCTTTTATCCTATGTATTTCTTAAAAAAGCTGTATGTCTATTTCTAGTGTCCTAGAAATAATGGTTTGATACAGAGTTTACAAACAGTTCTGCGATAATAGCCCTGTATCTTGTCCTTGATCTGTCTAATATTATAAACCACATCAACATGATATATATATACATATGTCGATATGTATACATACCTTTATTCCTTTGTAAGTACACAATAAACAAATTAAAAGACTTCTACAACAAACCTTTCATACCAGCCAAGTGACACAATAGTAGTCAAAAAAGGTTGACTAGTTTCTTGTGGACATAAATCTCAGACTTTTTTTTTTCTTTCAAGATTATATTTATCATTTTACATAAAATATTAAACTCTCATAATAGCTGGTGATAATACTACAACAGAACTTCATCAAATAATTTACATCAGTAAACAGTACTGATTTTTTTTCCATATTTTTTCACCTTTATTCTTGTATTTTCTTCTCTCATCTTTTATCCTAAAATCACTGACTTGGGTTTTATGGTATCTGTGAAAGTCATTCATCTTTATTTACTTTCTGCCTACCCTTTTCTTTCTCACCTTTATTTTTTTACCTTCCAAGTTTTACCTCCCACTTTTCTATTCATGCTGTGTGTCATTTATCAGCTGCAAAAAAACAAAAGCATTATTGTACAGAGATTCATTTAGAAGTCCATGACTTGGTATTGCACAAGATTATGTTTCCAGTTCTAGCATAAAATAATGTTTCTGAATATTTATACAGTTTATATATCACAAGAGAAATCTGATTCAGCTGGCTGGTGTTGTCAAGCTCAGTTACTGATGTCCTCTCATATAGATTGCTCTTCATAGATATTATATATACCTAATGATGTCTACACTGTCATGAATAATATGCTTAATCTCAATTTAAAGGATGCTTGACCTCTGCTTTGCCCAAATTACATTACAATTTGCAGATTTATATAGCACTTAGAGATTGTTCTTCTATCATCAAGCTACATTACTTCTTGCTTTGCTTGATAAGTGATACTTTCTACATGATCTATGATCTTTTTTCTTCAGTTATTAAATACACTATTTTGAATAGGAACACAGGTATAAATTACTTCTATTACTTATAAATTATTTCTTTATGTAACATATATATGTTATATGTTATGTTATATATATATGGAAATACATGAATTCATGTGGAACTATATGAATACTTTTGTATTTAAAGTTTTATGGTAAAATCCAATTAACAATAAGTGGTAGCATATATGGACAAGCTTGGAAATAGGTTGGGGCACAATATAGAATGAAATACAGGAGCATATACCATCACCTCTAACTTTGAAAGTCCTTTCACTTGTCAATTTTTTTCCTGGACAGTTATGCAGACTCCAGACTACTTTGGACAGGGAAATTTTTTACTATCCATTCATACACTGATTAGCACAATGGCACTTTATGATATTCCTGTAATCCAACTAGTAAAGACAAAAACAGATTCCTAAAAATTTCATCGATCCTTCAAAAACAGATTATAATCATGAAGTTAATTACTTCTTGTAAAAAGAAATAACTGCAGTAAAAATTATTTATTTGAAACTAGAAATAGTTTCACCATTTCACTAAAAATAAAGACTATAAATAATAAGAAAATGTGCATAATTTATTTGTAACTGGAAAGCATGAGGTATTTGAAAACTGTAAGGACAGAGTAAATCAGCTCTGTCAGAATCAGTTCTGTCAAAACTTTAAGGTATATTTGGAATCAATTCTCAATGCAAGAATCTGGCAAGAAATTAGACGTGAAATAAGATGGACAATAAAGAAATTATAAGCAAACAAGAAGCAAAGGCAACATTAAATATATTTAAAATCATAAGTTAATATAATTTTAATCATAATAAAAGTTAAATATAATAAAAAGTTAAGAGAAAAAAGTGATTGAAATAATATTAATGAGATCTGTAAAATTTATAAATATTATTTATTTATTTATTATTATTTATTCCTGTATTATAAATGCAGTAAAGGAAAGGATTGTAATATTGCCTTAATGCAGTGTTTGCTTTTCTTAGAAGAAACTCATCTTTCAGTAAAGAATATAAAAGTTTGGAAAACACTGAGACAGACAAAAAAGGAATGGAAAAGGTATTATCAAATAGGAAATGTGGACATGAGTATAAAAGCAAAGTTAATAATGTAAGAAAGTATTATAATCTAGAAGTAGATTTTACGCTTTTTCTTATATTCTTGCAATTCTTAACTACGTATATAGACAAGGGAAGAATAGAGGCATGAAGCCTGAGAAGAAACTATGATGTGCTACAGATGGTTTTCAGGCAACTCCTGAAAGATTGGTCTTCTGGAAAAAAGTTACAGTGCAGGGAACCTGACACTGGCAATTTTAAGACAGCTTTTGAGACTCTTTTTTGAGACTATTCTTGCTTTTCTTTTGAATATTTTTTTTCCCTTATATTTACGAGAAACTTGCTATGGGATAACAACACTTTCCATTCAGTTTACCTCTTAAATAAATTTGGATAGAAAAGCATTTCCTGCAAAAAAATACTTTTTACTAATATAGATCACTAAAATATTAATGGAAATAGGGTATATTTTAAGATATATTTTTACATATTTTGAAGTACAGTGCAAAAAAAAATATAAAAAATAAATGTGCAGATTCCAGAAAAAATAAAGTGTATGGAGAGTTTCCTTCATACTTACATAATAATTGCCTTGCTGAATCATATGAAATAATATGCTTTAGATGTGGAAAAATAATACAAAGCATTCAAAAAACTAAAATATTTATTCTCATTAACCATTTAGTCTAAGTCTCACTCTGTAGGCAAAGGAAGGAGCTGGGATCCTAGAGATCAGCTCAGTATAGCTATCCAAATCTGCCTTGATAGTAGTTACTGTAAGCTCAAAGTTTTGTTGAATCGTGTTTGATTAATTCCTCAGTGCTCCCTGCCCATGCTAAGTCAGTCTGGGTTGCCCTGAGCCTGCTAACATAAAAACGTATATCTGGGTATGGTGACAGTAAAGGAGCCAGCACATCCCCTGAGGGAGTGAAACATAGGAAGTTCTGTCTGAATATCAGGAAATGCTTCTTTACTGTGCAGGTGATACAACAATGGTACAGAGGGGCTCTCCCTCCTTGGAAATCTTCAGAAGCCATCTGGACATGGTCCTGGGCAACATGTTCTACAGAGCCCTGCCTGAGCAACAGGGTTGGACCAGATGATCTACAGAGGTCCTTTCCAACCTAAACCATTGTGTGATGCCACCTATGCTAAAGCATTGCAAAACATTTAAAGACAAGCTTTCTTTAGAAACTGAACTTTACGCAGATGCATTCTTGAGATGCTTGGAGTCCTGTGCAGTTGATTTTCCCAAGTTTATGGGTCTGCAGAGATCCATCAATATTAAATCATACCAGTGATATTCATCAAAAGACTAAGAGGCTCTGAGGAAAGAAATTAACATATTTTACTATGTTAACAGCTATTGCATATGTATAATGTAATATATAACTATTCTGGATTAATATACAACATTGCAGTAAGATCAACTACCCAGTGAGAAGCAATAACAACAGACATAGAGAATGAATTTAGTCACTGAACTGCAGAACATGTGAATTTTAATCCAGCTTTAACTGAAAGAACTCAAAAAACCTTAAGGATCTATTAACTGTGGAGATAATATGTAGGCCTACATAATATATTTCTCTAAGTAGGACATTCTTTCCCTGTGTAAAGCATAACTTGATATTGATGGAACACTGTGCTTTTACTCAACATATGAAATTTTAATGATGAAAACATGATTCACAAATTAGGCATTATGCAGATGTACATGATTTATGCATTGAATTAATTCTGAGCAAGACGAAAAGGACAAGCAGGTCCTTTTGACCCAAATTTGACTTTGATTTTGCTGTTTTAGCCATGACCTACTTCAGAGCTGTCTCGGGCATATTTATAAAATACTCAGCATTTAGACCATATGGTGCAGTTAGAGGCACAGAGCACTATTTGAACCTTCCCTAGAATTAGACTTCAGAGTCTTGGTAGCCTTTAAATTTAAACCTAACTTTTTAACTTAATGAATATCATACAACATACATGTGGTCCAGAAATCTCTTCTGCCTTTGAAATAGGAATTCCTTGCAAGGATTGAATCATAGATCTATATTTTCTTCAACAACAATTAGATGTATTTACAAAAATATGAGCTGTGTAATTCTGGAGGTACCTAACTACAACTAATCCCACTGATGCTAAAACTGTTAGCAACATAACAGAACAGACAAAACTTGGAAGTAAAAAAATGACAATATATTCTTACATAAATTTTTAATGCAGGAAGAAATAAAGAATTATGGGCTGGGCAGGAATATTAGGAAATTATTCATTCTATTCACCTGCCTAAATCATGACATTCTATGATACTCATATTATATACTAACTATATATATTTATAACTTGTGGCGCATTTTAATCCATTCTTGAAGACCCAGTGAGAAGAATCTAACTTTTTCCTAAGTAGGGCTTCTTAGTGCCTTGTTAAACTTACTGATACTTGCAAAACTCCATGATTTTAGCAGTGAAACATTACGAATTTTTACACAGGTGCAATTTTCTTGTCAGATTTGCTGGAAATCTACCCTTAAGCTTTTTCATTCAAACATTTTTTTCTCAGTTTTCATGTAGTACAGTACAGAGGCACAAAGTCAGAAATCTTTAAAAGTCAAGTTATAGGAATCTAATACCTCCATTTTGTCTAGAAGTCCTATTAGCCTATTGTAGTAGATCAGGTTGTTTTTAAGTGATTCTTCTTGACACGTCCTTTTTGGCTATTAGGCAATTATATTATTCCCCCCCCCAACTTTTTTTTCCTTTTTTTTTTTTTTTCTCCTCCTTTATTTTTATTTTTATTTATTTTTATTTTTATTTTATTTTATTTTTTATTTTATTTTTATTTTTGAGAAGCTTGAAGTTTGGCAGTTTGATTATTTATTCCAGGTATTATTTGGAAATAGAAGTAAAGCCAACATGCACAATTCCTCCTTTTTCATATTTTTTTTAAAGTGTGGCACTGCAATTGCTTTTTTCATCTTTGCTCCACAAATTCTCAGAATAATTAACATTGATGCTTAAACTTTACCACTGTATTCTTTAAATACATATGAAGAAATTCAGATGTAAAATATGAGAACTTTTAACTTATATAAATACTCTCTAGCCTACTCTTTACTTATTTAAGGCTGAAATGTTTTATTTTAGGTTTTAATTATATTGACTTTTAGGCTTCCTTTGTCATTTTAGCCAAGCGTTATACATAAAATTACTAAACATTTTGGCTTTCTTAGCATTGTCTGCCAGTGGTTTCCTACTTTGATAGTGGCAGACCCATTATTAGCAAACTGATTTATTCACTCTCTGTATATCTTCTTGTTTTTGAGATCCATAAAAAATCATCCCAGTGATCCATTATGATATTTGGGGAGCTATTTATTCATTTGATCACATGTGAGTATCTATTCTGTCTATATTAAGCTGTATAATTAATAGTGAATTGAATACTCCTACTGCAGTGGACAGTGAGTACTGCTTTATTTCTACTGCCAAGGAGAGAGTTTTTGATATTATTTCCATGTACCATGCTACTATTACATTTTATGTGAATATATCAAATACAAAGTGTAAAAATATTGTCTCAAGCAGAATGTGGTTTTGGAGATGTAATCTGGTTCTCTATAAATTAATTGTTTCTGCAAACACCTATTACAATTGAATCTAAGGCCTCTTCACTGTGTTGGTGATTGCTCATCTTAGAGTGATTATTCCTGCAAGTACATTCTTTGCCAACATGCACAGGAGTTGCACAATAACTCTTACTGTTCCTATGTGAATAAATTTTTCAAATAAAGATAGTAGTTGCAACCAGCTGTTAAGATCCTCAGCTTCATATTATTGCTTTGTAAGTTTTTTGTCAGGTGTCACTGGCAGCAAGAAAAGTAAGGTTTAAGTACCAGGTTACTCTTAAAATAAATTAATAATCATCACCAGCTCCAAATACAAACAAAAGTGTATTTTAAACTAATAAAATCCTAATGGAAGAAGAAATAATATTAATAAATTAAAAAAAAAAAAAGAAGGATAAAGAAAATAAAAAATAGTAATAAAAAAAAAAAATCCCAACATTAACATTAACTAAATTATATATTGATTGGAATAGTAAGCAAATGTTTTACAGTATCTTGTTGTTTTTCCCTTGGCCTCTCCACTGTTACTGTAAGTGTTTTATAAGAAATATACGTTCCAAACTATTCTCCCCTACTATTTTCCCTCTCTTCCTTCATGAATTGCTGAATGGTTAGTGTCAAAGTTGTGAATGGTTAGTTGTCATAGAAATAAGGAATACATTTAGGCAGACTTATCCTCAGACTCTATGGAAAACTGAAGTGAGTAAGAAAAGCAATCTTATTTTATTGCTTCATAAAAAAACAAAACATCTGAAAATTTTTCAGTCAGTGCCTGCACAAAATTTTACTAGTTCAATTCCTAAAGCTGTTTGGAAAAGCAAACTTTTATTTTAATTTATTCTGATATATTTCTTGTGACTTTTGTGAAAAGCTTCTGCATTACCTTATTTGGACAAGAAATACATCATTTATGTATTTATTTATTTATTTTAGTGGAAAAACAAACTGAGAAAAATGATTTCTTGAGAGAAGTCTTGATATAAATTAGTCTGTTGTCTCAAGAAAGTGAGTTCTAAGCTCCTCCCAACAGTCCATATGTGTACTTCCATATGCATTCAGGTAAGCAAAAGGTGCATAACTAGTGTTTTGGTTATAAGTCATTCATTATCCATTGTATATTAAGTACCACATTTCTCTTTATTCATATCACACAAATTATTTTATAGTGTTCTATACCTCAAACCTAAGAACTCTAGTGCAAGAACGTTTGCACTGGCACAAATGAGCGCTAATCATAGGTCTTGTCTTTTTCCAGTTAACCTAAGTTTTCAGAGTTTCTGCCCTTCAAAATCGTACTAGATTTAACTAAAATAAATAATATACTAAGTTAAATGAAATAATAAAGTGTTGACACATCTCAATGGAAAGTAGTGGATGTAGAGTTCAAAATACTTTGAAATAACAGAAAACTCTATTTAGTTTGGTTTTACCCTTAACTGTCTTTAAAACGTAATTTAAAAAACATTGCCAAGCAGTTTTACCTTTTGAAATGATTTGTTACTATCAACTTCCAATAAACAAATTTTTTATTGTGTATATTGGTTCAATCAGTGTCAGATACATGAATTTATACATTTCTTTCTTTTCTGTATTAAGCTTGGTATACTGTGTTGAGTTTCTACAGAGATATAAATGTTCATTCATTTCTTCCAAATATATTTTAACAAACTCTTTGAGACATCTAATAGTAAGTAAACCTAATATGGCACAAGAGACTGAAAAGACTGCTGAAAAGTTCCTAACCCTAAAGTAATCATTAGGCAGACATTTAGTATGTTTATACAGGAAACTTATGTAAGAAACTTTATACAAGAATGTTTCAACTGTTGCAGCATCTCTTCTCTGGTCTGTAAAACAAATCTCCATATACAGAAAACAAAGAATATAAAAAGATTTAACTTGTACTGCAAAACTACCTCCACATTCACATATTCTAATACTTAAAATTTCTAATTCATCCCGACCCTCTTGTTTTTCTGATCTTTCTTAGGAAAACACAGCATGTGTTTTGGTATTTTGACTATGGCAGAGCAGGAAAACAAATGAAATGGTAACGTTTATTTTCTTGGAGAACAACAAAACAACAGATGCTAAATAATATGAATATCTATGTGATAGCAATGGAAGATGTTAAAAACACTTTTTTCCCCGACTCCAAGCAGGCACTGCTAGATTCCTTCTGAAAGAAAGGTCTATCCAGGAACAAAAAGTAGAGAGTAATTTTCTTTGTTGTTTTGCAAATGTATTAAAGTCAAAGACTGGAACAAATATCAATATGTTAATGCATCTTCTGGTTCTCCAATTAATTTTAGGCAGCAGCTTGCTACACTTTTCATTATCCCAATTGACATTTTATTCACTTAGTTAAAATTACACTGCATGAAAACTGCAACTGTGTTAATATAACTTAGAATGAAAAGACATAGAACATCACACATTTCCGTATATTAGCAATCAACACATATTTGTGCAGTTTTGTTTGTTTATTTGTTTGTTTTTTTTTCTCCATAAATGTTAAATGAAAAGTCTTTAATTCCTAAATTGCATAATATGCTTGGTCTTTGCAACATGGCATATTTGCATATTGAAATGGCTGAAAAATAAGAACAATGAACCATGCTGTGAAATAAGAATATATAGATATATGTTTACATTGTTTACTTACTCATTTCAGGGTGTAATTTGTTAATAAAATCCAGTGAAAATCTATTTACACAGATTTAAATAGACATTGACATATTTCTACATTTGAAAATTTTCTACATTTTTTTCCATTATTAATGCTAAGCCTCTCTCCTGATTTCAGCCAGGATGGATTTAATTTACTTCCTAGTAGCTGATATGGTTTTATGTTATGGACCTTGATGAGGGAATAGTGTCTGCCCTCAGCAATTACACCAATGATGCAAAGCTAGGAGGAGTGGCTGACACGCCAGAAGGCTGTGCTGCCATTCAGTGAGACCTGGACCAGCTGGAAAGATGGGCAGGAAAAAAACAAATGAGGTTTAATAAGAGCAAGTGTAGAGTCCTGCACCTGGGAAGGAACAACTGGATGTATCAGTACAGGCTGGGGGACGACCTGCTGGAGAGGAGCTCTGAGGAGAAGGACCTGGGTGTCCTGGTGGACGACAGGTTGACCATGAGCCAGCAGTGTGCCCTCGTGGCCAAGAGGGCCAATGGGATCCTGGCATGCATTAAAAGGAGTGTGGCCAGCAGCTCAAGGGATCCTCCACCTCTATTGTGCCCTAACAGCCAGGACAGTTGACCCAAACTGGCCAAAGTGATATCCCATACCATATGCTGAACAATAAAACTGGGAGTTAGTCAGGGGAGTGGCCACTGCTCAGGGAGTGGCTGGGCGGTGAGCAACTGCATTGTGATTCTATGCATCACCTGCTTTTTATATTATTATTATTACTATTGTTATTGTTATTATTAATTATTATTATTATTATTTTCCTTCCTTCCTTCCTTCCTTCCTTCCTTCCTTCCTTCCTTCCTTCCTTCCTTCCTTCCTTCCTTCCTTCCTTCCTTCCTTCCTTCCTTCCTTCCTTCTTTCCTTCCTTCCTTCCTTCCTTCCTTCCTTCCTTCCTTCCTTCCTTCCTTCCTTCCTTCCCTTTTCTGTCCTATTAAACTATCCATATCTCAACACACAGGTTCTTGCATTTTTCAATTTTCCCTGCTGTGGAGGGATGGGGGTGGTGGGGTGGTAGGTGGAAATGAGGGAATGACTGTGAGGTGCTTAGCTGTCTTCCAGGTTAAACAAGGGCATACTCTGTTCATGCTTTGATTGTGTTTTTTTCTTGGCACTTTTGTACAGTTTTAGCACTTTCCCAGCTGTTTCAGGGTACATTTTCTCTATGGATTCCAAGATTGGGTTCAGGTTTAATTTCTAAAGATTTCTGCATACCACTACCCATGTTTCTTTCAGAGCTCAGAGGCAACAGAGTACTGTTTGTCTACTCTTGATCTAAACTACACCTGAAGTAATGTTAGATTGGGAATAAATAAATAAACAAACAAACAAACAAACAAACATTAAGAGGTTTTGTTCAGCTAAGATATCCAGATGGTTTCCCATTCTTTATTTAGACTGCAACTACTTATGCCTTCTTACAGTTTGATAGTATGTCAAGTACCTTGTCTGTGCAAACCTTTAGATGACCTTTTCACAATCCATAAAATGATAGTGATGCTTAAGAATGAGGACTCTTTTCTCCTCCCCCCGCACGAGATATGTACTGCTTAGTACCAAAACCATACTTTCAACACTTCAGTAAGTGACTTGGTTGCTGAGCTCCCACAGCTCCTATTGAAATCAGGATTAGTAACCTGTTATGCTGTCTTATTCATTTATCTGATACATTTACATCACAAAGCCACAATTCTATGATCATTAATAGCAGTTACAACTATGCAAACTCAGATAATTACAATAAAAATTGTAATTCATAGCAAAAATTGATAATCTATGGGAGTCCCGAAAGAAGTTTTCTTCTCTGATTACAACATTAAACAATGGACAGGTGTTTTATGGTGTCTTCTGTTTTTATTCAGAGTATCAAGTACAGACAGCTGCTTGTGGAAGCAGAAAGCCATAGTAGGTTGAATAATGGCACTAATCCAACATTACCTCTTTTACATTCTCGTAAGATCTCACCCGTTATGTCTTTTATTTTGACAAATATACTGATTTTATGAAGAACACACAGGTCATTTTTCTTTATTAGTTCCTCTGATAGTGAAGTACTCCTTTATGTTCACACAAGTCTTTTGGAAATAACTTTCTGTTTTTATAAATAGAAGTCCTGTATGCTGGTAACAAATCTTAAAAGAAAGTGGAAAGTTGTTAGGAAGCAATTAAAATAGGAGTGTTAACTAGCTACACGTGATTTCAAACTGACCCACAAAAATGTGCTCCAAAGCCATGTGTTCCTATATTCAATCTCCCTTAGTACAAAGAAGCAAGAAAGAAAATCCAATAAATCCAATAAAACTGTCTAATAAAAATAATATAAAATAAACTTCAGAAATCATGACAAAATGAAAGAGCAATACAATAAATCCCCCCCCCAGAGTACTTTGTACTTCAGTACTCTGGATAATCTCTTTCCAATGAGGAATGGTTATTTATTCATTATTATTATTATTATTATTATTATTATTATTATTATTATTATTAATTATATAATATATTATAATATATATTATATATATTATATATATATTATATATAATGATATATATTATATATTATATTATTAATATTAATAATTATTAATAATAATAATAATAGTAATAAGAATAATAATAAATCCAACTAAATTATGGATAATAAAAAAGTTGTTATCAATTTTTTATTGAGAAATTGATTATTTTTATTCTTTCTAAATTCATTATTCTGCAATATTACTCCACAGTTTTACCAGTCTGTGAAATCAAGAACTAAGTTCAAATACATAGATTTAACTCTTAAAACTAATATTATTGAATCACATACCTAGCCAGAATTTTTTGAATCACTAATTACAGCCCCCTAGTATCCTTATATTTAAACCTCCCTGCCTCTCACCCCAGGATAAATGCCTAATTTTCTCTGTCAATTACAGAGGGATC
Organism: Netta rufina; assembly: GCF_964035555.1. Taxonomy (NCBI): domain Eukaryota; kingdom Metazoa; phylum Chordata; class Aves; order Anseriformes; family Anatidae; genus Netta; species Netta rufina. The sequence goes on along the minus strand of NC_140124.1, from coordinate 143,007,021 downwards.
ACAGGGAGATTTAAATCACTAGGCTATAGTTAGCCTTTGGGAATATTCCTTTAGTTTTTTTTCTTTTTATGTTGCAGCTAGGTGAAGTGAATTCTGATTCTGTATAAGAATGAAATGAGGAATACATCATAATAAAATAAAATAAAATAAAATAAAATAAAATAAAATAAAATAAAATAAAATAAAATAAAATAAAATAAAATAAAATAAAATGCAACACCTCCTTAGTGCAAGTTAATCCAAAATAAATAAAACAGTTATAGTATCTTGACAGGATACTGTTACCTTGGTTTCTCAGCAGCTGGCATGAATAGTAGAGCCCAGCACCACATAATTTATCTCTCTTCCATCTAGAAAATTGTTCTCATATTGCAGTTTGGTTTTCAATTCCCAAATGAGGAGCATATTCAGTCAACCTGTCTCAGGTCTCTTGGGAAATGTTACCTAATACTATCCTCATTCTCTGTCACGAAATTGTTAAAATTTCAGCTTCATATAATGCTTGAAAGAAAAGATATAATGATAGTTTGCTTAATTTTACTGAACTATTGAAGCATACAGATCCCAAATTTCTGATACATTAGCTATGTCATTTTTATCAAGGTTATCTGTAACAGTCCTTGCCACTCCTTTTCCTTCACATCATGCTTCTTCCATCAACAAATCTAAGTTTGTAAAAAGTAATAGTGCTTGCAAAATTTGAACAGTTCTGATCAAAACCCCACACAACCTCTTCATATATATTTTCAACTATATTTGAAATATATATACCTCATATATATCTTCAACTATATTTTATATTCGTCTTTCATGAACAGAGGATAGGCGTTTCCTTCTCTATGAAGTACTGTCCATCTGCATTTTTGCTAAATTAATTAGGCAAATAAAACCATCTGAGCGTCCACTGTTCCAGTGGACCCACAGATGGAGAAAGAGTTCTTCTTATTCTTTAAAAATTAAGAATATAGATATAATTAATTCAAAAGCTCGTACATTCAAATATCCATACCAGAAATAGTCAAATCAAAAAATAGCTATAATGTCATGTATACTCACTGGGAGGGTGGTATAAGAAGCTGGAAAGTGTATAATTAATAATAGTAACCCACAGAATCTGAGTATCAAGTATTACATATTTAAAATACCTGCTTGCAATACTTCTATAAAGATTAGAAAAAAGTTTGCTTTTCTGACAGACTTGAGAAATTCACTCTGGAGTCACTAGTAGTAAACAAATTTTAAAAGGATATATTTCCCAAATAATTTAAATAAATTACTGAATTCTACCTAGGATGAAGACATTTATTTTTGACAAGATTTCATGCATATTTGTAGGGTGTGTTCTCCATGATGGTTGTGTGTATGTATGTACAAAAGAATAACTCTCAGATTAAAGTAAAAGTGTGGATTTTCACTTGATCTAAACATATTCACTTGGTCTTAGTTTACTGTCCTTGAATTTGGAGCAGGATCCTAATTTAGCAGTTGCAACTAAACTATTGCCCTGGTTTCAGTTAGGACAGAATTAATTTTCCTCCTAGTAGCTGGTAGGGTGTTATGTTTTGGATTAGGATGAGAAGAGTGCTGATAACATGCTGATGTTTTAATTGTTGCAGAGCAGTGCTTACACCAAGCCAAGGACTTTTTCAGCTTCTCTCTCTGTCCTGCCAGCAGGCAGGCTAGCGGTGCAGCAGGAGCTGGGAGGAGACAGACCCAGGACAGGTGACCCAAACTAGCCGAAGGGGTATTCCATACCATCTGACATCATGCTATATAACGGCTAGCCAGGGTGAGGGGCTGGCTGCTTGGGGATAGACTGTACATCTGTCAGCTGCTGGTGAGCAATTGCACTGTGTATCACTTAAGGGAAGGGAAGGGAAGGGAAGGGAAGGGAAGGGAAGGGAAGGGAAGGGAAGGGAAGGGAAGGGAAGGGAAGGGAAGGGAAGGGAAGGGAAGGGAAGGGAAGGGAAGGGAAGGGAAGGGAAGGGAAGGGAAGGGAAGGGAAGGGAAGGGAAGGGAAGGGAAGGGAAGGGAAGGGAAGGGAAGGGAAGGGAAGGGAAGGGAAGGGAAATTTTTGTGCCAAAGACAATGAGAGCTAGAAAACAGTAATTGTAATAGAAATGAAGATACAAGTAAAGGGTTTGGATATGACTACTTAAAGAACTGAAAAATGACTGAAGTAATTGTTATAGAAATGAAGATACATTTAAATGAAGATACGAGTAAAAGGTTTGGATATGACTACTCAAAGAATTGAAAAATGACTGAAAGGTAACCAAATATTTGCAATAACAAATCATATTAGTATGAAGTTTCTAAGGAACATTAATTCTGATATTAAGAGAAAGAAAAAAAAAAAAAGAGAGGGAAACAAAAGTTTAAGGACATGCAGAAAAAATATAATGAGTTTGATAAAGTACAAAAGACAATGTATGCATAAAAACTATTCAGAAGAAAGATAACCCTATCCATCTGAAGTTAAAAAAATTCAAATGGTACTTCCAAAATAACATGGCTGCACTGCAATGTACAGCAAATATTCTAAAGAAACATATTTTAAATTCAAAACTGTTGTTCATATGTGTACTGCAATCTATTGCTAGTTGGAATGACCCATGCCAAGGTTGCCTGTGAGCTGATCCACTGAGTTTCCATGTATTAGTGCACTATCAACGGTATAATGAAATGCAGTTTTCTGTATTTATCATACTAGACCAGGGAACATAGGGGGACCCATCTGTCAGTGTACTATTAATCATCTTTTCTTCTTGCTTTTAGACTGATGTATCTGATAAAAAATTACAGTTTTGTGACTGTTCTCCTTTCTATTTTGTAAGAGACATATGGTCATTTAATAGACAGAAAGCATGCATTTAATAGGAAAGAAGCTATATTGTTATGCAGTCATTCTGATTTTATTGTTCTTGTTCTCTCTCTTCTCTATGTACTGCAGAGGTAAAGATTAGAATAAAATAGTTCTTCTTTGTAGATTGCTCTGTAATGGAAAGAGGTTCCTCAGTGTTACAAATGAATATTATTATTATTAAATATAAATTTGAGTTCTCAGATCTCTTTTTGAACATATATCTTATGAAAACAAAACATAACAAAAAAGGATTTTTTAGATCTTTGAACTGCTATCATTCATATGTGTTGTGGTGTAACCCAGCAGGCAGCTAAATGTGACACAGCCATTCACTCGCACCTGCACCACCCCCTAAAGGGTTAGGGATTAAAATTGAAAAGTCCAAGAACTCATGGGTTGAGAAAAGGGTAGTGTAATAAGAAAGAAAAAAAAAAAAAAAGTGGAAAAAATAAAACAACAACAAAAAATCAAACAACAACACTAATGACAAAAAGAACTAAAAAAAAGTCAAGTGATGCACAGTGCCTGCCAACTGATGCCCAGCCACTCCCTGAGCAGTGGCCACTCCCCTGACTAACTCCCAGTTTTATTGTTCAGCATGTTGTCATATGGTATGAGATATCCCTTTGGCCAGTTTGGGTCGACTGTCTTGGCTGTCCCCTCCCAGCTTCTTGTGTACCCCCAGCATGCTTGGTGGCAGGGTGGTATGAGAAGCTGAAAAGTCTGTGATGTAGTGTAAGCACTGCTCTGCAACAATTAAAACATCATTAGCATGTTATCAACATTATTCTCATCCTAAATCCAAGACACAGCACGGTGCCAGCTACTAGGAAGAAAATCAACTCCATCTCAGCAGAAAACAGGACAAAGTATAATAAAGATGATTGTATTTAAATGTAATATTTGATAATTTCTGTATTTCTGTGATGTCTTAAAGGAAGCCACCAAATATACACATCAGACTATTTTTTTAATTCTTTTCCTCCATGCCTGTGCTAAATACTGATGTATTTTTATGTCTTTATTCAAATATTGGTATATCTTTTGCAGAAAATCTGCTTTTATTTAACTACAAAAACTTCAGACCTTTTACTAAGGAAATTTAAAGCAGAGCCGGTATGGAGTGCAACAAGGTCAAGTGCAAGGTGCTTCACATGGGTAAGGGCAATCCCAAACATGAATGAATGCAGGCTAGGCAATAAGTGGCTAGAGGGCAGCCCTGTGGAGAAGGACTTGTGGTACTGGTGGATGAAAAGTTCAAACTTGATGGAGGCAACTCTGTCTTCCTACTCCACTCTAAGAAGGCCACACCAGGAGTACTGTTTTTAGCTCTTGGGCCTCTAGCAAAAGACATAGACCTGTTAGAGCAGGTCTGAAGGAAGGCCGCAAGGATGAACAGAGGTCTGGAGTACTTCTACAAAGAAAGTCTGAAAGAGTTGTGTTTGTCTAGACTGGAGAAGAAAAGACTCCAGGGAGACCTTCCATTACCTAAAGGGGGTCTACAAGAAAGATGACTTTATCAAGGAGTGTAACAATACTGTAGTGATAGGACTAGTGGTAATGGCTTTAAAATAAAAGAGGACAGGTTTAGATTAAATGTAAGGAAGTAGTTCTTCACTATGAGGTTGGTGAGGCACTGGAACATGTAGCCCAGAGAAGTTGTGGATGTTCCATCCTTGGAGGTGTTCAAAGTCAGGTTGGATGGGACTTTGGGTACCCTGTTCTAGTGTCTGAGGTTGGAATTATGTGACCTTTAAAGTCCCTTCCAACCCAAGTCATTCTATGATTCTGTACACATATTTTTGTCCTCTTAAAATTCTCTGTTTAATTTTAAATGCTTCATTTGCTATTAAAAAAAATAATTTAAAAAAATCTTTTTTCTTTTCTTTTCTTTTCTTTTCTTTTCTTTTCTTTTCTTTTCTTTTCTTTTCTTTTCTTTTCTTTTCTTTTCTTTTCTTTTCTTCTCTTCTCTTCTCTTCTCTTCTCTTCTCTTCTCTTCTCTTCTCTTCTCTTCTCTTCTCTTCTCTTCTCTTCTCTTCTCTTCTCTTCTTCTTCACTTTTATTTTATTTTATTTTATTTTATTTTATTTTATTTTATTTTATTTTATTTTATTTTATTTTATTTTATTTTATTTTATTTATTTTAAGTTCAGGAAATTTCAATTCATTAGGTAAATTCAGTTTAAGTAAATTTGTCAATGAAGACTTCAGTTTGAAATTAAGACATGGAATATCACACTTCAAATGGTGAAAAGGAATTTTAAAGTAAAATATTCTACACTCTAGCATCACGTTTTTGTGCGTAGGTATCTATAACAGACTGAAATAATCTGAAGTCAATAAAAGAACTCTAATTTTCTTTAGTGACTTTGTATCAAGCTCAAAAATATTTGTTTCTACCATTTAATTTTTTCTCCTATTTTATATATCCATTTTAATTTCAGCATATGATTTACTTTACTTAATATTAGCCTTAAAATGTATTTAGGATACTTCTGTAGTCAATTAAAAATTTTGTCTGGAACAGGTGTTTGTCTCTCACCTTAACTATTGATGAAGCCTAGATGGGTATACACTGTAAGATAGGTAAAGCTGAATTAGGTGAATCCCAATCTATCTGAGCATTTTAAGGTCTTTTGTGTGAAAATTTAGAAATTACATATTTGGATCCTCTAAACATGCACCCACATTTTATATCTCCTTAGTAAATTGTACATTGATGATAGATAGCACTGACCTACTGAGTGGGCAATTTAGTGTACATGCTAAAAAAGTGCCCTATTATTTCCAAGGATGGTCTTTTGATTAACATGCTAGACAGACTCAAGCTATCCTTACATTCACAGTCAGACCCGGTGAACAGTAAGTCTTTTATTGGTCTTCTGTTTTTAAAGCAGAGTGTTATAAATGAATTTCCTGTACCTCTTTCCATTTCTTTTTTAACACAAATCTCCTTACACATCCAAATCCTTTTGCTTTCCACAATTTTATTAGTGCCTATTAAATTAGAGCTAATCACACTCACACTTATGCTATCAGGAATGGTTGCGTTGACATATTCTGGGCTCTTTCAGATACAATTTCAAAATTATGTTAAAATATATTCATTATATATTCTGAATATATTCAAAATATATTCATCATATATATTATATATATATTAATATAATATATTCATTATATATATTCAGAATATATTCAAAGTATATTCAAAATATATTCATTAAAATTAAGATAAAGTCTTCTTTTATGAAATATATTTTCTGTTATTAAAGCACATAGCTAATGTAACTTAATTCTGTAACAATGTCTTCTCTCTCTCTCTTTTTCTTTTTTTCTTTTTTTTTTTTTTTTCCCAGAACCATTAAATTTTGTTTGTTTCTTTTTTTTCTGGAATCACAGCAGCAAATTACAAGTGATGTCTGAAGCAAAAAAAAAGTCCCAGTCCAATGTGTAGACAGAATATCGATAATGTTAGGCATTCTTAGAATGGACACCCACCCCATCCCCCACTTCCCTACCCCTCCCCCCAAAAATTCAATAGGTTGAAACACTTAAGGGTACATCCAAATTAGGAAAAAACAAACAAACAAACAAACAACAACAACAAAAACCCTTACGTTTTAATCTAATGATTCTAGTGGGTTTCTTTAATCTTCAAAGTTCCTTGCAACAATACAACTGATATTTCCTTAGACCATATATTTCAAATCCCCTGCATATACTTGAAATATATAAACAATACAATATCATAGAAAATCACAGAATCATACAAAATTCCAGGTTAGAAGGGAACTCTGGATATCACTTGAATATTTCTGTTGAAACTAGGCATTAAATTGGGTTATCTGTGGCTCTGTCAAAACAGTTTTGAATATCTCCAGCGAAGGAGATTCAACCACTCCTCTGGGCAAATTATTGCAAGATTTCATTATTTTTATAGGAAATAATATATTTCTTATATCCAGATGAAAATTACTCTGAAGAAATGTGTGTTCCCTCTTGGCCTGCTATCATGCATTCTTGTGAAGGAATTATTTCTATCTTCTCTGTAATGACTTTTTATGTACTAGAGGACTATGATTAGAAAAATACACACACATGGTCTTCTCCTCTCCATGTTCGATGAACCTGATTTCTTCAATCTTTTTTCATATATCACATTCTCCAGTCTTGTAGTTATCAGAGTCGTGGCTCTCCACTGGACTCTTTCAATTTTTTCATTTTTTTCCTCACTTTAACTCTGGAAACTGCACACTATTCCAGGTGTGGTTTAATGAGTAACAAACAGAGTAGAATAACTATATTCCTTTATCTACTTTATCCACAGATGAATTCCAGGACATGATTTGTCTTCTTTGCTGCACTGGGACACTGCTAACTGATGTTCATTTTCTTGCCCAACACAATCCCCAGAGGCATTTCAGAAAAGCTATATATCAGCCTGTATTGCCACTGGGGATTATTCAATCCAGTGTAGTATTCTTTACTTATCTTTGCTAATTTGATGGCAGAGGATGTGCAATCCTGTAAACAAAATGGACCATGTCAAATCAAATGTTTGTTCTTCTTTCTTTGCTTTGCACCTGTCAATAATGTAGATGCATCCAGTAAAGATTGTGGTTGGATTCACTGTGATTTGAATGAGCTACAAACATATAGATTAATACTGAATAATAATCTGGAAATCGTGATTCTTCCTGGACAGTCTTGGATTCACCCTCACAAAATATCTATTTTTTGCACAGCTGGATGATGTTCTGTTGTAACCCAGTAAACATGGCATTACTGGCCACAGTACGTATTAACACAGTTAATACACTGTTAATAATAACTGTGTTAATACATACTGTGCCCTGGTTTCAGTTAGGATAGAGTTAATTTTCCTTCTATTAGCTGGTAGGGCGCTATATTTTGGCTTAGGATGAGAAGAGTGCTGATAACATGCTGATGTTTTAATTGTTGCAGAGCAGTGCTTACTCCAAGCCAAGGACTTTTTCAGCTTCTCTCTCTGTCCTGCCAGCAGGCAGGCTAGGGGTGCAGCAGAAGCTGGGAGGAGACAGACCCAGGACAGCTGACCAAACTGGCCAAAGTGGGTATTCCATACCATCTGATGTCATGCTAAATAATATATAGGGGTGGCTAGCTGGGGTGGGGGGGCTGGCTGCTCGATGATAGGCTGGGCATCGGTCATTGGGTGGTGAGCAATTGCATTGTGCATCACTTGTTTTGTACACATTATTAGTAGTAGTACTATTATCATCATTATTGTTATTATTTCTATTGTTATTATTATTTTCTTGTCTTAATAAACTGTGTTTATCTCAACTCACAGGCTTCACTTTCCCATTTCTCTCCCGCATCCCAGAGAGGGAGGTGGGAGGGTGAACGAACGGCTGTGTGGTGTTTAGCTGCCGGCCGGGTTAGACCACAACAACTCTTCAGGGCCACAGGAGTCAAAATCATCTGTGCTGATCCTAACATGCCTAGAGTTTTATCTTGTTTCACCCTAACAACTCTCTAAGAATCAGGTGAATACTACCTTACTGAATCTAGCTATAGCTGAATTATATGAAATTACTACATATCTTTTTATGATAATTTTGAAAAAATACTGTAATAAAAGGAGTTTAATAACAAGGCTTTTGTTTGTTTGCTTGTTTTTTGTTTGTTTGTTTGTTTTAATGATCCTAGAATAAAAAATGCCATGTAAAGAAGTACAAGTGTTGGATGGTGGCGTAGGCCTTGAAAGCGTAGGCATAAGAGGTTACATGAGGCTCCAAACAATAAACATCTGAAAATGATTCTGGGCATTAATGGAATGTAGTCTTCTGAGCTGCATAAAACTAGTTTTATGAATAAAAAAGTTATCAAATAAAAAATGCCCAATAGATATAAATCATATATATATGTAACATTAAGATATAAAGGGAAATTGCATATGAATGATGAAAGACAAAATCATGATCATTTGTAAAAAGAAACAACAAAACAAACAAAAACAACAACAACAACAAAGTTGCACCAAGTAATTCTCAGAGGCAGCAGGAAAAAACTCCCATTAAAAATGTTATACCATTTTTGGCCAAAAAAATAAAAATCAGTCAACTGCTGACTCACCTCAAAGTCACCCATCCATTTTTCTTCTGGAAGACAAGCCCTGCTGACCTTAGGATTCCAGAGTAACTTCTAAGGCAAACAAAAACAGATAAAAGGTATAGAAAACTAGGAAGTGTGTATAATGATTTAAACCATATGAGCACTGAAAGAGTGTTTTTTTTCTGTAAAAATTAAGACTGCAAATGTATCATTGTTATACTATAAATGCTAATACGTAACTGAATTAATAGTGACTTTTTGATTTGTCTATTAAAACTTGAATTAGACTAACTTTAAATTTGAGTTTTACACATAAAGTGTGTTTCTTAGTACACATTAATTGAATAAAGTGCAACACTTAAAAAGGTTGAATATATCTACTCTTAAATCATATTTTTTTCCTATTTTTAATGTCATTTTATTCAAAATCAAACTATGATGTCTGTGGTATATTTTTTCATCTTTTTCAATTAAAACATTAAGCATATTTTAGAAAATAACTTGTTTTTTTTTTTTTTTTTTAGTGTAGTAGACAGAATGTAATTCTTTGGGCTGGATCTATAAGGAGAGATTTATTAAACAAACAGTTCCTCTAGGGTTTACCTGAATACACTGACGTCCTTGCATTCACATAATTCCTACCTGGCTGTAGGAGTCCAAGGCCCTGTGGTCATAAAAATAATCATATTGAAATACTCTAGGCATCAATAATCCTATTCCTGGGCAGTTACACACATATAGAAGTATCTAGGATTATAAATGCATGGATACAGAATCTTTAGGAAGAACAGCCCAAGAAGTCAAGGAGGGGGAGTTGTTCTTGATGTGAAGGAGCAACAGCAATTGAGGCTGGGATGGATGATGAGCAAGTTGAGTGTTCATGGGTCAAAATTAGCAAAAAGACCAACCTGAGTGCCATGGTGGTGGGAGTCTGTTACAGACTGTCTGTCCAGAAAGAAGCAGATGAGAACTGGAAGGTTTATGTTAACAGATCCTGATCCTCATGCAAGAAATTGAACCCCCTTGAAACTTGGTGGTACAATAACATAGTAGGACATAATAAATCCAGGAGGTTTTTGGCGTCCATTGATGGCACCTTCCTAACACAGGTAATCAAGAAGACAGTCAGGAGAGACACTCTTCAGGACCTTATAAATAAGGAAGAATTAATTGGAGATGTGAGGACCAGGGGCAACCTTGACTCTAGTGAATGTGAGATGGGGGAGTTCTGGATCCCAAGAGGTAGAAGCCAGAAAAAAAAAAAAAAAAAAAAAAAAGTAGGATAATGTCTTTGGACTTCAGAAGAGAAAACTAGCCTGTTGAGGGGAAAATCCCATGGTAATCAGTTCTGGAGAGAACAGACATCCAGGAGAACTGGATGACTTTCAAGGATCACCTTCTCCATACTCAGGAATGGTTCATCTTGATGAGAAACAAGTCAAGAAAGGGTGGCAGAAGACCTGCAAGGATAAATAAGAAGCTCCTGGTAAAAATCAAATATCAAAAGGAAGGATAAAAGAAGTAGAAGAAGGGACAGGTGGCATGGGAGCAATACAGAAATACTGAGCCTGCATGGATGTATCTAGGAAAACCAAAGCCCATCTGGAGCTGAAGCTCGCAAAGAACTTATAGAGATCATTTCCGAACATATGAAAGACAAGGAGACAGACTTGTTAGCATGTACTCATGAATGGAATATCACGCTGGACCAACCCAGTAGTTTTTACAGTTAGATGGCTGGCTCAGTAGCTGAGGGAAATTGTTTACGACTTCAGTAAGTCTTTCAAGACTGACTTCCATCATGTCTTCATAGACAAACTAATGAAATAAAGGCTAGATATATGGTTAGTGAGGTCAATGGAAAATCAGATATTCCAGGCTCAAATAATGTGGACAGCAGCAAAAAGTGCAGCTGGGGGCCAGTCTCTAGTGTCATACCCCAAGAGTCCAGGCTTGGGCCAATACAGTTTGACATCCCAATTTTCAATATGGGCAAGAAAGAAGATCCTCTCAGTCTCACTTCTGTGCATGGTGAAATTATGGAGATTATGCTGGGAGTTGCTGAAAAACACCTGAAGGACAACACAATCATTCATAACAGCCAACATGAGTTCCAAAGGGGAAGGTCACATTTACCAAACTTGATTTCATTTTACGAGATCACCCAGGTAGTTGACCACAGGAAGACAGTTGATGTAATCTTTCTGGATTTCAGAAAAGCTTTTAATACTGTACAAAATAAACAGAATAGAGTTAGACAAAAGGATAATAAGATGGGTGAACAATTGGCTGACTGTTTGGGCCCAGATATTTCCTGTAAATGAGGTTATACCAGGATGGCGACCCATCACTAGTGGGGTTCCCCAGGGCTCCATTTTAGGACCAGTCCTCTTCAATGTTTTCATAAAAAATTTGGAGGTGTGACTTGAAGGTTTTTTGAGCAAGTTTGTGGATGATACCAAATTAGGTGGAACTGTTGACTCCATCAAGGGTGGTGAGGTCTTGCAGAGAGACCTAAACAAGTTAGAGAGCTGGGCAATCACCAACAATATGAAGTCTAACAGGAGCAAGTGCTGTATTCTGTACTCATGAAGGGGCAACCCTAGTTATACAAACAGAGGAATGAGAGGCTGGAGAGTAGCCCTGCAAAAAGGGATCTGGGGGTTTTGATCGACAACAAGCTGAACATGAGCCAGCAGTGTGCCTAGAAAGCCAGAAGGGCCAACTATTTCCTGGGGTACATCAGGCACAGCATTGTTAGCTGATCAAGGGAAGTGACTGTCCCACTCTCCTCTGCACTGCTGTGGCTTCACCTTGAGTACTGTGTGCAGTTTTGGACACCACAGTATAAGAAAGATATAAAACTGTTAGAAAATGTCCAAAGGAGGGCTATAAAGACGGTGAAGGGTCTGGAGGGGAAGACGTATGAAGAGTGGCTGAAGTCACTTGGGTTGTTCAGCCCAGAGAAAAGGAGACTGAGGGGAGACCTCATCACAGTCTACAGCTTCCTTATGAGGGGAAGTGGAGGGGCAGGCTCTGATGACTATCTCTGGTGACCAGCGATAGGACCTGAGGAAATAGCTTGAAGCTGCAACAGGGGTGGTTCAGGCTGGATGTGAGGAAAAGGTTCTTCACTGAGAGGGTGGTCGGGCACTGGAACAGGCTCTGCTGGGAAGTGGTCATGACACCAAGCCAGATGGAGCTCAAGAATCATTTGGATAATGCTCTTAGACACATGGTCTGATTTTGGGGGTCCTTTGGGACCTAGGAGTTGGACTCAGTGATCCTGGTGGGTCCCTTCCAACTCAGGATATTCTATGATTCTGTGATTCTATGATCTTGGTTAATGACCTGGGTAATGAGACAGAGAACACCTTCAGCAAATCTCTAGATAATACAAGACTGGTATAAGTGACTGACACAACAGATGGTCAAGCCAACTTTCTGAGGAAGCTTGACAGGCTGCAGAAATGAGCTGACAAGAACTTCATGAAATTCAACAAAAAGGGGAGCCAAGTCCTGCGCCTAAGGAGGAATAAACCCATACACTAGTACACACTGGGGTGCAGCTGTCTGGAAAGAAGCTTTGTAGAAAAGGAGCTGGTGGTTCTGGTGAACAACAGGCTGACCATGAGTCAACAGTTTGCCCTTGAAGCAAAAACAGCATGATGGTGTACTTCCCCTCCCTCCCTCCCTTCCTCACTTTCCCACTCCTTTCCCACCCCCCATCATATAATCCAGCCTAAGCAGATAGCCATCAAGGGTAGTTATGATGAATGTGTCTGATTATGATTGCTTCAGGGGAGACAGAAGATGAATAAATTAGGGCTAATTTGAGCAATAAACACCTTGCCACCTACCTCACACAATCCCCTCCCAAACCACAGAGCTGGCCAAATCTGGAAAAAAAAAAAAAAATCTGTATGCAAACATGACCATAAATTAACCATTTTACACCTCCTGGGCTGCACTAGGCAGAACATTGTCAGCAGGTAAAGTGTCTTTCCCCTCTGCTTAACCCTGGTGAGACGTATCTGGGTGTTGTGTCCAGTGCTGGGCATCCCAGGATAAGAGAGACTTGAACATACTGGACAGAGTCCAGAGAAGGGCCACATTGATGATTAGGGGACTGGGGTATATGAAATAAAGGAAAGACTAGAAGAACCGGCACCTTTCAATCTGGAGAAGAGAAGGAATTTTATCCATATGTGTAAATATTTGATAGGGGGAACTAAAGAAGATGAAACCAGACTCTTCTCATTGGTGCTCAATGACAGCATAAGAGGTAATGGGCAAAACTGAAAATATAGAAAATTCTGTTTAAACATAAGCAAATAGTGTAGGTAATAAGCAAATAAGCAAACTGTGTAGGTAACTGATCAATGGAATAGGTTTGCCCAGAGAGATTGTGGATTCTCCTTTCTTGGAGATATTCAAAATCCACCTGGGATTATACCCGAGTCCCTTGCGCTTTGGTGGTTGCAGTAGTCAACCTCCAGAGGCTTCCATTCTCAACTGTTCTGTGACTCTTAATGCACAGAGAAAAAAAAAAAAAAAAAAAAAAAAAAAAGAGTTCTTCTACTACTTTGGTAATTTGTACTTTGTATTTTTATTACATAAACTCTTACACAGGCAATATCCCTAATATTTTTCTCACTATTTCAAAAATTCAGAACTTTACCAGGGTTATCAGAAGCTTAAGTTTAATTCTGTCTTCTTTTAAGCTTTTAAAACACACTCATTTATACTTCATGACAGTATCCTTGGACAGGATTACGGAATACTCTGATGTGCTGTTTCCTTTAAATCTTTTGCAGACACTTTTTAACTTCCACATGTAATTAAAACCTAGTAAGGATGCTAGCAGCTATAGAATCCTCACAGGAAAATTACATGCAAGATTAAATGGTGTCAATGTACATTTATTATTTTCCTTGTAAGCCCATGTAGGATCAGTTCAGGACGAACTGTATCCCATGGGAGGGACCTCATGTTGGAGCAGTGGAGACAAAGCATTACAGACTGTCCACAACCTCCATTCCCCTGCACTACTCAGGGAGAGGAGGTAGAAAAAGGTGGATGGAGGGAAGGTGTTTATAGTTTGTTTTCTTTGTCACTCACCTCTCTAGCTTGTAAGTAATAGGTAATAAGTTATATTAATCTCCCTGTGTTGAGTCTGTTTTGCCTGTGACAATAATTGTTATGATCTCCCTGTCCTTATCTCAACTCTTAAGCCCTTTTCATCATATTTTCTCCCCCTTTCCCTTCGAGGAGGTAGAGTGAGGTTGTGGTGGACCTCAGCTGCCCAGCTGGGTAAAACCACCACAGGAACTCAAGATCTATAAAAAAACTGTCTCAACTGTGACAACATCCTATTTTCACACTTCTTTCCCTTTAGCATTTTCCAACCAAAATAGTGGATCTTTGAAATAAAATCTAGTTAACAACAGGACAGGAGCAAATGAATTTTGGGGTGATCAGTTGTGAGAATATTGAAGAGATAGAAGGCAAAATAGTTTCAGAGGGACATATTAAGGCTGTCCTTCATTTACTTAGATCACTGTTACTTTGATTTATGTAGTATAATTTGAAACATTCTGAACAATATCTCACAACATTTAGTAAAACAGGTAGAAAAAGAAAATGAAAAAAATAAATAAATAAAAAGAAAATAAAAAAATTAAAATGGGAGAAAAGGAAGACTCTAATTTGATGCAACCCAAACCACAATAAGATAGTATTAAAGTAGAAAAGTATACTTTAAGTTCTACTGTGTAAAATGAAAAAGATGAGTCTCATCCCTGAGGTTGTAATGCTGTGGACAGAAGCCTCATGTTCTTATACTGCATTCTTTCTTCTTATCAAGGTAAAGATTTTTATTTTTAGAAAAAATTGATTTTATCCGTATGTTTTATTTCAATATGTGTATATGATATAGTGCTCCTGTAAGTGTTTTACTGATACCATTATTTCATGTCAGATTAAGTGAGATTCAGTTCCAAATTTAAACATCTATATTTTTCTATCTAAACATAGGTGTCCCCATATGACCTGAGAAATACTCATCTTAGAATAGACACCTATATTTGCTCAACCAAATTGCACTCCAGGATCTATTGACTGTCCTGATTAGATTTCCATTGACATAATGGAGACATATAGCTCACATGTGAATAACTAATTTAGCAGATTGGAGATAAAACATCCAAAAAACATGGGATGAATGCCTCCTGTGTGGATGCAAATAGTGTTTTCATCATTTCTCCATTTCTGAGTTTTTAGTAAGACTTTGTACTAGGCATAGAAAACTGTCAAACTGAAACTTACTTTACTGGAAACTTTGTATTTGTGTTTGTTTTAAACTTGATCTCATACTCATACTCTGAATTTAGATAGCAATATCTCCTACTTTTTTGTTTGTTTGTTTGTTTGTTTTGAACTTGGAGATTTGTATCTTTCTAAATACAGCCTGGGAAACATATTTTCTTGATATGGTTGTTTCTTCAGTCCAGTTTATTTTTATTGCACTTCCATTACAGAAGATTCACTATGTTCTTCCCCTGGAAAAAATAAACTTCTACTGTCTACATAACTACCTCTTGCCTGAAAGCAGAAGCAAATGATCTAGCCAGGTTAGGCATGGGGGGAAGGAAGAATCTCTTTTATTTATCCATGAATCAAACTAAACTTTTATATAAAATCATTCTGCATCTTTAATACAAAAGACTGTTTTGCAACAATTCAGCTATGCAAATCTAACAAGAGCCAGTTGGGTGAGAAGTAGGTTGCTATTTGTATTATCAAAGAGGTGGAGAGAAAAAAAAACCTTTCTTAAAGTAAATGGATTTCAATTTGAGAGTGAGATTAGTTACTGGAAAGTCCTGGGCAGAGTTACGAACAGGAGTGGCAAATGGATATCATCATTAAAAGGCTTCAACATATAATTCCGATACCCAGCCACTCGCCAGGTGATTGGCTCTAAGGCAGTCATGTTCTGCAGCAGAATGGGGGATCGTGGCGGGCAGGTAGTTATCTGCATCAAGACCACTCGAGGCAGCTGAAGGAGCCACCAGGATCTGGCAGCCTTCATGAGGGCGGCTGACAAGGCTTCAGCAGAGCCAGAAGCCCCCCACCACCACCATACAAAGGCAGCCCCTAGGGAGTGCGGTGAACAGGGTGGGCAAAAAAAGTGTGGTGCATCAGTCAGGGTGTGGCACAGCACTTGGCATGGCAGCTGGTCCAGCAGTTCATGAAGGGAGAGTGGAGTATCCTTCCCCACTCAGGAGACCAGCTCACCTACCAGCTACCTCCCGGACAGCAAACCCAGCCATGGTCTCGACCAGACAGCAAACGCACACCAAAGTGCTTGCCAAAAATACTGTGGCAACCCAGACTGAGTGCCTGCCCAAAGATGTGGCTGTTTAGGCCTCTGGCTTCAGGGAGTGGCTGAGCCTGTTGCTACCAATGGAGGCTTACAGAGATACTGACTGCATGAGGTACAAGTGGGTGGAAGATCTGATCAGCCTGGTGGCAGAGCTCAAGGAGGAGGTAGAGAGATTAAACTGTCAGAGAGATTAGACTGTCAGGGAGAGTGAGCAGGAGTTAGACCAATGGAGTCACTCCCTGCCAAGCCTGAGGGAAAGGCACCAGGGCAACATATCCCAAATAGCTGTGGACCCCCTGCTCTGTTGCTGTAAGGCAGAGGGAGGAAACCTGAGAGATGGAGAGGAATGGAAACAGGTCCCAGGTCTCTTCTTGGTGTCACAGGAGAGCCCCCTCCCTACCTGCCTTGCCTTCCCAGGTGCCCTTACACAATAGGTGTGAGGCCCTGGAGCTTGAAGGACAGGGTGATGAGGATGTGGGGCAAAGTCCACCCAGGAGGCTGTCTAGGGCAAGGAAGTCAATTCCACACCTCAAGACTTCCTCCAACAAGAAGGAAAGAAAGGTAATGGTCATAGGCAACTCCCTTCTAAGGGGAACAGAGGGCTCCATACATTGGCTGGACCCTACCCATAGGGAAGTCTGCTGCCTACCTGGGGCCCAGGTCAGGACATTACCAGGAAACTTCCTGACCTTGTTCTCCCCTATTATTATCCCTTAGTGATAATTCAGGCTGGCAGCGATGAAATTGCTTAGAGAAGCCTGAAGGCTATCTAAAGGGACTTCAAGGGATTGGGGATCTGTTATAGACCGCCAAACCAGGATGGAGAGATGGAAAAGGTGTTCCATAAGCAGCTGGTGGAAGTCTCTTAATCACCAGCACTTGTCCTCATGGTGGACTTTAACTTCCCAGATAAATGCTGGAAATACAATACAGCCCTGAGGAAGCAGTCTAGAAGGTTCTTGGAGTGCATGGAAGACAGCTTCTGGACTCAGCTGCTTAGTGAGCCTATCAGAGGAGATGCCCCACTAGACGTTGTTCATGAACTGAGAAGGACTGGTGCGAGATGTGGTAGTAGTGAGTTGTCTTGGGCAAAGTGACCATGACACGGTAGAGTTCTCTATTCTTGGTGAAGTCAGAAGGGGGGTCAGTGAAACTGCTAAATTGGACTTCCAGAGGGCAGACTTTGAATTTTTCAGGACATTGGTAGGGAGGGTCCCTTGGGAGTGACTCCTGAAGGAAGAGGGATCCAGGAAGGTTGGACGCTCCACAAGAAGGAAGTCTTAGAGACACAGGAGCAGGCTGTCCCCGTGTGCCGTAAGATGAGCTGGTGGGGAAGAAGACTGGCATGGCTGAACAGAGAACTTTTGCTAAGTGTCCAAGAGAAACAGAGAGTTTATGTCTGGTGGAAAAAGGGGCAGGCAACTCAGGGAGAGTACAAGGAAATTGACAGCATATGCAGAGAAGAAAACGGCAAGGCCAAAGCCTAGTATGAGCTCAAACTGGACACTACGGTGAAGGATGACAAAAAATGTTTTTATAAATATGTTAACGCCAAGAGAAGGGCCAAAGAGAAACTCAATTCTTTACTGGACACAGAAGGGAACATCAGTACTGAGGGTAAGGAAAAGGCTGAGGTTCTTAATGCCTTCTTTAGTAGATGTCTTTGTCCTTCTTTACTAGTATTCTTTGTTAGCCAGACCACTTATCCTCAGGGTACTCAGCCTCCCGACCTGAAAGGCAGGCATATGGAGCAGAACTCCCCATCCCCCACAGTTTAGGTGGAAACAGTTAGAGACCTGTTGCTCCACCTGGACTGCCACAAGTCCATGGGGCCAGATGGTGCTTAGGGAGTTGTCGGACATGATTGCTAGGCCACTTTCCATCATCTGTCAGCAGTCATGGTAATCCAGAGAGGTCCCAGATGACTGGAGACTTGCTAATGTGACACCAATCTATAAGAAGGGTCATAAGGAGGACCCGGGGAACTACAGGCGTGACCTCAGTGTCAGGAAAGGTGATGGAGCAGGTCACCTTTAATGCAATCACATAAAATATGTGAGACAAATAGGGGATCAGGCCCAGTCAGCATGGGTTCATGAAAGGCAAGTCCCGCCTGACGAACCACATCTACATCTATGACCAGGTGACCCGCCTGGTGCATGAGCAAAAGACTGTTGATGTAGTCTACTTAGACTTCAGTAAGGCATTTGACATGGTCTTCCACAGTGTTCTTCTGGAGAAGCTGGCAGCCCATGGCTTGGACAGGTACACTCTTTGCCCACTTAAAAACTAGGTGGATGGCTGGGCCCAGAGAGTAGTAGTGAATGGAAAGCTGGTGACTGGTCACCAGTGGTGTTCCCCAGGGGTTAGTGTTCATAGAATCATAGAATCATTAAGGTTGAAAAGACCTTCAAGATCATCTCGTCCAACCATCACCCTCCTACCAATGTCACCCACTGAACCATGTCCCTAAGCACCAGGTCCAACCCTTCCTTAAACATCCCCAAAAGGACCATGTGAGCCAGGCAGGAGTCGAACCTACAATCTTCTGATCCGTAATCAGATGCGTTATCCATTGCGCCACTGGCCCTGACGTTGGGGCCTATCCTTTTTAATATATTTATTGTTGATTTGGATGAGTGAATTGATTTTCAGTCAATTCCTCCTCAGTAAGTTTGCAGATGACACCAACTTGGGGGGGAAATGTCAATCTGCAGGAGCGTAGGATGGCGCTGCAGAAGGACCTGGACAGGATGGGACGATGGACAGAGGCCAATGGGATGAGGTTCAACATTGATAAGTGCCAGGTCCCGTGTTTTGGTCACAACAACCCCATGCAACACTAAAGGCTTAGGGGAGAGTGGCTAGAAAGCTGTGCAGAAGAAAAGGACCTGGGGGAACTGATTGATGCTCACCTGATCATGATCCAGCAGTGTGCCCAGGTGTTCAAGCAGGCCAGTGGCATCCCAGCTTCTATCAGGAATAGTGTAGCCAGAAAAAACAGGTACATGATTGTCCCCTGTACTTTGTTCTGGTGAGCCTGCACCTAAAGTATGTGTTCAGTTTTGGGCCCCTCAGTACGAGAAGTACGCTGAGGCCGTGGAGCGTGTCCAGAGAAGGGCTACGAAGCTGGTAAAGGGTCCGGAATACAAGTCCTTAGTGGAACAGAAGAGAGACCTAGGGTTGTTTAGTCTGGAGAAGAGGAGGCTCAAGGGAGACCTTATTGCTCTCTACAACTAACTGAAAGGAAGTTGTGGGGAGCTGGGGGTTATCCTCTTCTCACAGATAACTAGCAATAGGACTAGAGGAATGGCCTCAAGTTGTGCCAGGGGAGGTTTAGGTTGGAAATTAGGAGATATTTCTTCTCATGATGCTTGGACCAGATGATCTTGGAGGTCATCTTTCCAACCTTAATGATTCTATGATTCTATGATACTAATGCATTCTGCTAAAAAGATTCAGTAACAACCTTTACATTGAGTCAAAGTTTCTGATTCTAGCATCTGTGCATGGTTACTTATAAAATTTTGAGTTCTTGCTATTTTCCTATTAGGCACTTCATAATTCATGCATTTTAAATTTATTGTTAAGCTGCAATTCTTATGGACTTATGTGCTCTGTGAATGCCTCCCTACTGAATAATAAGAGGCAAATGGATGTAAGTGTATTTTATTTTCTCACTGACTACATTTTTGAAGCAAGCTGCCTCTGGACTCTCATCCATTTGTGCATAAACTACTCAGTCAGATTAAACTTTTGGATTATACATACCACTGGATCTCAAGGCTTTCTTATGTTTTCACGTACCAAACACATTCAAATAGATACATCTGAGACAAACAAATTTAAAAGAAAATGTGGAAAAAAAAAAAAAGTGAGTCATTCACTTTAGTCTGTCGACAGCACTGGAAATCAGCATTAGTATTAAAAGTCAATAATGCTAGGAGTCATCAAGATGTGTGAAGACATTTCCTTATTTCAAATAATACATTACCTTTAGAGTGTTCCATTCAAAAGGAAGGAGAATACTTATGTGGGCTTCTCCAGAATCACATAATAATAAGACAAAACATGATAAACTTCATTTTGTTCATGAAATAACTTATACTTCTGAGTTATCTATCACAGCAGATGACAGAAAGAGTAGGAGGTCTTTCCCATTTAAACATACTCATTTAATTAGTACACAAGAAAATATGCATGAACAAAATCTGAACAGAAAATCAAAGGTTCCATGACCAGCTTTGAAACATGTACATGTGTCTTATTATGCAAACATTCTTATTGCACCAGATCTTCTGTGTCTGTACAAACATGAAAATTATTAGACCAGATGAAAGAGAACATTGTCACTTCATTTTCTTTCCTATATTAATACAACTTAAATGATAAAGAAAAAAAAATTAAAAAATAAATTAAAAAATAAAAATAATAATAAAAAAGTGAAATTACAGTTCAAGTTTTAACCAAAGAGAATATATGTCTTTGAATAGGTTGTAAATAATTTTGGAAATCACAATAGTTCAAAAGGAATAGGAGAAAAAAATGCACTGAATTTAATATTTTTTTTAGGAAGATTCTGAAAAATGTTAGATTGTCACTTCTGGCACATTTGGAGTAAGGTTTTATCATTTTATTTTACTACCATGTATAATATATTTTATTCTTCTTTTTAATTAATGCTGTTTGTTAAAATAGCACAAATTTTTAGATAGTGGATAGAAGTCCATATGTTCAAGAGACCAAAAATACTTGCTGTTTAAAACCTGACTTCTTGAGTTTGGAGATAAAGATGTAACTCTTACACATAGCAGTCAGAAAACTCCCTGTCACATTTCCATAGATTCCTTTCCTTTCATTTCAATTTACAATAACAGTTTGCTCTGAGAACTAGCTAAAAATTTTAATTTCATTTCAAACTAGGTTTAAAACTATTTAGAATTCAGTCTGATCAAAATAATTAAATTATTTGTTTATGACATCTAATAAAGGGAATTATGTGTCCTCTGTTTTCCACAGGAAATATCTATCATGCTTTGAAAACCAACAAACAAAAAATGTTATTAAACAGAAAGATTATATAAAGTCTTCAGAATGGAACATTTCTAAATTGTTCCAAGTTGTAGATTTTGTTTCCCAAATGCCCATTTTCCTCTCCGGGCTGACTCTCCTATCTGCACAATTTTTTCCATTATGTACTATTGCCAGGGGCTTGCAGTGACGTAAGATTTCTATGGTAAACACTGGAACTGTCTGGTGAATTATTTCTAAGTTGTTTTTTGTTTGCTTGCTTGTTTGTTTGTTTTTAAGTAGATTTTTCATTTTATTTTCCTCACTGAAAGTTATATATATATTTTCATTTGTTTGTTTTAGAAAAAGTGTATCTGTCTGCTTCTGATATACACATAAACCATATGTTTCTCATAAAAAAGTATCAACAACAGAACATGAGATTCAACTGCTGCAGTCAATTCATTCCATCTGGAAAAGAGTAGAATTTCTTTTGCTTTCTTCAAAGCATCAGGTGCCAGAAGAAGTTGATTTTACTCAACTTTTTTAAGAGGATACTCACAGTTTCCATTTGTCCTGGGTCATAACAATCAGGCTGATTCTCTAACCTGAGCCTGATCCAGACCTTCCAAGGACAGTTACAGAACACAAAGGGACTTGTGCTAAACCAGAGAGTTGAGGCACAAGTATGAGGGAAGCAGAAAAAGAAAACCAGGCTAGCTCTCAGATGTATTAGTTAATTAAGGAAGTGATAAGATTTCACTGAACCCCTGCATTTGTGCAGCCAAAGCAACCTAAGACTCCAACAGAGGAATCCACTAGGACAGGCAGAAGGGAAGAGTTTTGCTGCTCTCTGGTCTCATTGCATTCACTCTATTGTCATTAGTGCCTCAGTAAGCCCTCTCAGCAGTGTTCCTACTAAGGATCACTTCACTAAGATGGGATCTCTACTAGTTCTTCTTCATACGGATGCAAAGAACAGTGATCTATAATTCACCAGTTTCCCTTTTGTCACCTATAGTTTTTTGATTCCTTAGGGAGCCTGCCATGGTACTGAGGATACCAATTACTTCAAATTCAGTGTAGGTCTGTTATGTCTGCAGGTGTTATCCTGGATGAACACTGCTAACAGCAGTGAAATGTTTGCAAGAGTATTGTTACAATACTTTTTGTATTAGGATTTGGCTCACGTTTAGCTCTTCAGAAATAAACTCAGGTGAACTAAAGAAAAATATGAATTTAAAAAACAAAAAATCAATATGGGAAATATGGGAGACCTTTCTCTTTCTAAAGCGTCATAGGAAAAAGTTGACAGATGAAATCAAATAAGTTCTTATCAGCAGTCACCAAGGAAAGGAAGAGAATGCTTCAGATATGGAATCGATATGTTTCTAACAAAAATAAATTTCCTTACAAAGTGACTAAAATAGAGAATCTAAGTGACTTCAAGATAATTTAGTTTGTTTATGTGTAGCATGTGAACAAATAGAAGAATATGATTGCCTTATAATTGAAGAAGACAAGTGTGGTGAGACAGGCTTTTTAATCTTTTAATCTTTTCTCTTTTAAATATACTGAAATATATAGTGAAATTATGAAACTAATAAAGTAGGTTATCCAAATGACTCACCACTTTGCATCATTTTTCTTTGCATTGTAAGACTGAAAATTTGGTGGAATTTATTGATATATTTAATATGATTAATGCATATAAATTTATTATCAAAGTCCTTATGGATTCATTAAAAAAAAAAATTCAACATAGAATTGCTCAGTGCTTAACATCAGCACATCATGCCAGTACTGGCAGTAGGAGATATGAAGCTTCTGATAAACTACTCTACAGTCGTACTTTTATCAAGTGAACACAATTTACCTGCAGTGCTAAAATTGTTAGATTATTTACTTAGTATATTTTGATGATCAAAATTGCTTGCAGTTTTTGTTGCCTATATACAGAGTTAAAACCTGTTTAAACCTGTTTAAACCAAAATTTAAACCTGAAAAACTAAACACTATATTTCTGATCTAAAATTTTTTTACTATCTTTGTGGGTTCCTCTATACTGAATTTATGCATGTGTCTCCTTGTTCATTTATTTTTTTAATGAATTAAATTCAATTCTGAGTGAAGGCATTCAAAGATTCTAGATTAGAAAATATGCTTCATTAGATTTTGAAATGGAACAATTGAGTAAATGAATAAGATAGATTTTGATTCAGTATTAATCGTGATCATATGTACAAGATGTACAACAAGAAATGTACAACAACAATGTAGGTGCTAAGGACCTTTGTTTTTTTTTTTTCCTATTTGTTTATGCTAAAATTATGCAGTGCCAGCAAGAGTTTGGGGATCTTAAAAATATTCAATGATTATATAACATGTTAGTGCTGTGTTGTAGCAAATGATTAAAGTCCTGAATATGTCATAATAAAATGTCATAAAGTCCTCAATAATGTCATTCAAGATCCACCAGAGAGAAAAGACCATAATTAGTTAAATTAAATGAAAAAATATGATATAGAAATTACTAGCCATCTTCTTCTCTATTCTCTTTCATCTCCAAATACATAATTCCACATACCTTATTTCATTTAGATGGGACTAAATAGCATGTTCCTACACCCTTCACAACATTCCCTGTATCATCACAGCCATACTACATAGAGGATGTAGTATTCTTTATATTCAGCTATATCCAGTTTGGAAACAAATAAATGAATAGACACAAGCGATTAACAGAAGGTCAGAAAATATGTGAATGACAAATAGGGCTTTGAAATTCGGTCTCCCAAGTGCTATATGTTTATTAGTTAAAACTGTATACATAGAAAGTAAAACTTTCATCCTGTTGTCTAATTCAATGGTACACTCAGAAATTATACCAAACATTATTTTGCTTATTTGCATATGAACTAAATGCACCAAGGCTAGTATTTTAAGTTTAAAGGAAAAACTATTTATGTCATTCATTTAAAAATATTTTTAATATTTTGTTCTATTAATGATTGAAGAGGTTTTTTTAGGTTACTTGAGGAATTAGTAAAGATTCTTGAAATCTCTGTGGTTCGAGAAAGACATGCAAACATTTTTGCTTGGAACTGGCAAATAAGTATTGCAACTACAGTACAAAAAAAATAAAAAATATTTATATATAGAGAGAAGAAATAAAAAGAAATCCTACCATATGGGAAAAAAATGTAAAATGAAGAAAAATAAACTGTTTAAATTATGAAATAGCCAATAAACCTAACAAAAAGAGGAAAAATCATCAACAGATAGAACTGAGGATGTGAATATTTTGTTGTGGACTCCATTTGGTGGAATTTGCCATCATGAAAATCAATATAGGATACAGACCAAGTCTTTTTCAGTTGCATTTAACATTGAAAAACCATTGAAAAGAAGATGTGAAAACACAAACTGGAAACAAAACCACTGGCCAAACACCAAATAACCTGTCATAGTACCATCATCAAAAAATATAACAACCTTACAGATAAAAAGAAAAGAAACATGTTAATAGATACAAATGTGGGATAAGGCAATCTGAAGATGTTATTAACAATTAGACACTGTATTACGTAGAAAGTCAGTACACCACTCTGGAAGTAAGAGTCAAAGGCAAAATGGCACATTTCTAAAATCACAGAATCATAGAATATCTTGGGTTGGAATGGACTTTAATGATTGTCCAATTTCTCCCATGCCATGGGCAGAGGTTAACACTCACTAGATCAGGTTGCAACCTGTTCCAGTGCTTCAGTGAGTGAAGAATTTCCTTCTAATCTCTAATCTAAATCTCCCCTCTTTTAGTTTAAATTCATTTCTCCTTTTTATCTGAGAAAAATATCTCATTATCTCAGATATGTCCTTATTATCTGAGAAAAATAAATAAATAAATAAAATGTATCCTTCTTTTGTATAAGCCCCTTTAAGTATTGAAAAGCTGCAATGAGGTCTCCCTGGAGCCTTCAGCCTTCTCTACTCCAGGATGAACATCCCCAACTCTCTCACAGCCTTTCTTCATAGCAGGGGTACTCCAGCCCTCTGATCAATTTTGTGGCCCTCCTCCAGACCTGCTCTAACAGGTCAACATCCTTCTTGTTCTGGGGACCCCAGACCTGGACACAGTACTCCAAGTGGGGCCTCATGAGTACAGAGTAGAGGTGCACAATCACCTCCAGTGACCTGCTGGCCACTCCTCTTTAAATGCAGGCCAGGATGCACTTGGCTTTCTAGGCTGGAAGCATGCACTGCTGGCTCATGTCAAGCTTTTCATCCACCAGAAACCCCAAGTCCTTCTCTGAAGGGCTGCCTTCAATGAGTTCTTCTCCCAGTGGGATTGCCCCAACCCAGGTTCAGTACCTTGTACTTAGGCTTTTTGAACTTCATTAAGTTCACTTGGGCCCACCTCTCAAGCTTGTCCAGGTCCCTTTGGATGGCTTCCCTTCCTTCTGCAGTATCAACTGCACCACTGAGCTTAGTGTCATCTGCAAACTTGCTGAAGGCGCACTATATCCTTATGTCTATATAATTGATAAAGATATTAAACAGTATCGGTCCAAGGACAGACCCCTGAGGGACAGCACTTATCACTGCCCTCCACCTGGACATAGAGCCATTGACCATCACTGTCTAGTTGTGGCCTTCAAGACAATTCCTTATCCACTGGATGGCCCACCCTTCAAATCCACATCTCCCTAATTTTGATATCAGGATGTCATGTGGAACTGTGTCAAAGGCCTTGCAAAATTCTAGGTAGATAACATTGGTTGCGCTTCCCTTGTCAACTGATGCAGTCAGTCCATCACAGAAGACCATGAGATTGGTCAGGCATGATTTGCGCTTGGTGAAGCCATGTTGGTTGTCTCAGATCACCTCCTTATCTTGCACGTGCCTTGACATTGCTTCCAAAAGGATCTGTTCCATGACCTTTCCAAATGAAAAAGAGAAAGTTTTTATGTGTTACACATACAATATTGCTTATAAATAACAATTGCTGCAATACACAGTCATATCAACAAGGCTCAGTCCAGTTCACATCACTTTCTTCTCTCCTTTTTGTCCCCTTAAAGCTTATAATTAATCAAAATCCAAGTTTTGAATGCTAGGCCATTTTAGATAAGGCATAGCTGAACTCAGATATACAGGCAGACACCCTAATCAATGTTCTAACTGTTGTATATTGTGCTTTTTGTAGATGAGAAAAGATGGTATATGAGAGCCATCTATCTGGCACTCAGCATGGAAGCTGAACAAGAAAAAAATGACTAAAAAGTAACCACAGAGTAAGTGACCCCCCCCAAAAGAAGCATTACTGAAAATATAATCTTGTGAAGCCGTAAAACCATTATTTATCCCGTTCCTAGTAAAACTCCCTGGCTATGTATTTTTTTTTATAGTTTTGCCTTAGCATGATGTTGAACTTCTTTTTTGATTTTGATATACCTGAACTTTTAGAGACTTCACAGCTGCTATATTTTAGTCATGTTCCTTAGGGTGCTGATTTGCTTACTGAAGTAATTACTTCTTTCTTCATCCATAAAAGAAATAGGCTTTTAAGCTGCTCGGATCTATACCTTTTTTAAATGCCTCAACAAGACATAATAAATCACTTAGCAGTCATTTAAGATCTGCTTAACAGTGTAAACTGTATTAACCATATTGCTTGTAACATTCCCTACAGTTTTTGCAGTGGAAAATCCACTAACCTTGCACATTCAGAAGTGGTTGTGCAGGCATGACAGTAGCATAGCAGTGGGGAGTATGTTAAGCAAATAAGGGGAAGGTCCTACTGTCCCAAAATAAGGAGGATAGCTAAGAAAAACAGGATGAGCAGTATGAGATCAGTAAAAACAAAAATCATGGGACCTCTAGTCATAATAGAAGAAGGAAAGATTAAAAAAAAACAAAAAAAAAAAAAAGGGAGAAAACAATGTTTGGTCAAATAAAATTGTACATATATGGTATAAAAAGGTGTCGAGTAGGTTGTGAACCTGTAATACTCTGCCAAAGAGGAAACGGGAGAAATCAGGTGTCGGGTAGTAGGGAATATAAGATTATGATAAATTTTTTCTGCGTGCTCCTGCTTGCGGAACACACACCATTGCAATCGCGAATAAAATAGCTTCACAGAATACCCTTTCTGAAAAAAAAAAATATTGAGATATTTTGAGATATTGAGATATTGGGCATATATTGAGATATACTCCACAGGTTGTATTCTATCTTAATTTTCCATTCCCTGATGTTTGTCTTTTCTGTATGTAAGATAATTTTATAGAAAGTAAAGGAGAGTGATGATAAAAATGCAGGCAAATATAACAACCAGTATGGTTTCTTATTGTAATAGTATCTTACTAGATTTATTTTGTGGCCACTAATACCCCTATTTCACCTTCCCTGATTTAGTCTTTCAAGCCTTTTCAAACATTTGCTGCTTGATTGCACAACTAAAAATAAATAAATAAATAATAAAATAAATGCTGATTTTGCTTTTTCTTATGAAGGCAAACATGACAAAACTAACTGACAAGAATTTCTCAAAAAGATGTCATTTCTGACTTTCAAGTCATACGGTAGGATACACATAAGACAATTTAACTTTATTTATAATAAGGCAGAACATGAATGCAGAGCCAAAATCAGAGGTTAGTTTGGTTCTGTAAATGTTTGATTTCAGAGTTTCAAAAGCTAAGTCCCAACAGCTGATGAATACTAATTTCTTCATCGGAAGTAGTAAACTCAGACTAAATCTTGTTTATAATTTTAGACTTAGAAAGTCATTGAGAAAGGTTTTCAATGCATTAAAAATTGAAAATAACAGAATAATCACTGAAAATTTCTAGTCAAATAAATGATCAATATTTTATTTTTCTTGTTTGAAAAGACTGTGTTGCACTCAAACTGCCATTAAGTGCATGAAAATAACACACTTTATGTGAGAAGCCAAGAATATATTCTTAATGCAATTATAATATCTAATCAGAATACGAAAGTTATGAACAGTTATAAATATACAACAGGGCATCACCACAAGTCATCAGGATCCCAAACTGTCTGCCAGCACTTTGATTCTCTCTGTGGGGCTCTCCTAGGTTGGTTTATGTGTCCTTTTGTTCAGTGTTTTTGTTTTTTCTATCCTCTTTATTAACTTTAAAATTGATTTTACTTTGAATACTACCAAGTGTGGTTTGTGATTTATGTTTGCTGACTATGACTTTTTAGCTCTGTAACCCAGTAACACACTGCAGACATATAATGACTTTGCAGATTCTCAGGTCTGGAGTTTACAAGGTTTACTTCATCTCAACTTGCTTCAGACTGCCTGAAAATTTGCTTTTGCTTTATTGTCTGTAACAGCCACTTTTATAGTGACTGCTGTTACATTTATTCAATCTGACTCTCAGTTTTACTTTTGCTTATACTTGTATAGTGTACCTGTGGTTACAAGCAGAAGTACAAACATGGGAGACGGGGCACATGACCCAGGCTTCAGGGCTATAAATAACTCAGAAATGCAGACATGAGAGCTGGACAAAGCAGGTTTTAGCATTAGTATCTAGAGAGAACAAAAAATATAATCAGTACACATAAAACGCACCATATGCATAACATGGTTGCAGGCCAATGAAGAAAGATCAAATTGCAAAATGAGTTTAGCAAAGACATAAAAATAGTACTAGGTAAATCTTGAAGAGAGGAAAAGAAAGAAAACATCATCATTACCATCACACTCCTTATTATGTATTTACTATTATCTATTTACTATTCTGTAGACTTGCCATACCCCACTCCAGACTATTTACCAGAACATTTACCTCAGATCAGAGGAGCAGGGAAAAGATGCAACTCCAGAAAAAGGGTATGTACTAGGACATGTGTACAACAATTTAAACTGTATTATAATTGATTTTTAACTGTATGATGTAATGATTTAATGTGAAATAATGAAAATTCTTTGATTCAATTGTTAAGATTTTCAATGTATTAATAATATATATTTTTGGTTGCATATATGAGCTGTACCAATAATAATCTTAAATACTAGGAAATAGTTTCTGGTATCATTCTGTGTCCACTTGCCTGTATGAATTTTTATTTAGAATATTTAATTACACATTATCACTATAAACTAAAATGTAATTAAAAAAAAAAAAAAGTTACCTGATTGTTACACTTCTGCTAACAACAGCAGCTAAAATGAGATAAAATAGCCAAGACCAAAACAAGCACAAAGAAATTCTGAGTCTGCAGACCTGGGGCCCTCTAATAGTGACAGCAATTACTATATTTAAAATTACAATATTTATTGAGGTATAGAAGGTGGTTGGATAAAGTATAAAGGTGTAGAAGAAGAGATGTAAGTAATTGATAAGGGGAAGAGATAAAAGTAATTGATAAGGGGAAGAGAATAGAAGGGATGAAAAGTGTGAGGGATAGGTGCACTGCCAGGCTTAGATGAAGAAAGAGTTGAAGAGGTATGGAAATAGCTGATACAAGTAGACTGCTTTTAGTGTACTAGAATCTGCTGTTATCTCAAAATACTATTAAAAATACAGCATAGAAAAGGGCACTCTTTTCCATTCTGATCTTGCAGTCTTCAAGTGAAGGTGTCATCAAATTGCTATCTTCATGTCTATCTTCATGGTAAAATCTACCTAAATGAATGCCAGATTTCCTGCACTTTTACAGTGTAGCTCAAAATACAAGTGAACTCATAACTGTAAGTGTGGGATCTGAGCCTTTCTTTTCCATTCTGCTACTGAGACATACAGTTCTCTGTAATGATAAATCATTTCATATCTACATGGAAGAATTTAACAACCTTTTCTAACTTAATTAAAAAAATCAATAAAAAGATCCAACTGCAGATCCAAATATTGAAACTGTTGAAGCACCAGAAGAGAAAGTTAATGAAGACAAAATACCACTAAAAGTATTCAAGGTGTTACCACTGAATATTAAAGGTTGAGGCCTAAATTCATTCAGATTTATGTCAGCTTTATATCAGTTGAGGGTCTGATCATGATCTCTAAAGCAACATGGGGCCTACCTATATTCTACTTATATTCTGCCTATATTCTATATATCTACCAAATTCTGCCTACCTATATAGATAGATCAGAACACAGAAAAAGTCTTATGGTTCCAGCAGGATTATTTTGATCTCCTTAGTGAAGCAGCCATATTCCATCCACAGCTTATCATCAAGACCTTTCAGAGAAGTTATGCCTACTTTTCTCCACTGACACTTTTCTCCACCTTCATTTCTAAACAATGAATCAACGAACAGGACCAGGCTACAGAAAAGAGGAGTCACAGCAAAAATCTTGTCAGGAATAGATACCAAATATGTTTCTGAGTAGACAGGACTGGTGGAACAAATAGAAAGTTCTTTCACAAAGCAATCTAGCATTTAAAGAAAAAGAACACTTCAGGGGTGGTGCCCCGCTAGACCTTCTCTTCACAAACAGAGAAGGACTGGTGGGAGATGTGGTGGTCGGAAGCTGTCTTGGGCAGAGTGACCACGAAATGGTAGAGTTCTCTATTCTTGGAGAGGCCAGGAAGGGGACAAGTACAACCATTGTATTGGACTTCTGGAGGGCTGACTTTGAGCTGCTCAGGACACTGGTTGGTAGAGTCCCTTGGAAGGCAGTTCTGAAGGGCAGAGGAGTACTGGAAGGCTGGGTACTCTTCAAGAAGGAAATCTTAATGGCACAGGAGTGGTCTGTCCCCACGTGCCCAAAGACAAGCCAGCGTGGAAGAAGATTGGCCTGGCTCAACAGAGAGATGCATCTTGAGCTTAGTAGAAAAAAGAGGGTTTATAATCTTTGGAAAAAAGGGCAGACCACTGCAGAGGACTATAAGGATGTTGCGAGGATGTGCAAGGACAAAATTAGAAAGGCCAAAGCTCATCTGGAGCTCAATCTGGCTACTGCCGTTAAAGATAACAAAAAATCTTTTTACAAATACATCAGCGCAAAAGGGAGGACTAAGGAGAATCTCCATCCTTTACTAGATGCAGGGGAAAACCTAGTTACAAAAGATGAGGAAAAGGCTGAGGTGCTTAATGCCTTCTTTGCCTCAGTCTTTAGCAACAATACCGGTTGTTCTCTGGATAACCAGTACCCTGAACTGGTGGAAGGGGATGGGGAGCAGAATGTGGCCCTCACTATCCGCAAAGAAATGGTTGGCGACCTGCTACGGCACTTGGATGTGCACAAGTCGATGGGGCTGGATGGGATCCACCCGAGGATACTGAGGGAACTGGCAGAGGAGCTGGCCAAGCCGCTTACCATCATTTATCAACAGTCCTGGCTATCGGGGGAGGTCCCAGTTGACTGGTGGCTGGTAAACGTGATGCTCATCTACAAGAAGGGCCAGAGGGCAGACCCAGGGAACTATAGGCCTGTCAGTTTGACCTCAGTGCCAGGGAAGCTCATAGAGCAGATTATCTTGAGTGTCATCACGCGACACTTACAGGGCAAGCAGGCGATCAGGCCCAGTCAGCATGGGTTTATGAAACGCAGGTCCTGCATGACGAACATGATCTCCTTCTATAACAAAGTGACGTGCTGGGTGGATGAGGGAAAGGCTGTGGATGGGGCCTACCTTGACTTCAGCAAGGCTTTTGACACTGTTTCCCACAGCATTCTCCTCAACAAACTGGCTGCTCGTGGCTTGGACTGGCGTACGCTTCATTGGGTTAGAAATTGGTTGGATAGCTGGGCCCAAAGAGTCATGGTGAATGGAGTCAAATCCAGTTGGAGGCCGGTCACTAGTGGCGTTCCCCAGGGCTCGGTGCTGGGGCTGGTCCTCTTTAATATCTTCATCGATGATCTGGATGAAGGCATTGAGTGCACCCTCAGTAAGTTCACAGATGACACCAAGTTAGGTGCGTGTGTCGATCTGCTCAAGGGTACGAAGGCTCTGCAGGAAGATCTGGATAGGCTGCACTGATGGGCTGAGGTCAACTGCATGAAGTTCAACAAGGCCAAGTGCCGGGTCCTGCACCTGGAGCATAATAACCCCAAGCAGAGCTACAGGCTGGGAGATGAGTGGTTGGAAAGCTGCCAGGCAGAGAAGGACCTGGGAGTGATGGTTGATAGTCGGCTTAATATGAGCCAGCAGTGTGCTCAGGTGGCCAAGAAGGCCAACAGCATCCTGGCTTGCATAAGAAACAGTGTGGCCAGCAGGTCTACTACAGGGGGAGATTGTCCGCCTGTACTCAGCTCTGGTGAGGCTGCACTTCAAGTACTGTGTTCAGTTTTGGGCCCCTTGCTGCAAGAAGGACATCGAGGTGCTCGAGCGAGTCCAGAGAAGGGCGACAAAGCTGGTGAGGGGCCTGGAGAACAAGTCCTATGAGGAGCGGCTGAGGGAGCTGGGCTTGTTCAGCCTGGAGAAAAGGAGGCTCAGGGGTGACCTTATTGCTCTTTATAAGTACCTTAAAGGAGGCCGTAGCGAGGTGGGGGTTGGTCTGTTCTCCCACGTGCCTGGTGACAGGACGAGGGGGAATGGGCTAAAGTTGCACCAGGGTTGTTTTAGTTTGGATATTAGGAAGAACTTCTTTACCAAAAGGGTTGTTAGGCATTGGAACGGGCTGCCCAGGGAAGTGGTTGAGTCACCCTCCCTGGAGGTCTTTAAAAGATGTTTAGATGTAGAGCTTAGTGATATGGTTTAGTGGAGGACTTGTTAGTGTTAGGTCAGAGGTTGGACTCGATGATCTTGAGGTCTCTTCTAACCTAGAAATTCTGTGATACTGTGATTCTGTGAACATGCTTTAAAGTTGGGCATTGAGTCTTGCTCATTCTGAAGGGGGTTAAACCAATAGCCTTGACTTCTGAGCAAGTTTCTGAACTTCCAGGCCACGCCTGGGCTGAGCTCTTAGCCTTCCTGAGAAGAGGGGATGCTTTTGAGTAACCAAATACAGTGTTAATAATAACAGAATAAGCAAAAGCCTGATTGCTGTGTAAGGCTTCTGCTGGGCCTGAAGACCCTTCTTAATTTCTGGTCACATTCCTAACAGCAATCATACATTTTATCCAATTAATTTTAAATGTAAAATGCATAAAGAGTCCTTGACGTGCAGTTGAGACACACAGTCCATCCCACCCCCACTCCCTCTCCAATTAAACATGACAAGGCACCCATTTTGCAAAGTACAAAATTAAGTTTTCTGGTCTTAATTTGTTATATAATTAATAACATGTAAATGTTAAATTCTAGATATAATAATTAAACAGAAAGAATAGTACAATCAAGGACAACTCCCACGTAGCCAATTCCATGACTTGTTCCATCTTACATTATTCATTGGATTTGTCCTAAATTCACAAATAGTATTAGTTAACACTGCCTTTTTTTTTTTTTCTCTAATTGAGATCTTGCTTTTTTTTTTTTTGGGGGGGGGGGTATTGGCTGTAATAATAATATATCTATGTATAAATACAAATTACAAGAATGACATATATACTTAAACTTTTGTTTGGATTTTAATATCATCTTTTTTACAATAATATCATGAAATTATAACAATTTATTTTAAAATATAGTACAAAGTATTATATATTTGGATGTATGTGAGTATATTTATAAAATGCCACATTTTTATAGAGAGATTTTAGGTAAAAGAGCAGGCAACAATGTGAAAAGGGAAACTTAATTTTTTCAGTATAATTATTAATTAAATATGTTTTACTGGTGAAGTCTATTGCACTTATGTAGGGGTGGCCTTTGTGAGAATAGCCTATAACCAACCCCATGTTAGCTAAGACCCATCTCCAGCTGGCTCTAAAAGGGACCTGCCACTGGTTAGAGCTCAGCCAAGGAATGATACTGGTTGTGCCAGGAAAGGGGAAAAAAATGCTGCACAACATCAGTTGAAAGAGAGGAGTCGGAAAATGTAGAGAAAACTAGCCCTGCAGAAACCAAGGTTAGTGAAGAAGAAGGGTAGGAGATTTTCCAGGCACTGGAGCAGAAGTTGCTTTGCAGCCTGTGGAGAGGCCCCTGATGGAGGAGGCTGTCCCCCTGCAGGCCATGGGTCCCACTTGGAGCAGATCTCCATGCTGCAGCCTGTGGAGGAGCCCCCAGTGGAGCAGGCGGATGTGGCCTGGAGGAGGCTGTGGCCCATGGAGAGCCCCAGCAGGAGCAGGCCCCGGGCCGGAGCTGCAGCCCGTGGAGAGGAGCCCACACAGGAGCAGAGGGTCTGGGGAGATCTGTCACCTTTGAGACCCATTCTGAAGCAGTCTGGTGCTGATGAACGCACCCTGTGATACAGACCTGTACTGGAATTGTTCTTGAGGCCTGTAGGAAGCCCACATATGATCATCTTGGGAAGGATGGCATCCCATAGGACAGACCCCATGCTGGAGCAGGGGAACAGTGAAGATGAAGGAGCAGCAGGTGATGAAGTGTTCAGGACTGACCACAACCCCATTCCCTTCTGCCATTCAGGGTGAGCAGGTAGAACAGTGGGTTGGGGGAAGGTGTTTTTAGTTTGCTTTTAGTTCTTCCTGTTCAAATCTGTTAGCAATAGGCAACAAATTACATTAATACCTATTCTGTTGAAACTATTTTTGCCCATGATGGTAATCGGTCAGTGATCTCCCTGTCCTTATCTGTACCACTGAGCTCTTTCTCTACATATCATCTTCCCCTCTTCCTTTGAGGAGAGGGAGTGAGAGAGCAGTACTGTGGAGTTTAGCTAGCCATCAGTGTAAAACCACCACAGACAGTCAGCGTGCTTAGATTCCAATAGCCTTCTCTTAATTTAACATTTTAATAAACTTGTCCATATTGTCATGAAGTCAAGGAATAGTAAGTGCATTATATATATTCAAAATATGTCTCCCTTTTCACAAAACTGGAACATGCATAATGCATTAAATTACTTTTTGTATTCCTTGAACTTCTTTAGTGCACAAGGCCATAAATTTAATTTTCCTGTATTCCAGCTGTGGAAATTACACTGAACATCCCAAACACATAGTATAGTTAGGGGTAGAGGATTTTACATTTTTGAGGTGGTTTCTTGGTGACCTCTAGACTATCTAGTTCTGTTCCTATTAGAACTGATTTATAGTTCTGAATCAGTACTATCTTACAAAACTACAAGGAACCCTATAAATCAGTCTTTCTGGAAAGTGTATCACTGCATTAGAATCTTGATTGAAGAAAGTGTTTATTAGGTAGATAAGTACATCTGCATGTCTGTATGTCTATGTGTATATATAAATATATGTATATACACATTCATATATATACAAACATATATATGTACAAATACATATGTATATATGTGTATGTGTGTGCATGTATAAAAACAGAGAAATAGTTAATTTTACAGAGGAAAATAAATTGCATGCCTATGGTTAAGATGTGCCATGTATCTTCACACCATAAAGCAGAGTAAAAGAAAATCTTTAAGTCATGACTCTATTGGGCCTGAACATTGAAGGACATATGCCACATTTTTCCTTATCCCTTTGTCTTACTGGAGGAGGTAAAAGAATGATATCAGTGCTGTTTCTGTGGAGCTTTCTCAATTAGTGGGAACTAAATCATCTAAGAGCACTAGTAATGATTTGTTAGATTGGATTTTTCTCGTTCTTCATCAGCAGCTCACATTCAGAATGGCATGGGCAATGAATGTGAGGTACACACTACTAGAAGTGGATTCCTCTGAACAGAAATAGACCTCAGCGAAGAGCATATGGGAGGGTTAATTGCTGTTGTCTATTGACACTGTGACTAAATGCTGGACTTCAGTCTCTCTGTCTTTTATCAGCCGTTACGGTAGCAAGAATGCCCTGAGAAAAAGCCTTAGTGTGAATATAAAGATGTGGATATATTACTGAAGCTTATTTTTATTTTACCCAATTCTTGGGCTATGCATGATCCAAATACTTAGAAAACGTTGGAATAATCTCATGCTTCTCTGTTACACAAACTTGTAGCTGTGGAGTTATTCGTATCTCTGGTTTTCCTGATTAGAATAAGGAACCTCAAAAAAGCCTTTCAAACCTTTGTGCTATATAGCAGGCATTATTTAAAATTCTTACTTTGCCCCATTCAGATCAGTAATATATATATACCAGATATATATAATATATATTCAGGTCAGTAATATATATACATATATATATATATACACACACACACGTATATATATATAAATATATATATATTCAGATCAGTAATATATATATAAATACCTCTGGAAATCCCATAGTTCAGGCTTTAACCAATGAACCAATATGGATCTCTTTCCTCCATCTAGTGATAAAGTTCTACAGAATGGTACACTGTTAGAAGTAGACAAAAGACAAACAAGTATCCAAAGGATTAAAGCAATCAAAAGGTATTAATAAACTGATTATCAAGATTTTATTAATTTGAGAAGACAAAATAATGGAAAGACTTGATCTAGAGGTTTTCAGTTATTCCAAGGTTTTCTTCAGCTTCCCTGTTTTATCAGCTTGAAATTTTTCATTCTAAAATGAAAAATGTCTCAATGACATTTTACTAAAAGACAATCTGCTTCTCTGAAGAACTCTGATATTCATAAATTTGTATAATCTAATAAAATATATGTTCCTATGGTGCTTATGTGTTGCAAGAAGAACAGCCGAAAACACGACAGACACTAGTATGGTCAGATCATGCTCTCTCCTTTATTGGCCTGACTTTTATAGCAAACTTAACAGGGGCGGATAGTGTCTCACACAAGATTATTGGTCAAAAGCACTCAGACAAACAACTGCAAGAAAACAACCCCACCTGCAAGAAAGCAACCCCCTTGTGATTAGCAGTCACGTAGATCTTGTCTTTGAAGCCAGCTACTGGCAACAATATTTTTTAATTCCTCAATCGGGCGTGTGGGAACATAGATCATGGGAACTTCTCACACTCGTCCAGGCAGCTTGGTTTGCTCAGTGGAAGCAAGTTCCTTGCTGTCTTAAGAATCCCTCAACACGTATGTCTACTAACTGATTCTATATGCAATACTGAAAGCTTTTGCAAGCTTTGGCTTGAAGCATCTTCTTTATCGGGATGATGTTATTCTTCAAAGAGCAAGTTCTGAAATAAACAGAGCTAAAAGAAATAACCATAATTTAAGGATAAAAACAATAAATAATCTTTAGTGTAAAATATTAATTACTTAGTCAACAAAAGAGACTCTTAAAGGAAAATAACACCCCTCCCCCCCCCCCCCAAAAAAAAAAAAGGCAAATTAAAACTGAATCTAAAATATTGTTATATACAATATGACAAAGTTAGTCTTGCAACCCTAGCATAATATACTTCAGCACTTCAACAATTTTATTAGAATTTAAGTTAGTATTCTGTGTGCAGAAAGACCATATATCTAACATGAATTCCACATTTCAATGAAACTGCATTTAACACTTCAAAAGAAATTCACTTTTGCAAGGGCACCAACAGCAAAAGTTATTCTGATTTCAACAGAAGCTCCTTGGATTGAATATTTTAGGATTGTATCTTAAAAGCCAGGATTAAATATTCAATAACTTTTACTTACTCCAGTAGCTTTTTCAGGCTAACATTTTTATCAAACTGTATATAATGCTGAGCAGTTCTTTTCGTGGTGGTCTGTAAAAACAGATTGTTTCCTCTTCTAATTAGATTTTCATTTGCATGAAAAGAGTATCTTTGATTAGCAACATTTACAGCTTATTTTTTTACCACAGACTTCTTTGAAATCATAATCATTTTCATAGCAATAATTTGTGATATCACAAACAGAATATTATTAATTCAAGTAGAGATGATGAGCTGTTAAGATCCTGTTTTCATTCAAAATTCTTGGCCATAAGGAAAATAAGAAAATGGGTTATATAAAACTACATGGCATCAGTAGATACTGCGTTAAGAGCACTGAAAAAAATTTGTCAGTGTTCTGTCAGAGTAGATGTCATTACTTTTAGCTTCTCAGACATACCAGTAGGTGTTTCAGCCTTGTTTTGGAAAAAGCATACCTGAGAAAGGGTGTTAAGGTTGGTGATTTTCTTTGTTCACCAAGTAAGCGTGACACAGAGGTAAGTTATTATGCAAGAATGACATAGCTTCTTCTAAAACTCATTTGATGAATCACTGATGAATTGTTTTAGAAAAAAGAAGGTAATATAATGTATTGGGAGAGGGATATCAAAACACTTGTATTTAGAAATTCCAGTTTGCTACAGTACAGGTGCATTTGAGCACTCTTTAGAGAATGCATTTTTTATAAACAATATAAACATTTTATTTAATCTGTTCAAAAAAATAATCTTTCACACACGAGTCACCTTAAATGTAAATAGGATTTTTATTTTATATATATATACATATATATATATATATAAAATTTTATAGCTCATCTCTTCAGCTTGAATTTGTAATCATGTCTGTTTATTTGTTTATTGCTGTTATGGCCTTTAATTTTGAAAAAACGTATACATTTTCTACTACTGGAAGATATTTTCATTGTAGTATTTAGATTCTGGAATTTTGACTCATTTTGATTCATTTTGTTTACCCTTTGTGGTCACCTTGTTAGACTTAAAGATGCTTCCAGCAGCCCTCAATGAGCAGAACAGTGGGTTTAAAGGAATTATGTTAGCCAAGGTCTCAAAGTCTATCATATTGTGTCAAATATCTAATATTATTATCCATATGAACCACATCATGCTTTTCACAAAAACAAACAAACAAATAAATAAATATATAAATAGATGCTGTAACTGATTAAATAAGGGTCAGCACTCTGCAGCTTGTTCATCTGTACCATAATTTTAAAAAGTACTTATTCCCATCAGACTTATATATCTGCCACATTTCATGAAAGTGCTACTACCCATGTAGAGCCAAGCTATAAATGCACAAGTAGAGAGTATTTCCTATTCATAGAAGTGTATGGGCACAAAATCAAAAGCAATCAGTTTATGACAGCTCTACAAGTTACTGTTCATCAGGTTACTTACAAAGGACTGTATGTGTACACTTAACTCACCCTAACTTTTGAGGTAAAATGCATTACCTTAAACTAATTTTATGAGGATATAAATTTTAACTGACCTTATGGCAAGGTTAAGAAGATATAGTCCATTGTAGTGATAAGGCAGGTGAATGGTATCTTGTTAGAAGGTGGTAATTCAGCCCAGATTGATTAAAAAAATAAATAAATAAAAAAAGCTCTTCTCTTACACTATGAAGTTTGACTTTTGTTAAAGGTAATTCTTATTGATCTCAGTGATTGAATATGATAAGTAATATCTTTCAAAAAATGGATCTTATTCAAGAAATAAGAAAGTGGAAGCTTTAACACTTGCTAACTTCATTGATTTAATTGCATCCTTCCTTTATCAAAATGTGTCTGTTATTTAAAACTTCAGTTGACTTTATAACTTCAAGCAATTATTCTTTTTAAACATTTCTCTATCAGATTTAAAATCCCAAAAATTCACTGGAATTTTCTTCCCATTAAAATATTTATACATCATTTTTAGTGTCTGAAGACTAAATTGTAATATATGTAGTTTCTACAATTGTATCAGACTTAAAAAAGGAAATCTCTATTAGAAATATTTTTATTTTATCCTTCAAATATTAATTTGAGTTGCACATCTTCAGCTCTATTTCACCATTATTTTTGATATGTTACTAAATATGGGCTATGAACTTCAACTTACTTCAAAAGTAAAGAAAATTGAAGATAATAGGAATGCACATAGCAGATACAAATTTGGTTCTAATTATTACCAAATTATATCTGAGCACAAAGAAATGCCTGCCTGAGGACTGTAAACAAAGAAAAACTGTTATTCCCCACTAAAGCCTACTCTTCTAGCTACAGCTACAAGTTTTATTAATCCATGCTTAATCTCCCACCTTTATTACAGTGACTGTGCCTTCCCTCAGAATGACAGCAATGGACTGAGTACGGAAAAAATGTCATGTTACTTCCTTTCCATTGTACATCATATGATTACATCCAGCTCAATAAATGTTCACATATTTAATAAAAGTGTACTTGGGTACATACCA
The DNA here is from genome assembly GCF_964035555.1 of Netta rufina. Lineage (NCBI taxonomy): Eukaryota > Metazoa > Chordata > Aves > Anseriformes > Anatidae > Netta > Netta rufina. Next base: position 142,966,609 of record NC_140124.1, on the reverse strand, counting down.
AGGCAAAAGTGTGCTACAAGAGACCTGTTCTTATGGTAAAAGAACATGTTCTTATGCATGCAACATAAAAAGAACAACTTTTTCTTGCTTTATTGCCATATAATTAAGTCTAACATCCAATATTTCAATATAAATTCACTAATTCACTAATTATATGTTTGGGTTTTATGCTAGACAATGACCAATAAACAAAACCGTAGCAGTAGAGTACAATTTTATTGGTTTTTGAGCTTTCAGAGCTCTAGCAAGCATTGTAAATGTAGATTTTTTAATATATTTTAGATATTTCTTGTATTCTTGAATTGCTTTATAATAAAGTAAATTATTTAGCAGAGTGTCTAGAGTTTTGAAAACAAATTTTTGAAAACAGCTTTGCCTTCCAGTGTCAAGAGACTTACATAAAGTGTCACTAGAGAGAGTTTTTAAAACACATGTTTTCTTGATTTTTTTTTTCTGGCATCACACTGAAAAAATGAACAACAACAACAAATCAATGTTAGCTCTTCCCCTTAACAAATCCCGTGGTATTCTCAGGAAATGTGAAAAAAATGCCTAATTGTGTGATCATGTAAGACATCTGAAAGCCTAAATGTGAATGTCATCACATATCTTTCTATTATATGCTAAAATAACAGACCTCTATTTTTATATTTTTTACAATTCTAGATTTTTACAGCGATTGATGACTTACAAGTAGCTATGAGCTATATAATATTGTGGGGTGGTAGTGTTTATGTTTTTTTCAGAAAGCGAGAGTTATGTGTTGAATTTTTTTCTGAAATTGAACTTAAAAAGAGTGAATGTCTGTTTCAGTTAAAATTCATGATATGCACTAGCTTTAGCTGAAAGGTAAACACAGAGTGAGTTCAACAAGACAACTCAGCACAACACATATAACAATTCACACTTCACAGAATTTATCTTTTTGTAACACAGAGGATAGCTACAATACCACAGTGTTGGCAGTCATGTTAACTGAAAACAATTTACAGATATTCTCTGAGGAACAGGTTATGGAAGTTACATAAGAGATCCTGTTTCAGGTTTCTGCAAACCACATAAGCCTCAGAAAAAGGATCATTAGGAATAAGCAAAGTAGAATCAATAGTACAGTAAACCCTGCAACAAGGTCAATTTTTGTATTTGTAAGAAATGACTCAGAAATCAAAAATAAAATGAAAACTCGAAGGTAATATTTTCTAAATAAAAAATAAATGCCATCTCACATATTTTATAAATATTTCTGTGTTTAGAGATCCTACCATTTTTTAGTGTTTCAAAATTTCCCCAGTCTAGTGGGTCCTAATAAGAAAAAAATAAATAACTCCTGTTATTAATAACAATAAAAACATGGATTTTGGTTCTTTTACATTGAAACCTGTACCTTTTATTATTTGTATGAATTAATAACCTTTTGTAAAAGTTTCAGTTACTCAGTTGCAGTCCCTGCACACATTACAAATTAATTAACCAAACTACCCACAAATGAAGTAATAACAATGAACAGAGAATAATTTATGAAAGTATATAAAGTAGCAATTTGTGCATCTGAACTGTTCAGGGAAAGGAGGGGAGGGGAGTGGAAAAGGAAAAAGGAAAAAAAAAAAAGGGAAAAAAAAAAAGGAAAAGAGAGAAAAGAAAAGAAAAAAAAAAAAAGGAAAAAAAAAAAGAAAGGAAATTCAGTGACATTTGGCTATTTAAGCAAACAATCCACTAACACAGATTACATGAAACTTTATCTGTGCAATTAATAATTCATCCTGTTTTACTTAACAAATATATATATTATATATATATATATTTTTAACAGAACTATTAAGTTTTAAAAAAAAGCAAACAATAAACACACAGAAAGGTCTCTGGAGTGTATATTGATTTGATTCACAGAACATGCTGCTAGCAGAGAGGCACTCCAACAGCAGCTGATTCCATGCTTACATTTTTAATGTAAGTTAAAGTTAATTGTATGTAATGATTAATTGTATAAATTGTAAAAAATATTGTATGTGATTGTTAATTGTACGTAATGTTAATGTATGTTAATGTTAATTAAGCTATTGGAGGTTACCAGCTGTGACCTTAGATTCTGCTTGGATTTCTGAAAAAAAAAAAAACAACACATTTATTTAAAAGCTTATCCCTACAATTACACTATCTTGCATCACACATTAGCTATATGCAGCATTTTCTCATGCAATAGAAGGCCTCCTTTTAATTTAAACTTGCTAGTTAGTTTGAAACAAATTTATATATTTTTTTTATGCATGTTGGACTATTGATTTCATAAATTACTCTCTGAGGATTGGCTAAGAATTCCTTCAATGAAGCAGGAAGGGTGTCTACTTCTATAGTCTTTTAGAGAGATGTTGAATTAAATGTGCTTCAGCAGTGAGGAAGTAGATAATATGATGTTTTTTCAAGAAATAAAAGTTAATTTTCCTCTTGACTTAATATGAAGTCACCTTTTATATTTATATGCATATACTTGTATACAATTTAGTGTATCTGATAACAGATATCTTAACCAATTAACAGATAATCTTGACCTATATGAATTATAGATGCAAGAAGAAAAATAAGCAATCAGTTGATTAATTTCATGTATGATGCATGAAAAGAAATCAGATGTATCTCAGATCTCAGTTTCATCAAAAGACTGGAAATATTTATTTCAGTGACATTTCTATCATATTCACTAACCAGGGGGAGGGGAGGAGGTGCAAGAATGTACTGTATATACTTTTTCTTCAGTTAAGCAAACATTAATAAAAAGAGACACCGATTTGATTAAAAGCCATCATATTAGTAGTTCTATTATTTATGTCTTTTACTATTAAAGACTGTAATCTATGCTTTTCTTAAAATTATTGTGCTATGCTTCAGCTAACAGCATTGTGAGCTCATAATATAACTTTATTATGTAACCATCTAGAATTATTTCCATGTAAAACTTACTGATCCATCAAAAATGTACTCCTGGAACATACACTGTTTACTGAGTTCGCTGTACTTAGTATGATAATTTTTTTCCACTAACTTTGTGAATCTCTGTGTTTGTACTCTCCAGATAAGGAAAAAAATAACGGGAAAAAGTGAATTGACTTTAGATCTGAATCAGAAAAGTAAACCCAGTGTATGTCAGAAATCTTCAAAAGGCGTCTTGAAACTACTCAAATAGAACATTTTATGTTCTAGATTTATATAAGTGTTTCATATTTTCCTGTTAAGCAACAGAAAATCATCATCTTTGCAACATGAAGTCTTTGAGCTCCTACTTCAAATTTCTCACTGAGAAAATATTTTATTGTTAAAAAACTTGGGAATGTTAGACTCTTTTCTAATACTTTCCAAAAATGAAAGTATGGGCTTTACTATCATCTACTTACAGGAAAAAATATTCACATGAGAAATATATCATATCAAAGAAAGTACATTGGCTGCCCCACAAAAATCTTTTATATTTCCTGTATTTGACAAAACACAAGAAATTACTAAAGAGACAGATTATATTTATAAGACAAATACAATTGTTGAGTCTTCAAATAAAATCTGAAGAAATTTTATTTTAGGTATTAATGAAATAATAATATAACCTATGAGCTCAGGACTGACAATGTACTTACATGGACCTGAAAATTAATTCACTTCATAGGCCTAACATGAAGTAAATCCATCTTCAAAAGAAAAGTGAATGTGGAGCCGATGGTTCTTGTTAAGCAGTCTTTCTTACCTCTCCATTTTCTGCCTTTTTTCATGATCTTTTCAAAGTTTTTACTTTCCTTTGTTTTTCTTTTCTGCCATGATTCTGGCTGGGATAGATTTAATTTTCTTTGCAGAGGATCACACGATGTTTTTTTTGTTTTGTTTTGTTTTGTTTGTTTGTTTGTTTGTTTTTAATTAAAATAATCATGAAAACACAATGGTTTTAGTTGTTGCAGCACAGTCCTTACACAGAGCCAAGGACTTCCCTGCTTCTCATGTTGCCCTGCCAACACGAAGGCTAAGGGTCCACCAGGTGCTGGGAGGAGGCACAGCCAGTACAGCTAACCCAGACTGACCAAAGGGATATTCTGTACTATATGCTCAGCAATCAAAGCTGGGGTAAAGAATGAGGAAGAGTAGGTGGAGATGTTCAGAGTGATATCATTTGTCTTCTAAAGGAACTGTGATGAAACTGTGAGGAACTGAGCTATGATGAGCCCTGCTTCCCTGAAACTGACTGAACTCCTGTCTGCTAATGGGAAGCAGTGAATTAATTTGTTGTTTTGCTTTCCTTGCACATGCAGCTTTTGCTTTACCAAGTGAACTGTCTGTTTTATCTCAACCCATGAGTTCTCATTCTTTTACCTTTCCAGCTCTGTCCCTCTTCCCAGCTGGGGAGAGTAAGTTGTGTGATGCTTAGCTGCCTGCCAGGGTTAAACTACAACATTTTCTTTAACTAATCCTGAAGAGTATTATGTTGATCTTACCTTCTTATTGTATTTTTTAAAGTTAAACCAACTAGGTATTCAGCAGCCTACACCTTCGTTACTTTTTGTGTATGCGGCTCACATTTCTTTGAGTTACCTTCTCCAACTTCACATTAAATCTTGAAAAGAGAAACAGTATTTTTCCTGTATTGTTTTATGACAAAGAATATTTGAATGATTTTGACCTTTAAGTACAACCATAACATTAATATAATTTGCAATAACAAAAAAAATTAAGAATATGACCATAGTTTCTCCTTAAACCTTTTTCTCTGCTTCCTCTTTGTAAGCTTCATGTATTGTGTCAAGCAAAATTTATACTATATTCTGCAAGACAAATATTTACTTATATGAGTAAGATGATGGCAAACTACTTCAGTCATTAGTACAGTTGATAAGAAAGAAGCTATTGCTCTGCATTTTAGATGACATGGTATGATGTGTTTAGAAAAACATAAATAGATGGCCTTCATTATTGCTAGCTGTGTTGGGTCTGTCTGAGCTGGAGTCACCTTTTCCCTGCAGCAGCCCACACAGTGCTGTGCTCTGCACTCATAGCTGGAACAGCACTGATATCACTCCAGTGTTGTGTCTATTGCTGCGTAGTGCTGGCACAGCATCAGGACTCCTTCCGAGCACCCAAGAGCCAGCAGGCTGGGGGTGAGCAAGTGATGGGGAGGGGACATTGCCGGGGCAGCTGACCTAAACCAACCAAAGGAATATTCCATAACATCTGATGTCACACTCAGCAATAAAAAGGGGGGCTCTCGTGGGGGAGGGAGCTGTTCCTCCTGAACAACCACTACACGTTTTGAGGCCCTGCTTCCCAGGATGTGGCCAAACATCAATCGTTGATGGGAAGTAGAGAATATTTTTTTTCCCTTCTCTCTGTGCTTCCGCATGGACTTATTGTTTCTTTTGTTTCCTTTTTCTCCCCATTCCCTTTCCCTTTAATTAAACCTTTCTCATCTCAAACCTCGAGTTCTCTGTGTTGTATTTTCTCCCCCTTCCTCTTTGAGGAGAGGGGGAGTGAGAGAGCGGTTGTGGTGGAGCCTAGCTGCCCACCTGAGTAAAACCACCACACTAGCATACTAAAATGAAGTTGATAGAAATAAATAAATAAATAAAACCCTTGGGCTTAAATAGTAATTAATTATGAGTGATTAAATGCATCTTGAATAAATGTCTTCTAACAAGCATAAGCATAACTACAGCTAGGTATTTACGTGTATACATACATAGAAACGTTAATAGATACACCAATATCTACACACTTCCTTGTAGTAGCAATCTTTTTGTTGTTCAAGACTATAAAGTTCTGTTGGTGTATTTCAGTGAACGTAGGGAAAAAGCTGTTAAAATTTATGGTAAAGTCCATACATATTCTGAAAACTTCAGAACAGAATTCCAGTTCCATTCTAGTAATAACACTGGTCTGTTTAGTGAGTGATATTTTTAGGAAAGGAGTGAGGATGGTTCTTCCCTTGGGGAGTCATTGATGAAAAGAGCTGTAGAATTCCTTGTCATTATTACCACTTTAGATTCAGCAGGTAGAATCCATCCCACATAGATAAAAAGTACAAAAGTATTAATTTACTTCTGTGGTTATCTGGGATGTACTGAAAGAGATTTTCAACATTGCTCTGTTTCTGCATAGAAATTTGTACATTTCATTAGATTATTACTGTAAATAACCCACTAAAAACCTCAGCTATTGCAAAGGATAGGACAGCTTAAATAACAGATATTCTACCTTTAGCTCAGTACCCCCTGTATTATTTCTTATTTGCTTCAGCCTTAGCTCCCAGCAAGCAACACGCCTTTATTCTATTAATGTTACATTGTTCCCTAGTTTAATCTTATAAAGAAAATTATACAATCTCTATATACAGTGGATTCAAGCATCTTCTGTATTTTAGGTATTGTTTCTTAGTTTCTACAAAAGCTCACACTTAGCTGACATTCATTACATGGTATATCATTATGTTTCTCTTTAATTACAAAGCAATAGCACTACAAACTGCTATTCACTCTGGAAAGTAGTAGCTTTATCTGAATTCTAAGTCATGACTTCTGTGAATTCAAGACAAAAGAACATATCAAATTTCAAATTCTGTTCAAGAAGCAGAGTAAAGAGGTCTCAGAAAACATTTAAAGAAAACCCTGTTGAAGGAAGAGGGGGGAGATAATATTAAAATAAAATAATAAAGTAACATTTGGCCATGTCTTGGCAAACAGGGCTTCAATACACAGTGGTTGTTCAGGAGTACAGATGTTCATATCAATAGCCACCCCCCCCCCCCAAACCCCAACCTTATACCCACTTCTCCTTCCACCTTCCCAGCTTTTATTGCCAAGTATTTCATCACACAATGATAAAAGGGAATATCCCTTCGGTCAGTTTAGGTCAGCTGCCCTGGCAATGTCCCCTTCCCACCTCTAGCATAGTTCCAGACTACTGGTTTTGGAGAGTCGTTGGAGAGAGTCTTGATGCTGTGTCAGCACTGCTCAGCAAAAGACAAAATATTAATGTGTGTGATATCCACTCTGTTCTAGCCACAAGTGCAGAGTGCAATACTATATGGGTTACTGAAGGGAAAGTTAAATCTATCCCAACCCAGTACAACCTCCGCCCCTTGTTCCATATCATTTGTGTCACCCTCAGGTTCCACATACTTTATTATATTTGTATCCTCTGATCACTGTCACATCCAACATAAATATGCATACATTCTCATCATCACTATTCCCTGCCCCTTAACAGATACATAGATACTACCTTCACATTCCATGAGCCTCTTCCAAAATGTCAATAAGAACTGGCAATGCCTTAGGTCTTATCTGCCAAGGTGGTTGCGCAGGTCAGGATGTTTAATTTTTGGATGCCAACAACAGCTTATCCTGAGTCATTACTGCACTCACCTGGTTCCTTGAGAAGCTAATCTGTTTTTTGTTCTGCAGTGTCTTCCTACAGCATACAATTCAGATTACAGGTCAGTTTCTCCCAACATTAAATCTCCTTGAGGCACACACTAAATATCCCCATTCTTTCACATCACCCACCAAGTGCACACAGGTCCTGGGGAGAAGACAATCCCAGAAATGTGTTTGCTTTTTCCCAAGGTACAAGCAACGCACAGTGCCTTCCCCAGCTACTTCCCTGCATGCACTGCCAGGGACTTTATCTCTGCTGACGCTGTGTAGCAGTTTTGTTTCAGCAGGACTAAGATGGTTGTCATATTCCCTAGTGTTAACAAGCCAAGTTGCTTCAGCTAAATTTGCATCCCAGTGTTTCCATGCCCCTATGGGCATGTACACAATGTCCACAGCATAGTCTTTAACAGACTATTTTATCTCAACCTTTCCAGAGGCTTGTGTGTGATAGGGAATGTGATACACCCAGTCAATGCCATGCCTATTGGCCCAGGAGGTTACAAGGTTATTTTAGAAGTGACTTGGATTTTTTGACTCGATTCTCTCTGGGGTACCTTGGTGACACAGAACTTGCCTTTCGAAGCCCAAGATGGTGTTTTGGGCAGTAGCATGGTTTACCAGATATGTTTTCAGCCACCCAGTAGCTGCTTCTACCATGGTGAGTAACACATGCTATGGCAGGCTTGTGGTAATTGTCCAGTATAGCCAATTTGCCAGGCCTCACCTTATGGAAATCCTAGCCACTACCCCCTGTTGCAGAGAGACTTTACTCACATGGCTCACATGATCACAGCATGTTTCACACTCATGGGTGATCTGTATAATATCCTTATTGGTCAAGAGCCCATCTGCATATGGAATTTCTCCACAGATATCCCCATGTCTCATGGGCTCATAGAGCTACAAACAATTCACCCTTATGTTCCCAGTCCAGGTCCACCTGAGCCACTTCAATTTTTGAAGCCCAGTCCACCCACTAATTATTCTGATGTTCTTCAGTGACACAATTCATGGGCACATGAGCACCTACATGACGTACTTTTACATCATTGTTTTCCACTTGGGTAGTGAAGTCTTGCCACAATGCAGCAGTCCAGATGGTTTTACCTCTGTGCTGCCAGTTGCTCTGCTTCCATTGCTGTGGTCACTGCCACAGAGTGTTTGCCACCATCCCTGAATCTAAGGATATAAAACATGCCTGATTGAAAACTTTGATGGGGAATAAAATAGCTGCTTGTTAATTATAACCCCTTGAAAATGTTACTATTTTTTAATATTATTTTTATATTGTACTGAAAGCGTTCAGAAGACTTTCTCACTTGAATTACATTTCTACTAGCATTAACAATATCTATAGTAAGAACTTTATTTGAGAGACAAATCGTGTTTGTACTTGTGTCTTCCTTCATTAATTTTTCAGTGTTTTGTCAAGCCATTATAAACCATGCTGAAATTCTGTTTTCTGCTGTAGTCTCTGAGGACAAAACTAGTGAGAAACAGACCTATAATCAAGCCCAAGAAGAATCAGGTGAAGACACACTTTTCACCATTTTATTTGAGTTTCTAGAAACCTTCTTTTTGGTGTTGGAGGAAACATGTACACTCATCCCCTCTACAGCTTGATACACAGGAAACTTAATGATTCAGCAACAGTTGCTGCTTTTTGGCAAATGTTGTTTTTGTACTCAGTAGAGATGTTAGACAGGAGATTTTTAAAAATACATTCCACAATGAAACAAAACCACGTCATTCAAAATGTGTGGCAATGAGAAACTACAACATAAATTGAACTCTGTGGCATCCAGTGGTTCAGTGATTAAAAAGCTCACAGGTTACTCAGAGGTTCAAAAGCCTGGGAGCAAAGACCCAAGTATCACATCTTTTCTGATAATGCTAAGAAAACATAATTATCTACCACTGGATTTTTTTTCTCTGATTTTCGTTTCTTTTCTGACTTCTCATGAGTTCTTTCCCAAATACAATACAGTTGAAAGCCTGTCATTATACATACAATTTTACTTACTGTTGACCATCATTTCCTGTTGGAAATGTTTCTCATTCATTCTTCTTCATGGTAAAAAAGAACTAAACGATCTTTCATTACAGGTAAGTATGGCTGTTATCTAATACAAGTATACAACTATTACCTTATTCAGTATATACAGCATTGTTGCAGAAAGAAATTAAGAAAAATGGATTGTCATGATGAAGCTGAGTCAGAGTAAAGTGACCGACAAAGGGTTTTCAATGCAGTGTTCATCTTTCTGATGTGAAAGATATGACTTTCTGATGTACTAGATATAGAACTTCAAATTGTTGTACCCTATCTGGCAAAATGAGTTTATGATTGATGTTTTGATGTTTCCTTTGGTAAACAGAAAAATGCATTAAAAGGTTCAATGAATTTATAAACACTGTTCAGGTTGAGATGATAGTTTGGAAGAGTCCTAATTTTTTCCTTAGATGCATATTTAACCAAAACAATATATTGTCCACTCAAATGTAATAGTTTGGACTCTAACTAGCATCTATATGTTAATGTTAAAACACTGTCACACATACTTGGTTGTTGCTTTATGCAACGTGTATATGTAAAACAGAAGGAATTCATTTTTTGATTGTAATCTGATTTATTAATCACATACTACATATTTTAAATGTATTAATTTGTATTCTATTTAGGACAAGAATGCTATAACCAATTATAAATATAAATTATTTTGAACATTTAAGATACTTATTAAAGAACTTTTTTTTTTTTTTTTAATTTTATTTTTAAAGAAGGCTTATTTATATAGAATATAAAAAATATCAGCCAGTTACAGCCTAGTTTCTTTGGCCACCTTCCTGGGATCATGTTACTAGTTAACTTATCTATCAAATTTAAGATGTTTAACTAGCATAAATCAGTATGACACCATTCTACCTTAAAGACCTACATTTCTTTCTATCTTATGAAACTTTGAAGTAAGTAATAATTAACAGTCTACTACTGAAAAGATAGATTGTTATGCACTTGATATGAAGAAACTACAGGCCAAACCTATGTACCTATGGTAAAATAAATCTTATTAGTGTCATTTTAGATGGCAAAGTCTGTCAGTTAAGAAAGAATAAAAATGTACTCACACAAAACAAACAAAAACTCAAATGAAAACAGGGTGATAATATTTTATTTTAGTTAATGCAGAATAACTTTGTATTGAGCAAGTGAAATGTGAAATTCCATTTACATGGAGTAAACTTTTATATGAAAAATAGTCATCTGTACAACACATTGTAGAAATTCTACATTATAAAAGACAGCTTGAGCATAACTAGCTAGTTCCTAGCACTTTTAATTTTCTACATATTCTGCTCCATTAAATTTTCATCTGATGTGCAATACATGTTCATTCTGACAATTTTGCATAGAAAGGTCATTCTCCTTTCATTTTTAGTCACAACTGGGTTATGGTACACAAAAATGTGTGTAGTTTTGGCCTGGTTTAAGACCCCTGAACATCATAATTCGGTCCAGAAAAATCCAGCTGAATTCTGAGCCTGCATCTGTAATATATCTGAGTGAACACCAATGTCATAGGAATAATTGTTTCTATTACTTTTATTTTTTATACATATGCTCTGGTAAATTATTCAGTAATAGCTATCTCTCATTAAAATCTATGCTTAAGAACTGCAAGTACTGGATAATTTGATTTTTTATTACACATAAATGTTTTTAGTATTTTTCTGTTTTATAAAGTTCTCCCTAATGAGCATCAGCCTCACACTTGGAAAAATAGATGAATAAATGAATAAATAAATAAATAAATAAATAAATAAATAAAAGATGCAATGCTCTAAGTTTTACAATGTTAGCTTCAGGCATTTAAAGCAGAAGGTTTTTCCTTAGGTCCCTTGTGGAAGCCTTTTTCCTTTTTCATTCTTTTTCTTAAAACCATTTGGAGAGATTTTAGCCTTGATGAAAATAGTGATAGTCAAGGAAAGAGAGTTTCTTCTATGATTAGAGCAACTATACAAAGACTTAAAAAATAATGTAGATTTTAAAGTGCTGAAATTTCCCCGTGAATTTTCTCCTCATTTCATATGTCAGTGTTTAACTGTCTAAATGTTGCTCATTTAAAGTTCCCCTGTTATATATATATATTTTTTTTTTTCTCCATTTTATGGAAGTAAAAAGACCATTGCTTATTTGGACTCCATTTACACATCTAGTGTTATCAACTTTAAATTAATTGAGGGATTTATGGTAGCCTTGAATTTGGAATTTCCTTTCAATTTTCTATCAACCATGGGGATGCTCCTCAACAGCCAGATGAACTTGAGCCAGCAGTGTGCCCTGGTGGCCAAGAAGGCCAATGGCATCGTGGCCTGCATCAGAAATAGTGTGACCAGCAGGGCTAGGGAGGTGATTGTCCCTCTGTACTAAGCACTGCTGAGACAGTGTTCCGTTTTGGACCCCTCAGAACAAGAAGGATATTGAGTTGCTGGAAGATGTTCAGAGAAAAGCAAATAAGCCAGTGAAAGAACTACTAAAGAAGACATTTCAGGAGTAGCTGATGGAACTGAGGTTGTTTAGTCTGGAGAAAAGAAAGCTAAGGGGAGACTTCGTAGCTTTCTACAACCACCTGAAAGGAGGTTGTAACAAGAAGGGTGTGACTCTCTTTTCTCGAGTGATAGGCAATAGGACAAGAGGAAACAGCCTCAAGTTGTGCCTGCAGAGTATTTGATTAGTTATCAGGAGGAATTTATTTCAGGGACGGGATTGTTAAGCATTGGATAGGAAAGTGGTAGTGTCACCATCCCTGGAGGTATTTAAGAGATGTGTGGATGCAACACTTAGGGACTGGTGGATTTGGCAGTGTTAGGGGATGGTTGGACTTGATGATCTTAAGGGTCTTTTCCAACCAAAATGAGAATATGATTATATCATATATCCTAAAGTGCATCACTAACCTCTTCGACACTGTTCCTGTGGTCATGGAAAAAGTCAATTAATTTCTTGCTCAAAGGCAAGCAAGGATCAAATCAAAGAAAGAATGCATTAACAAATCAAAACCGTCCTCTGGAATTTAATCTCATCTTCAGATTATTATTTATTTTTTTTCTGGAAAATAGTACAATCAGTCAGAAGCTCAAAAGCACATGCTGTTCAGTGAGGACAGTAACAAGTTATTGCAATCTTTCTGTGATTCAGATCTCTTAATTTCATCACATGAATTTATAAGAGTAAAGAAATCTTTGTCCTACTAGTGTCCCCCCAATTAGCTATATTATTAATACATTAATAGATCCAAACCAAATTTCAACTTTTTACACCAAACACAGAACTCTTTATTCCACTTTTCTTCATTTCTTCTTCTACCAGAATTTTACCTGAGGAAAGTAAAATAAAAATAAAAATCCCTAAACCTGGTCCTTTATAACAATTGATCTTATACCAGCTCAGTTTAATAAAAAAAACACTCAGGTGCTATGTTGTAAATACCTATAACACATATTCCTGAGCTCACTCTTATTAAATATTTTTATTAGTGTTTTCTTCTGTGCTGTCTCACTGTCTATTCTGAGTGCTGCACAGCATGTGCTAATATTTGAGGGATCAGTGGCTGTGGAGGTGTAAGATCAGTGTGAGATTAGTGTGCAAGTGCATGCATCTGTTTGGTAATAAACTTCAAACTGGACTGGCCAGCAAGTAGGGGGAGATTTGCACAGCAGGTAAGGGGCCTAGGGTCTGGCCATGGCTGGACTGAGAGGACGAACAGATGTGCAAGGGATCTGTGACTCTGTGTGTTTGTGAATCTACAGACTGAGGTTTTGTGTGACTTTTAACCTCAGTACTGATCACAGAATTACAGAATGGTACAGGTTGAAAGGGACTTCTTGAGGTCATCTGATCCATTCCCCACACTCAAGCAACTTTGAGTAGGTTGCCCAGGACCATGTCCAGGCAGCTTTTGAATATCTTCCAGGATGAGGACTCCATAGTCTCTCTGGGCAACCTCTTCCAGTGCTCGGTCACCCACACAGTAAAGTGCTTAGACAGAACCTTGTGTTACAGTTTGTGCCCACTGCCTCTTGTCCTGGTACCAATGAAAAGAACACAGTTCCATCCTCCTTGTGCCCTGCATTCAGGTATTTAATCACATTTATAAGACACCCTCCCCACCCCCCACCCTCCCCCCAACCCTTCTCTTCTCTAGGCCTGATCAGCCAGAAAAAAAGAACACGACTGGGCTATTTTATGTGAGTGCTGTTGGTATTCATGAGGCTGCTGTTAAAGGCAGTATCCTGTCTGTGTTGGTCTGCATGGCTGTCTGTGTTAATGTTCTCTGTGTGTGTGTGTGCTCAAAACATTTTCATTTTTACTACCTTTGAATTAGATATGTGTAGTGGTTTAACCCAGCTGGCAGCTAAACACCACACAGCCATTCGCTCACCCTCCCCCCTCCTTCTCTGGGATGGGGGAGAGAAACAGGAAAGTAAAGCCTGTGAGTTGAGATAAAGACAGTTTATTAAGACAGGAAAATAATAATAATAATAATAATAGTAACAATAATAATAATAACAACAATGATAATAATACTACTAATAATAATGTGTACAAACAAGTGTTGCACAACGCAATTGCTCACCACCTGCTGACCGATGCCCAGCCTAACCCCGAGCAGTCCGGTCCCTCTCCCCCAACTAGCCACCCCTATATATTGTTTAGCATGACATCAGATGGTATGGAATACCCCTTTGGCTAGTTTGGGTCACCTGTCCTGGGTCTGTCCCCTCCCAGCTCTTACTGCACCCCCAGCCTGCCTGTTGGCAGGACAGAGCAAGAAGCTGAGACATCCTTGACTTGGTGTAAGCACTGTTCTGCAACAATTAAAACATCGGGGTATTATCAGCACTCTTCTCATCTTAAGCCAAAACAGCATTCCACCAGCTACTAGGAAGAAAATCAACTCTGTCCTAACTGAAACCAGGGCAATATGTTAGTTTTGCTTTAATTTGCTTTGAATTGCTTTTGCATATATCCATTAAAAATACAACACAGTGTTATTTTCAGCTGTTTGACTCATTATGTTCAGCTGTTTGATTAATCTTTTTTTCATGGGAACATAGTATCTGATGGATCAGAGACATATCTAATGGATCAGAGATCCATTTTATCTAATTTTCACACACTGTTCAATGCTAGGTGTTTCAGTGGCAAGCTATGAAAGCTGTCAGGCTGAATAGTTTTGTTAACAAAATAATTTTTTGAAAAGTATGTAATTATGGATCTAGGATTCTCTAAGGACTGGTGAGAATGGAGGTATCAGCTTTGAGCAGGGGACAAGAAGAGCGCCCTTCTGAGAAAGCAAGTATGAACAAGCTGAACAGCTACTGCATCAGTAAATGTTACCAGCAAGAAAGTGTTTCTAGGTCCTTGCTGACAGCACAGGGGAGAGGTGATAGCAGCAATGAGGAGTCCACTTGTCTGGAAGAGAGGAAGAGAAGGGGACACCCTCGCAACTGAAAGGATCCAGAGATGGAAGTAATATCTGTGGAAGAGGATGTGGCTGAAGGGATAAAACACTGTTCCTTCTCTGATGGCCAGTGCTTTAAAATTAAACTTAAAGGCAAATATAGCTGAATATATGTTTGGATGTCTGGAAGGAATGGTTCTTAGTAAAAACCTCAGGAGTAGAGTGCTTGTCAGAATTTGAGAGAGTCATGAGAATGCTCAATACAAGAGACAAAGTATGTGAAAAGTATGGACACCAATCAAAGGAGATAAGCATGCTTTTTTACCTTGAGAGGGCCATGAATGAATAACCATCCAATGATTTAAGAGGTTGTTTTAGGAGAATAGAAACCTGTGTCTAATTCTAGTCAGTATAACATAAAAATCTTACTGAACAGATATTAGAGAAAGCAACATTTAGTATGTCCCAACTTTTTTGTTATATTCAGAAATATTTCTTCTTCTCTAATCATTTTTTTGTATTCTGTATTCAAAACCTGTTTCCACTAAATTGTATATATAATGAAAACAAATGGACATAAGGACCAATATAATCAGCTAATGTGAAATTGCATCATCCTACCTATATCATGTAAGTAACATCTTTATTCAGCAGCTGAGGAAATTTTTAAACAAGGTGTATTTGCCTTTATATGCACTTTATTTTGGTTATTTTTTCAGGTTACATAAATATTTATTATATTATGAATTAATTACATAGAAAAATTATATCGAGTCTATATGGCATATATATATATAAATTTCAATTTATTTTCCATCTTATTCCAGACTTATACCAACATTTTATTGTGATGAAAGCAAATGAACTATTTTGACTACCCTTTCAAATATTCTACCTAATTTCCAACATATTTTCTTGAAATAACTCTGAAATATCTACACTTAAATTGAACCTGCTCTATTTAATGATTGTACAGCTAGTAAAGGTTCTTTTATACTCAGGTGAGTTCATTCTCATTTTCTCAACATATTCAATACTTAAGGATCTCATTATTTTTTCACTTGTAGCCCCTTAGTGTTTCTAGTGCAAATCTGATTTCTCATTTACTATAAAATGCTTTGATGCCACTTATTGTCTCTATATATACCTTTGCCATAGACTATTAGGATTCAGAGAAGAAACTACTTGCTTGTAAATGCAACAACTTTCTTTAAAAGGCAAATAGACAGATATATATCCACTCACACATTCAGTAAGACAATAAACTACTCATTTTTCCTTGTTTTTATAATAATGACAAAGACATACATGGATATACACTATGCTTGAAATAAAAAAATGTAGATGGTGACTGTTTAGGAAAGATAGTTTACACCTTTTTAGGAAACTGGAAATCTTAAAACTGTAAAAATACATCAGAAGAAAAATAAAACAACATAAGCTGATGATAAAGGTTTTTTATATGTAGGAAATTGTTAGAGTATGGAAAATTTTTAAAACTGTGTCTATGGATATTAATACTATACTTATCTTTTTTTTTTTTTTAATTATTATTCTTGATAACTGAAATTGGAGGAATCAAGACAACAGTTCATTTGGTGCATTCAACAGTTCATCTAGTGCATTCCTGAGAATGGGTAATGTTACACATTTTACATTTTCAAAGACTTATAGAGTCATAGAATGGTTTGGGTCAGAAGGGACCTTAAAGACCATCTAGTTCCAACCCCCATGCCATGGGCGGGGGGGTCCACCACACCTTCCAGGTTCCTCACAAACCAGGTTCCTCACTAAACCAGGTTCCTCACAGCTCCTTCCAACCTAGCCATGAACACTTCAAGGGATGGGGCATCCACAAATTCTCTGGGTAATGTGTTCCACTGTCTCATCACCCCCTGAGTAAAGAATTTCTTCCTTATATCTAATCTAAATCTACCCTCTTTTAGTTTAAAGCCATTCCCCATTGTCCTAATACTACATTCCCAGGGTAGTCAAAATAGTCCCTCTCCAGGTTTCTTACAGATTCCATTTAGGTACTGGAATGCTGCTATAAGGTCTCTCTAGAAAGAGATTAAAAAAATAATCATCAAAGAATAGTTTTACAATTAAATGTAGTGTACATACCATGCCAACAAATTCTGCTACTTTCATGTTGCTAAAGTACCCATCAATAGTATAAACAAAAAGTAGCATATCTGAGAGTATCAAGCTAAGTAAACTATAGATGCGTAGTGCTTCAAAACAGAGCCCACCATCATCTTCATTCATCTTCATCACAATAATGAATAACAAAAGACCAAGACCAACAGTTTTTGGAAAAAAAGAATAAAAGCATACAGCACCAGCCATGTGAACCCAATTCTCACCCTAGAAAATCTGCTTAATTTAGAAGCAGAAGAAAAACACTAGAAATCAGGGACTACCTCAGAAATAGAGTGGAAAACTTAAATTAGTAGTTCTAATTTATGAAAAAATCTTAATCAGCAAAATAATACCTGGAGGTAACAATGTTTGCCATAGAGTTACATTAGGGTGAGTATTTTTACTGCAGATATTTGCACCATTAGGACAATTAACTGTGACAGGTTTGCCACTCTCAGTTTCCTTGTGGTTTTATTCCGTATGCTTCACAATCAAAACACTCCAACCCACTTAAATAAATTGCAAATGATATGACAGGTTGCTACAACAGATTTGTTTTTTCCCCCATCCAGTACGGGCATATACAGTATATGCAATGTGTGGAACTGGAGGCCAAATCTTACTGTGATGGTGGTAAAGCTGCTGCAGCTACATGCCTCCATGTCCAACCAGTAGTGAGGCTAGACACAAACAAGCCTGTATGCGTATGGTCAGTCACACACATTAGAGTCAGAATCAGAGCACTCACATAAACACACAGAGCACCAGTGGCCTCTACCTGCTCCTCTCTCTTGCTGAGCAGGATGGAGGTCCTCTAGTGAAAATATATATACGCTTAAGTACAAGGTGGATCCCTGGGCAGCTGTGTTCAGATGTTCAGTGTGCCTAGTTGCCGCCTCTGGATCCCAGTTTTTCCAGGTGCTGAAGCCCAGACATATAATCCCTGAGGCCACAGCCCCACTCCGGCTGCTGGAACAGACATGTTTCCCCCTTCCCTCCCCTCCTCTCCTCAAAAAGAGCATCTGGGCAAAGGGCATGGCCAGAAAAGTATACCGACCAGCAAATTGTTGACAAGTGACTTGTTCGTCCCTTCTGGACGAACGATGAGCTCCTGGCCAAACTCAAGCAGGACTACAGAAAGTGTAAGCAAGGACAGATAGCCTGGGAGAAATGTAGAGAAATCATCCAAGCAACCAGGGATCAGGCTAGGAAAGACTAAGCCCTTTTAGAATTAAATTTGGCCAGGGACATCAAGGGAAACAATAAAGGCTTCTTTAGATACATCAGGGATAAAAGGAAGATTAGGGAAATTGTGGGCCCTCTCCAGAAGGTAATGGGAGACCTGGCCACCTTGGATACAGAGAAGGCTGAGGTACTCCATGACTTTATTGCCCCCGTTTTCATCAGCAAGAGCTCTAGCCACATAGCTCAGGCCACAGAAGGCAATGTCAGGGACTAGGAGAATGAAGAACTGCCCACTACAGGAGAAAATCAGGTTCAAGACCATCTAAAGAACCTGAAGGGGTGCAGAAGTCCATAGGACCTGATGAGATGCATCCATGCATCCTGAGGGAACTAGCAGATGTAGTTGCTAAGCCATTGTCCATTATATCTGAGAAGTCATGGAAGTCCAGTGAAGTTCCCACTGATTGGAAGAGGGGAAACATAACCCCCTTTTTTAAAAAGGGAATAAAGGAAGACCTGGTGAACTACAGAACGGTCAGTCTCTGCTCTGTTCCTGGCAAGATCATGGAACAGATCCTTCTGGAAACTATGCTAAATCACATGAAAAGTAAGGAGGTGACTGGTGACAGCCATCATGGCTTTATTAGGGGCAGATCGTACCTCACAAATGTGGTGGCCTTCTATGACAGGGTTACAGCACTGATGGATAGGGGAAGAGCAACTGACATCATCTGACTTGTGCCTCTTGACGCTGTCCCCCATGATATCCTTGTCTCTAAGTTGGAGAGACATGGATTCATGGATGGACCACTCAGTGGAAATTGGCTGGATGGTTGTACTCAAGGAGTTGTAGTCAACAGCTCAATGTCCAAGTGAAGAGTGGTGTTGGTGACAAGTGGTGTTCCTCAGGAGACAGTATTGGGACTGGTGCTGTTTAATATCTTTGTCAGCAGTTTGGATGGTGAGATAGAGTGTAACCTCAGCAAGTTAGCCAATGACACCAAGCTGTGTGGTGCAGCCAACATGCTGGAAGGAAGGGATGCCATCCAGGTGGACCTGGACAAGCTTGAAAGATGGGCCTGTGAGGACCTCATGAAGTTAAACAAGGCCAAATGCAAGGTCCTGCACCGGGGTCAGCACAAGCACAAATACAGGCTGCGTGGAGAATGGATTGAGACCAGCTCTGAGGAGAAGGACCTAGGGGCATTGGTGGGTGAGAAGCTCAACATGAGCTGGCAATGTGTGCTTGCAGCCCAGAAAGCCAAACGTATCTTGGGCCATATCAAAAGAAGTGTGGACATCAGGTCAGGGGAGATGATTCTCCCCATCTACAATGCTCTCTTGAGACCCCACCTGAAGTACTGCATTCAGTTCTGGGGCTCCCACCAGCACAAGAAGGAAATGGACGTATTAGAACAAGTCCAGAGGATGTCCATGAAGATAATCAAAGGGTTGGAACACTTCTTCTATGAAGACAGGCTGAGGGAGTTGGAGTTGTTCAGCCTAGAGAGAAAAAAAAAAAAAAAAAAAAAAAAAAGCTTTGGGGAGGGAGACCTTATAGCAGCCTTCCAGTACTTAAAGGGGGCCTGCAGGAAAGCTGGAGGGGGACTCTGTCAGTGAGTGTAGTGACAGGACAAGAAGCAATGGTTTTAAACTCAAAGAGGGTAGATTAGAGGGTAGATTTAGATTAGATATAAGAAATAAATTCTTTATTCAGAGGCACTGGAATGGAATGGCCAGAAAAGCTGTGGATGCCCCATCCATAGAAGTGTTCAAGGCTGGGGTGGTTGGGTCTTTGAGCAACCTGGTTTAGTGGAAGGTGCCCCTTCCTATGGTGGGGGGTTGCAATTAGTTGATCTTTAAGGTCCCTTACAATGCAGCATTCTATGATTCTATGATTCTTTCCTTTTATATCTCCATTTTTGCACATTTTTTCCTCCCCAAACCACCTCAGTCCATCCCTTTCCCTATCATTGGTTTCTGCCTTAAACATCTCATACTTTATGTCTTGCACACACAGGATGCTTTGCACTAGCATCCCATAATGTGCCACATCACTCAGGGCAGGGACCACTCAGTCTGCGTGGTACCCTGTAGAGCTCCCCACATGAACACATAGTGTTGGGTCTCTCCTGGCCTGTATGGCTGATGCTTTTCTGTGACAGTGCTGGGGAGGCCAGGCAGGGACTCGTGTTTCTGACTGGGGCACTGGGGATCCCCTTCTGCCTCTGTAATCTTCTCTGTGTGTGGGAGAGAAGGAGTCTTCAGCATATACTCTAACACAGGTCATCTCAGATCTCTTTTTCAGGCTGCACAAAAATTATAGCATCATCACATCACTATTCATCACTTTTAGATCATCATTCTCCAAGTAATATGTGATGCCTCTGCAGAAAAAGAAGTAAGGGACAGAGCTGGTTGTGAAATACTCTTCAAAATCAGCACCGATATACTCTTTCTATAACACCGCACTTGGCTAAACAGACAAAGGGATTCAAACATTATAAATCATTTGAAAGTGGAGTACAGAGTGAAATAGATAGGAAAAGGGTCTAGCTATGTTCACGCATACCAAATATCTAGCTGAAACAAAATAGCCTGAAACTAGCTTAATAATCTTTCCACCCACTTTCTTTAACCTCCTCCATGCACACTCTCCCTCAGTCTTTGATCAATGTCTGACAGTAAATGCTATGACCAAAAGTCTGAAATATCTTATTAGGACACCTTGAACACTGATACACATTAATAATGGAGTCATGAATCAAAATTAAGTATCTAAGTTGTGATACTTGTTTATCAGATACATTTAAGTTCCATTTTTGCCTCTCTTTTCTTCACAATTAAAAAATGCAAACACTTGCCACCAAAATCTCCCAACCTATCTATGCCTTTATAACTTTCACATACAATATATAAAAGCCATCAGTATACTTCTTTAGTTTAGTATCCAGAAATATTTCTTCAAATCTGGTTACCAAATCTTTCTGTAATGTCAACTGCTTCTGAACTCATAACTGTTTATTAAGGAATATATGACATGTAGTTAGAATGACAAGTTTTCTTTTTTCTAGGTATGAATGAGTTATAAAATATGTTAATAATTTTCAATCTGAGATTGTAGCCAAGATTATTGATATTTTAGAGGTTTACTTTTTCTACAGTTTAGTGCACAGAATTCCTGCTCAAGCCAAGGAAAATTCTTCATAAAGAATAAGAACAAACAAAGGCCTTCAAGATTTACTCTCATGGAGATGTTGGAGGATTTATGTATTTAACTCCTGTAAGTATCATGAAGAATAATTAATTATTAATTTTATATTTGTAGTGCTTATCTTCCCTACCATTCCAAAAACCACACGATGTCATTAAAACATTAAACATTAAACAATGCAGCATATAATACAGATTAAAAGTAATATAAATTATTGATATTAAAAGGTCATATAAAACAAAATCTGATATGCAGTAGAAACCTTATTCCCATAAAGTATTATTTTTATCCCCTGGCTAATAATTAGATGTTTAAGATAAGTAGATGTGAAAATCTGCATTCACCAGTGAGGACGCAGTTCAGATTTGCTCAGTGAAGAACCACAGTATATACATTGGATCTGATTATCACTGACTTACAGTTAAGTAACTGAAATGCTTAATGTACCTTTGCTATGTCTCAATCTAATGCAAACAGGACAACAAAATTCAGAAGGATGTTTCAATCTTCCCTAAAGTTATCTTCCTCACCAGCTCACCCAACTTTCTACCCACACAATCCTCTTAAAAAAAAAAAAAAAATAATAAAATACACATTGTTTTTATTCCTACTTTAGCACCTAACTACCCCTTCCTGATTTCTTTTCTTTGCATACTGCAGTAGTACTATTATGACTGAAGGATAATACTTTATGCATCTCTAGACAATTCTCTTTTGTTTATTACTTCAGTGACTTCAGCAGCAATTTCCTACTACACTTTTTTTCCCCATTATTTACCTCTTCTCTCTTTTATTCTACTGACACTACGCACTGCTATTTGGTGTTATGGAATTTGGGACTTTTAAAAGTCTATGTCGTCCTGAATGAGAGTTGGAAATCTTTCTTTATGTATTAACTAAATAATTGTATTTGGTACAACAATCACAATAAATGTCTCTTCTAAACTTTAACTTTTCTACAGTCTCTTGGTAAGCTTTCACTGTACAATGTTGCACTGAATCGCTTGCATGCATGAGCGTGTTTGGAGCTACTTATGTATCTCAACAAAGCAGTGCACTGAACAGAATAAGCAATGTAATCTTTGGTCATGTAACACAGGTCCTCAACTGCCAGATCTAATGGGTAATACAGCTAGAGTTCAGATACCCATTTCAATGTATGCCAGTAGATTTGATTTCTAAGGAGATGGGAATTGAGATCTAAATTCTGCATAAGATGACTGTACCACAGCCTGGTCTCACTGCACTTACCATGTCATTCCACTTGAGTAAACAAGTCAGTCACTTCTGAATTTCATATACCTTATAGGATTTCCAAATCAACAAATTCAAACTCTGCTGACCAGATGGAAGAACATTAGAGCAACGACAGCTTTTGCTGAGAATGTCAGTTATCTAAATCCCAAACAAACACAACTACACACCAAGATCATCTTGACTGATCATGACTGACACAATAAAAATTAATTTAGTCAGTAAGATATGCAAAGTCTTATAGAGGTAGATCAAAGATGATTCCTTGAATTTCACTTGAAAACTAAGTGTTACATAGCACTATATCTAAGTCAGGAAATGTTGCATAAAATAGAATTGCATTCTCTGTCATGTCTATAAACAGATTTCAGATGTGGTCTCTAGTAAAATGTAAGGAATATTTAATAGGAAGATAACAAAATAACAGTTAATTGTGATAATGAAATGTGACCTCTATCTCCCTGTGAACATTGCATCTGAGATTTTTTTTTTTATTACTATTATTATTGTTATTATTAATTTAGGAATGTAAATGGAAATTCTTAAGTATTGTTAGTATCCAATTATCTTGAACAGAGCTATTCTGTTCCAGAGCCAGCTTAGAACCTGATTTATGAAAACTTAAGCTAAAAAGCAATTAGGAGGAGTATTATGACCCTTTTTGCTTTCCAGCTATTTCCATCAGATGCTTTACTGCATCTCTGTTTGAGTTGCATTACACTTCATCTTTATCCTATGGCTATACCACATACTGTGAATATGTCTGTAACATCAGTACACCACATTATCCCAACATTTGTGGAATAATCCTCCCTCACTCCCATCCACACTTCATTCTCAGTTTCACACGTAAAACTTTTATCCTCTGATTAAGCAGAAGTAAGGAGTGAAGTGCCACCTACCTGGTAACAGCACAATGTCCTCTTTGAGAATTCCTTTAAAGGACTCCCAGCATGTTGAAAAGCACATGTGAGAAAAAATGGAAGTTTGGGAGTATATTTGTAATACCCTCCCACTATTTAAAGGTAAGAGAAGAATGTTAGGACTTACAGACAGACTAGCAGGCTGATCAGGATCATAGTTAGGGCTAACAGAATCATATCTGGAAGTACAACCACATAACCTAAGGTATAGGAATTTAGAAAATTCTGTGTTCTGAGTTAGATCAGGATGTTAAAAATGTTTGTGTGGTATGAGTGAATGAGATCTATATTCTAAATCAAGTAAACACTTTTAAATATCACTGCCTATGTGCTTTAAGCATGCATACATATGGTGTCTGTGCTTGCAAGCATTTGTGTATCATATTATTTGTCAAGTGTTATTTGTCACAGAAGACCCAGTACATTTCTAAAAGCAAAGCAATCAATCTACCTACAATTAGAGTGAAGTTACTTGGGAGTAAAATGTAGGAGTTATTTAACAAAATACAGCTACTTTACACAAAAGTATATGGCAGGGAATGAAGAAAAACAAATCCAGTTGAAAATGTAGGAGGAATTTGTAATGTAATTATCTAAACTTAAAATGCATCTGCTTTGGCAAAGTGAACAGGGAGCTGTAAAAGGGGGAAATGTGAATAACAATTGTAGTATACACTTCCATGAAACTATTTTGGTGTATTTATTTCTTAGAGATTCTGAGATGTGCCTGCTATAGATACCATAACTAAGGCATCGCAGCATCATTTAGCTTACTAAGCATCTAGCAATAACAGCACAAAGGAACACCATCACTGTAAGGACTCCAATGCACATTTTCCACAAGTGGT
Source organism: Netta rufina (assembly GCF_964035555.1). Lineage (NCBI taxonomy): Eukaryota > Metazoa > Chordata > Aves > Anseriformes > Anatidae > Netta > Netta rufina. The sequence goes on along the minus strand of NC_140124.1, from coordinate 142,942,174 downwards.
ACTGATATTCATGTGCCTGACAGGTCAGAAATTTAAGTATCTGCCCATTTCTGATTTCAGCACATTTTATAATTCTTGGGAGTATTTAATCATAGTGATTGACTTAATGGTCCTTGCCAAGTCACTTTCATCCTTGACTGGTACTCAAATGATCAATAAGCTTGACCATGCCAAAAGAAGGGGGGAAAGAGAGAAAGCAGGAGAGAAAGGGAGAGAAGGGGGTAGTAGAAAGGAAGGGAGGAAGGGAGGAAGAGGATCCGGAAGGGGAAAGGCAGTAGGTGAAGGAGAGGAACGCTATACATGTATGAAATGTAGTATAATCCACAACCTTAACCCAGAATTATTATTATAAGGTTATGGGAGGCTAGGATTTAACAACAAAACAACCACAATAAGAATGCAGCAC